>NW_025110914.1:0-434058 GCF_015476425.1 Leptopilina heterotoma
AACATCCATCTTCAATTTTAGATTCCATATATTAATGTGGATTTCAATTTTTGCTATTAAAATTGTTAAACATTGCATTAGTGGGTGCAACAAGAAACTTTCTTGTGATGTATTGTTTCCGTTCTATTTTTTTTATTAATTAAAAAAAATGGTAATGTATCAATATGTAATATTTGAGATTTCGTCTGAGAAAAAGAGGCTTCTGACCATATTTTTCTCTAAAAAATAATCGTATTGCAACCCCAAATTTGATTTTTCCTTCATAAGCCCTCTTTTCTCAGACGCGGTCACAAATAATTTATTTTTTAAAATGTAAGGTATTAATAAATAATATTGTTAACAACAAATCTTTAGAAATTTGTGTAATTTAAAAATACAAAATTCAGAAACCTTATTTAATTTTTAAAAATATTTATTAATTTAAAATTATTAAAGAATAAAATTCTCCGCATAAAATTACCTGTACTACATCAAAAATTTATCAATTTTAAAAATAATTTAAGATGTTGTGGCTTCATTCTATACATTGATTAATACAATTAACCTTAAAAATCTTAAAACAATGAGTCAAAAAATATTAATGATAATATAATATATTAATATATTATTATTATTATATTTATATATATATATGTTATATGATATACATAGCACGATTAGTCTTCAAGATTATATCTTCCAAAAAGACTCAGTGACGCATTGGACGGAACAAAAATAATATTATTAAAAATATAAAATATAAAATATAATTAAAAAATTATTAAATTTAGAAATTGAAAATATTATTAGATTAGTTGAATTGTTTGTTGTTCTGTATAAAATTCTTCCCCAGGAGCACGTAATGTTGGGAACATTCAAGCAGTATTCCAGTAACATCGCAACAACATTGAGGCAATATTGGTGATGTTAAGGCACTGTTCTCATAATTGCTGTAATATTACGTGTTACTGGGGTTTTTAAAAAATTTCGTAAAGTATTCAATTAAAAAAATTTTGTAAACTATGTTTAGGAAATAGAAATATTATTTAGTAATAGAAATATTTTTTAATACACAAACTCTACCAAACCAGTTTATCATTCTGTATCAACAGAAAATTAAAAATTGAATTCGTAAATGTTTAATAAATATTCTTTTTACAAGTAAATTTTATACTTCAAAAAACATTTATAATATTTTGTTCACGAAAAGTAAATTAAAAAAATCTTTTTATTAGTTGACGTAATAAAAAGTTTCTTTAAATAAAAGTCTCTGCAATTGTAAATATCTTTATACAAAAATTCTTTTTAATAAAATAATTTTAAAAATTCGTATTATAATTACAATTTTTATTTTAAAATTAGCTTTCCAAGAGAAAAAAATTAAGACAAAAATGTTATATTCCGATATATGAATTCATATAATTAATAATATTATATTTGGTTTATAAAATATAAACATATTTATATAAATAAACATTTCTCTAGATGTAAATATATACTTATTTTTTTAACACCTCTCCAATTTTGTACATTAATTATTGTCTAAGCAATAATAAATTTCAATAATTACAATTTTTGAACATATTAAAATGTTTTAATTTTTTTTTTACCGTCATTATATTTAATTACATTACTCCGTTTTTTTCTTAAAAATACTTCCTTATCGCCGCCATTTTGTTATAAAATTTTAAATAAAAATTTTTTTTTCTACACTTCAATATGTATTTGACAAACTCACCAAAAATAAATCCTATTCTTTTTTTCATGAAGGTCAAAATTTAATCTCAGAAGAGGGCCCAAGATGTCAAAACTTTTCGAAAAACTAAAATTTACACAAGCGAGTATACCATTGTATTTGAGGTAGTTAATTAACAAATTTTGCTTTAGATTTTGAAAATCAAAAATTAATTAAAATTGCTTAAAATTTATTACTCAGGGGTTTTCAGGGTCGTTGATTACGAATTAGACTTCAGAATTTTTCCTTAGAAACCATTATTTCAAATGTTATGAATCTGAGATAAAAATCAGTACACTGAGAGAAATGGATGGTCAGATTTTGATCCTGATTTGTTTATTAACACTTTTCAAGTTTTATTGTAAAGATTGTAACTTAATATAATCTGCAGTTTAAGGGGATACTTCGACTACATTTTTAACTATAACATGAAAATAATTTAGATCATCCATAAAATATTAAAATTATTTTTATAGTCATTTCTTGAGAGAAAATCAATGGTCAGAAAATATTCTGACCTTTTCTGGATTTACATTTTTCTTAATTCAGTAGGGGAGACTGGGGCTAAATGTTAAACAGTCAAAGCAGATAAAATTCATTATCTTTCGAACGGAAATAGTTAGAACATTGCAGTTTTGACTATTGAATGGTCTTCTTATCACTCTAAATATATGTCCGTAGTTATGTGACATTCTGTTTATTTTTGTCGTGTCCATAGTGTAAAGTGTGTTTTGACACTATATATGTAAATTTTTAAGTCAAAGAAAATTTCAACTTTTAAGTATATTTTTTAGATTTATTCTAATTTGGGTCCCCTGAAGATGTACCTAAAGGTAGTTTTGATAAATATTTTAGTCAGATTTTGTATAGTTATTGTTAAAGCCAAAGATGCACTCTGAGGCTAAACGTTAAATAATTGGTGGGGCTAAATTTTAAGTGTGTATTTTTTCCATGTTTTTTACGTGAAATAAACCTATAGTTATTGTTTTATTTTGAAATTTTAATTTATTAACTCTATAACTATTCTATTCTAAATAAACAAAGATGTTTTATTAAATAAATTACCTGATTTACGCATACTTTAACAAATTGCCCTACAATATTGATCTATATATATTTGCATCTAAGCGGATGTAGTTAAAAATGAAGTCGAAGTCTCCCCTTAGCATAAAAAATCGTACCTATATAAATTATATACGTTAAATCCAAATTTATAATTAAATTAGAAAACTAAATTTGGTATTTTAAGGCAAAATACAATATATAAACCCAAAATTATAAGATTAAATATTCTTCCGGAATAAATTTTAGCTAACTCAGCCCCGTTGCTGGATAATAATAAAGAGCGATGTTCGTTTATAATATTTGAAGAATTATAACTGCACTTTTAATTATAAAAATTATGAACATTAATAAAAAGTTTTAATTTAGAATTTAACAATATTTGTAAATAGTAAACAAAGAGTTCTTTATCAATTTGAAACCAAAGACAATTAAATTAATTTGATCTTTGAATTCAATATTCAAAAAGAGAAACAGATTCATAAATTAAAAATTGAGAAAACCTTCTTAGTCAATAAAATCTTCAATTGATTTGATGCAAGATGTTGAATCGCATTACAGCACTCATCCTCCTACCCGTGTGGAAAAATATTGTGGCAGTCTAGAGTCCAATGATTTCCCGATTAGCAATCATCAAGTCCGTCTAATTCTAGACGGTCCATCAAGTCCCGAATCAGTGACTTAACAGATTGGCTTATTAGAAAAAATCTAAGTCAAATATGTCCGTCTAGTACGGTGTTATTAAGACCGTCTAGATTTGGTCTAGGATGTTATATGCGCATGCGTCGATGAATGCCCAGCTGTTAAGTAACATGGCGCCTAATGGCGTCGCGTCGTTTGGCGTCGTTAGATCAGTCAGTGTGTGATGCATTTTGTTTGTGAATTATAGTATTTGTTGTGGTTTCTGTTTTACGTGAATAATAATGTGCTATGTTGTTGTTGTTTTCTGTATAATTTAATTTTAAATGTGCACTGAAAAAAATAGATTTTGATGTGTATCTATGTGTTTTGATTAGTCGGCTGAAGCTAGCAGTCGTACTCAGCATCAATGTTTAGGCGTCATCTACCAATATGCCTCTACTTCAAATTTTGTAATACTTAATGATTTAAAAAACCATCGAGTATTGTTATTTGAGAATCAATATCCACTAAATAGCAAATTTAGTAAGTTTTTATTTATTAATTTCATTAATTAGTGGTTGACGCCTAAAGATTGGTGCTGAGTACGACTGATAGTTTCATCCGGCTGTTTTGATTTGCAGTAAATTTTATTTTACAAAAAGACTACTATCTCCAATGCCAAAGATTGGGAGGGACACAAAGCCTTACGCTTAAAGAAAGTTGAAGTGAAAAATACAGAAAGTTAAAATATTTTTTAATACTTTTTATATAAAAAAA
The DNA here is from genome assembly GCF_015476425.1 of Leptopilina heterotoma. Lineage (NCBI taxonomy): Eukaryota > Metazoa > Arthropoda > Insecta > Hymenoptera > Figitidae > Leptopilina > Leptopilina heterotoma. The sequence goes on from NW_025110914.1 coordinate 4,175, forward strand.
AGTCATTAAAATTATTTCAAATATAATTAAGTTTTATTATTCTAAGAATAGTTGTCATAACATATAATGAGAAATTTTGAATAGACGTAGATTAGAATTTACTAGCACTGCTGATCAGACCAGAAACGCTGGTCTATTCTAGACGATAGCGTGGAAGTTTCGTTTCAATTCTGAACAGCCGCTCGACAAGACCGTCTGACCTGGGTCTAGAAAGACGTTAGACAGTCTATTAAGCGCTTGGTCAGCGCCCTAAAATTTTTCCACACGGGTATATAGAATTATTTTATTTATTATATTTATAATTATTATTATAATTTATTTTAATTATAATATTTTATATTATATAAAATGAAACTGGATTTTGAATTATCTTGAAATCTTCATTAAATATACAAATTTGCATTTTATGTTGACTCGAATATGAAATATAATTAATCGAAAAATGTACAGATGTTAATTATCTATATCTATTATAAATTATGTCCTTGTCTCAAAAACACCAGAGGCTGTAGCGTCCCACATAGCTAGGTCGCCCATCCAAGTACTAACCGCACTCAATGATGCTTAACCTCCGTGATCGCACGCCGTAGGATTACGCCAACCGAGCTGTATCATCAGTCTGTTTTTGTATTCTGTATTAGTAAATAATAGACTCCGAATCAGAGATTTAGTATTTTTGTATATATGGGACATACATACAAATTTTTTATAAATTTTTACAGTCTTTTTACAGTCGGGATTAGGCGATTATGGCAATATGCCGAGTTTTAGTTCATCATTAATCCAGAGAAAAATGTCAAAAACTATTATGAGACGATATTTCACGTTTATATTGCTGGGAATTTTATTTGGTTACGTGGCTAAAGCAAATGGTTTAGATTCTCCTGATCTCGGCAGTGAGGCCATTGGCAGCGCAGGATTATCTCCGGATTCAGAGAAACCCTTTTATGTCGTAATTGTTGACGCCGGATCCACTGGAACACGATTTTTTGCTTTTCACTTTCATACTTCGAGTGAAGATGGTAGTTTAATTTTGGACAAGGAAGCGTATAATCACAAAAGACCAGGTTTGAGTTCATTCGCTAATAATCCAGATGAGGGGATGAAAATTCTAGAAATACTTCTTAATAAAACAAAACCCACTATTCCACAATCTGAATGGATAGACACTCCAATTTATTTGAAAGCAACGGCAGGTCTTCGATCTCTTCCCAGAGACAAGGCAGAACATATTTTAGAGGTGACCAGAGAGTTTCTTAATTCTTCTGGTTTTCAATTGAACGATGAATCCGTTTCACTAATGGAAGGCTCTGACGAAGGTATTTTCTCATGGTTCACTGTTAATTTTCTTCTGGGCCGATTTGAAAAAAACAGTACGCAAAGTACAGTTGCGGCAATTGATCTTGGCGGAGGATCAACACAAGTGACCTATCGTCTTGACGAGGAAGATAGGAATGACTTAAATCACTCCGTTATTACTAATCTGCAAGCATTTAATCAAAATATGACTATTTTCACTGAAAGTTATTTAGGTTTCGGACTTATGGCTGCGAGAAAGGCAATTTTGATACCACCATTTGCCATGACAAATGAATATGGAGTTATCGAGGTACACTCGAAATGCATTTCCCCATCAACTAACACGACGTGGACGTTTAATGACAAAGAATATCAAATAATGGGGCAAAGAGAAAATTCTTCGGAAATTAACCAAAATATTACCGAAGACGAAAAGAACAAAGGTTCAAATATTAATTTTCAAGATTGCTTAAATTTAGTTAAGAAATTAACGAGTAAAATTGAAAATAAACCAGTGGGATTGAATAAACAAGACATTTATGCCTTTTCGGGCTTTTATTACAAAACCTATGACGTAAGATTATTTCTATTTTAATAATTTATTTATTGTAGTTGCTTGTTTTTTTTTTATTTACAAGTTTTGTAGATAAAATTTGAACATAGACTTTAAAAACAGAAAAAAATAATTTTGCAGACTGGATTAATAGACCCACGAAATGGTGGAATAATCACAGTTACAAATATTCGTGAAGCAGCTCTAAATATTTGTAAAAACATGACAAAGAATAATCCATATAGATGCTTGGATTTAATTTATATTTACTCCTTGTTGACAACTGGATTTGGTCTCAAGCCGGAAACCAAACTTAACGTAAGTTTCATAGGTTTCTTTAAAATGCTGATTAAAAATCGTATACCTGTTTTATTTTTTCATTTTTAAAAAAAATTACGACAAAAATTAACTGTAAATAAAGTAATAAATAATCAATTAACATAGAATTTATAATCAAATGTAAATTTTATAATTTCAGATTCATGCCTCAATCTCTGATCACCAATTAAGTTGGACATTAGGGCTAGCCTTGAAATTAATACAAAATACACTTGGATATTTATACAAGAAAGAATAGTGTTCACGTATTTTTTATAAAGAAAATTGTCATTATTTGTTAAATCTGTTAAAGTTTGACAATTCTATTTAATTGTAATAAAAATATTTATTTCCGAAAAACATACATTGGATTCAAAATCAGTGACTTCAAAAACCCCCCGTGGGAACTTATTGTATTCTCGAGATATAAATTCTTGTAAGAATGGTTCTGTCTGTGTTATAAGGTAGTAAATAAATAAATTTATTGTATTTAGTAAAACTTTTAGATTATTTAATATAATTATGTATATATATATGCACATATTTAGAAATTATACACCTACACACTTAATCAATTTCCTTTATTTTGTAATGTCCCCAAGCAAGAGTGTCACTACTTTCGGGTAGTAAGTAACGCTTGTCGTCAGTTGGACTTAAAGCTAGTTTTACATTTTTAATTTGGTGCAAAGGTGACCTCTTTTGAATCGAAAAATTCTGTAGACAATCGATATAATCGTTAAAGTAAATGTTTTTCTTAATTGCGCTTTTTACATCTTTAGTTTTTTCCGTACAATCTTCACCATTAACCCGAATGCTGTACATTTTACTCCGCAAGCCAACAAATTCTGTGATTATTTTACCACTGCACTCATCTTTTATGAGTCCAAGTCCCTTGTTGTTGGCTTGCGGAATATTATAAGCATTATCTTTGGGATAATCAGACGTATCAAACATATGAATATCCTCCTTCATATCCGCATAAATGTCGGCACACTTTACTTCGTAGATTAAACTATCAGTATCTGTATACATTAACTTACAATTTTCGCCATATTTTTTTAACATGTATTTATAATGAAAGTCGTAAAGAAGGGCCTTTGATAAGTCAAGAATTGCAAAACCAATATACACTGGATTGTCGAAAAAAATTTCTGTTTTTTTCAGTTTAATCGCTAACAGATTTTCACTTAAAATCAATCGGCTATGAAAATTTGGTTTCGATATGTAAGCCTCAGCTACACTATTTCCACCCCATTCTTTTACAAGTTTTACGTCAACCTGCTGGCGTACATTTTCCATCAATTTATCGTAAACAGCGTTGTTCATGAGCTTAAACAGGTTCTTTTCAAATTCATTTCTTGCGTTAAGTCTCATTAAAGTATTGAAATCAATATACGGCTTAAGCCACATAGTCTGTTTAAATTTGATGATTCTGTGAATTTTTACCAACTCAAGTCCATTCGCAAGAACCTGATTTAATACTCTATAATGAATAATGTACTTGCGCTTAGGCTTCAGAGTAGTCAAAAGTCTTGCTTGCTTTGATTTTGATGGTGGATTTGAGTGATCTGAGCAAAATGGAAGATCACTGTGACTGTCGTGCAATTCTTTTGGATAATCCAAGTCTACTTCTAGAATATAGCCAAAAGGTGAGTCATCTGGTATGTTAAAATCAAAATCGTCTGTAACTTCAACCCACTCAAATCCACCATAAGGGAGTGGTTGAGCGCTACCCCAACCATACAAATTGTTTGCATTATAATTCATAATATACTTAACTTCCTCATTCTCGTTAAAATTTTCCATAAAAGGGTTATTAGCGCTTGCATATCGATTGCTACATTGGCTTATACCCCCTCTTAAACCGCGTTCAAAAAACATTAACTTATCTATGTCTGTAAGCAATTCTAAACTTATATTGATAAATTTTAACATAGCGTCCCACGTTAAATCCGGTGTGGTATAATAGTGAGCAGGATCAAGTTTGTAAGCTTGTAAACATATATCTCTGAAATTTTCAAAGATATCTGACAACAGCAACACGTTTGTTTTCACGTATAAATTTACATATTCACCGATATTTGAACAATTAAAAGTGGACCAAACACGTTGGGCATGCAAGTAATCTTCATCAGAAACGGTACTATCATTCAGTGTGTTATAAAATTTTTCTTTTTCCGGCAAGTTTGTTTCTTTTAATTTTTCTCGAGAGTCTAAATACTCATGCGGTATAACCCCCTTACGTGTAAGTAAAACAATGTTATTTGCAGTAAGATTAGAAAATACTTGATTGACAATTTTATACTTTGGAAGGTATGATGCTAATTCCTCTAAAGTTGATGCCATGAATGTATAGGAGTCGATAAATCGATATTTTATTTGACATGTAAAAACATGCTTAGTAAAAGAAATGTACTTTTCTTCATTTATCGGTAAAAGATCAATTTTTCCTTTAAATTCTAAGCAAATATCTTTAATTATGAAATTAGCATTATACTCACTTAAATTGTGAAACACAACAGGTATCGTCCTTGAATCTTGATAACTTAAATTACATTCTTCATGCGCTGGACCGCGATATTTACCCGTTAGCTGTGAATAATCTCGAACTTTTTTCTCATACGATTTAATTTGCTCCTCACAAATATGACAGATTGTTGACGCAGCAAAGGCCTTAATTTCCTTTCGTGTCAAATTATTCATTGGAACAGGGTTTTTGATAATTACATCCACATTTTCAGCCAATTTTTGTAACTCCTGGGCAAACCACTTGACAGGATCTGCTCCCTCAGGACAGGAATGGTATCCGGATAACGAGTCATCATAGCTGCACTTCACGTAATATCCAATGCTAAACATTTCATATTGATGAATAACTTTAGTATTATTATTTATATCATCTGCAACAGGATTCACAAGACACTCATAATCGGCGTAGACAACAAATAGAACTTTTTCTTTATTTCCATAATTTTTGAAAGAGATGAAATTTTGTCCAGGTTTGGGAAGGTTGATTTGACACTCATTGAAAGTTTGACAATCCTCTATATGCCTAGCAAACCTCTCCTCCTTGAGAAAGTATTGAAGACATCTATCACAGACATATTTTTTCTCCTTATTCTCTGAGTGTTGAAAATCAACAAGCCTATCTAAATTTTTGATCCAAACGTAATGATAATTTGATGATATATCTTCAGTAGCACTTTCATTATCACTATCAGCCTCATTCACGTAATGACTTTCGATTTTTAACAAATTCACGTGCTTGAGTTTTTTCTCTGTTGTCAAGTGCAATGGAACAGTGATATACTCATCACGCTTTAAGCGAAGTCCATAAACATTGATCGAAATATTATTTTGTTTCTCGAATTTCACAATGTCCTTTAATGCGACAGGAAAATTTATATCATTAAAGTTTAATTCATTTGTATACTTGTAGTATTTATTGACACTCTGTGGCTTATCTGTTTTGTGCAAAGCTGATAATACTGCCCATTTAAAACACTTTTTGTCAGTATTATGAACATTAACACATGCGTTCTTCATTTTAATTTGATTTGGTAAATCGATGTAGGAACCAACATGAATAGGATTATACTCATTAATGTTAATCTCCAATTTTGTAATAGAATGTAATGTCAATTGAGATTCTTTTTTTGCAAGCTCCTCAACTTGCTGCAATATGGGCTTTTTAACATTATTGTAAAACCAATCAAGCAAATCAGTTGTTAGGAAAATTTCTTCACTCCTCAAACTAAAATATTTGGATTCAACTTTCCCTTCGTCGTTGATAAATTTCCTGAATTTAGCACCCAAAACAGCATACACTTTCAGTGGACTATGTTTTTTTAATACATTAATGATGTATTCCTCAAAAAGTATACTCGCGTCGTCCAAAAAAGCACTTATATCTAAATGTACCAGGTTGATAATGACACTCGTTTGAAGACGATGGTTGAAAGCGTTTTCCTGGATGGTCCAGCGAACACGATCCGTAATGCCTTTTTCCTCCACTGTGTCAATATTTGCCTGAGTTTCAAAAACTCCAGCTTCATATTTTATTGGAAACTCGAACTTGGCATGAAGACGAACGAATTGTTCAATCAGATTCAAACATCTCTCTCTATTAAAAGAACAGTGCAGGTCATTCAGTAGACTCCTTAACGTTTTGAGATTTTTTTCACACATTTCCTTCCATCCGATTATGAATGAAGTCCTGTTGATATCGTTTTTCAATAATTGCACTAGACTTGAGGCATCTTCTGTTAATTGGAGAAGAGTTTCACATTCTATAAGAATCGATGAATTTATTTTCCTTAACTTTGCAGGAACTTCATTCTCTCCATCCACGGCTCTTAAACGCTTCCCAGACATTCTGAAAATAATTAAACATAGGGTATAAGTGCATTAGTTACAGTGTTTTGCAGAAAGTGTAATTATTTGTGACACATAATTAAATCAATTAATAATCTTATTTTTAATTAACATAGAAACTATAATGGTAGATTTGAACTTAAAACCCATTTTTCTCTAAATCAGTTTTTTGACATTTCTAACTTTGTATTGCTTTAACTTCGCGAATTTTTCATTTAGAAAGATCTAAAATTGCTAAAATTCTTCGAAATTTAGTAAACAATATAGATGCTTATACAGACAAGTCCAACAGTGCCAAAATGAGCCTTTTTCATCCGGGTGTACACACACTTTCTTTTACTATCTTATAATGGCATTTTATGGAATATTAAAAAATCTCGTCAATAATAAATATTTTTTTAACTATTAATTCTTGACAGATTTTAAAAGAAACTATATTAATGCTTATATTGGAAATAATTTCTTAAATTTACTTCTATCGAATAATTTTTAGTTGAGTCAATTAAATGAGAGGCTGATAGTAAAAATGATTTATAATAATAATGGGAGCAAAAACGGATTAAAATGATTGATGAATTTACCCATATGTTTATTATATACTATATTAATTAGAGAAATTAATTATAATAAAATAAGACTTTTTTACTATTGTTAACATTTTTTAAGTATTAATAATAATTAATTTATCAAGAAATTGCACAATCATTTTAACCCGTTTTTGCTCCCATTATTATTTTAAACCATTTTTACTATCGGATCCTCAAATAGTATTTGCTTCAAAAACTGAAATTACCCGAGTCGAAATTTAAACCCTACTTAGCATGAAAATGTAGGGCTTGTTTAGATTTAGCAGTCGTAAATTAGGGTCTGATTTCAATACAATTTGTTAAAATTAGACCCTCCTTTGACTCCCAAAACAGGCTGAAATTTCTCAATCTTCCATTTGGAGAAGTAATTTAAAATTCGAAGAAACTATACCTTACTTTATAAACCACGTAGACCCTACTTTCATACCCTTAGATCCTACAACTAGAAGAAGAAAAATTGGAAGATTTGCTCAGATTAAATTGAAGCAGTTGGGATGAGTAAAAGTGGAATTTTATGTGTTTTATAAAACACATCAGTATTTTTCAATTTGGAGTACTTTTTGCATTTGCAATGTTTCAAGTAATGCATTAAAAAATAATTCAAAATTTTCTTTCAGAATGTAGGGTTTATGGAGTATGAAAGTTATGTCTACGAGGTTTAAAAGTAAGGTATATATCAGGTTTCTTCGAATTAGACCCTTCTTTATTTCTACAAATGGTAATAGTAAGGAATTCTTCTAACAACAAAAGTAATGAATGTAGTATTTATTTTACTATCTTATATTGGAAAAATATAATAAAAATTAATCAACGAAATTTTTGTAGGAACTTTATGCTTTTCGACAAGACAATTTATGCTCTTCAAAAACTTCTAATTTTGCTGTAATTATGCTTTAAAAAATGAAAATTATGCTATAATTATGCTCTTTAAAGTGTTAACTTATGCTTTAAATATGCTTTGACTTTAAGAAATTTAAACTTTCGCTCAATATTAATAAGTAAATCTAATAAATTATAAATTGAGCTATTATTGAAATAGGAAAGTATAAAAAAAGTTACATATCATTTAATAATCTTAGATGAAAGAGGATTGCATGGAAGTGGGAAATATTTAGAATATGAAAAATTGTAATCAATTTAAACAGTTTAATACTTTTATATAAAGTTAAAATGAATCCGCAGTGCTTTTATTGCTAGAATTAGAGGGTCCCAATCAAAGAACCGGTTATACGTTTTAGAGACTCAAAATTCTCGACCTCTAAATAAAAACAGAATTTAAAATTTTAATTTCTTGAAAATATTTCGTATTTGTATAAAGATTACCAAAATGTTTCTCAAAAAATTGAGATTAAAAACAGTTTAATTTTTTACTTATAGGGCAATGATTTTGAGCTTAAAAAAATTATAACCGGTTCTTTGATTGGGACCCTCTATTCTCGAAAACTAAATCAGTTAAATTTCATTAAAGATCAGTTAAAAATGATTTAAATTAGTCATTTTTCACTTATTGGACAATTAAAAAATAACTGAAATTTTCAATACTTATGTGTGACAGAAATTTCTAGTAACTTTTTAAATGGCCAATCAATGAAAAATGACTAATATTTCAGTTTTTATGGGACGTATTTATAAATTTAACAATTTTTAGCAAATAAATTATTTAAAAATACGCATTAATCAATCTTTTACGTCCGAGAAATAGTAATTATAGTGAAGGAGAAAAACTATTAAAACTATATTTGTCAGAATGTTTTTGTTTTATTCTCCTTCACTACAATAATACAAAAATACTGCAATATTGTTTGAATAATATCGTGGATTTTGTTAAAAGAAAAGTTTTTGAATAAAAGTCAGGACCCGAATTGCAAAATTATGCGGCATATTAATATATGCTCAGAATGGATTATGCTGCTTTGAGGACTAAATTATGCTTTTCAATGCTTTTGCAAATTGTAATTATTTATATGATAAATAATACTTTTTAATGCGAATCTTCACATTAGAAATTTTTTAAAAAAATTATGCTTTTATGCTCAAGAATAAAGTTCCTGTCCCTACTAATTTCTTTTGAAAACTGTCGACAATTGATGTTTTTAAAATATTCATTAACAGTAAGTAATTCCCTTCTGTATCATAGTATTATCCCTTTCCGTAGGCAACCTGTCGTGCTATCTCCATTCCATGCAAGTTTCAACCCGTCAGCAGTCGCGCCGTGAGAAAAAGTCTCACGCAACACTACTCAATCTACTTATAGGGCGTTCTTGTAGTGCGAGTACTAAAAACAGCGCAACTGCTAACGGGTTAAATTAATATCCTGTTAATGTACAGGTGTATTACTCATAGAAATTAAATATCGAATCCTGATAAATAAATTTTTTTTATAATCCTCATTTATTATAGTTTATTCATAAAGAGCTCTTGTTTGATAAATTGTTAAGATTTTAAAAAAAAATTATCAAAGGTAAAAATCCCCGGTAACGAGGACAAAATCTATTAGTGATGCTAACAGTTCTATCAGCAACGGATGTCAAAGATTATTCCATTGAAGCTCTGAGTAAAAGTTCCATCGACTTTGAATTTAAATTTGTTTAAATCTGCTGCCCAAAGTAAAAACCTAGTAAGTCGCATTTGCCGTTAAGGCGAAAGTCGTTTACATAGTAAGCGACTTTGAACCTTACGACAAATGCGACTTACTTTGTTTTTACATTGGGCAGCAGAAATGCCCTATTTTTTTGGGGTACTAAGTCTTGTAAAAATTTCTTAATAACACAAATAACTAGTTTAATGAATTTTAAGTTCAATTCCTTCGCCAAAAATATCTTTATCTTGGCTGAAATTCTGCAATAACTGGTACATGTAATAAATTTCTTAAAATACTTCTTAAAAGTTGAAATTTATAATCACACCTTGAAAAATTCAATTCTGTAAAAAGTCGAAACAAAGATGACCTCTGCAACGCATTTGGACGCCTCCACGACCCCTTCTACAAAAGCTCATTCGACGGTGCTGCCCTCTGCAACCCCTTATATACGAAAAGCTTTGTCGGTGCTGTTGCTGTACTGACTCTCCCTCCTCTACGAAAAGCTTCCTCGCTGCTATACTGCCTCTCTCTCTCTCCCTCTCGTCCACGGAATCTTCGCTGGAGCAGTTCCTCCTCTCTCCCTCGTCCACGAAAAACTTTGTCGGTGATTGTACTGCCTCTCTCTCTCTCGTCCACGAAAATCTTTGCCGGTACTGTACTGCCTCTCCCTCGTCTACGAAAAGCTTCGTCGCTGCTACAATGCCTCTCCCTCGTCCACGGAAACCTTCGTCGCTGCCTCTCCCTCCTTCACGAACACCTTCGTCGCTGCTGTACTGCCTCTCTCCTCTCGTCCACGGAATATTCGTTGGAGCTGTACTTCCTCTCGTGCTTGTAGTCTCTGCTGCGTGGCTCTCTCCTGGGTAGATCCGATGCTCTGGAAGAAGTTGGTCCTAGTGCTTTCGCACCTTTCAGCGTGGACTTATATACCCATTACACGGATACACACATATGCATTTTAGAAACAGTAGCGCTAAGTGGAGAAATTAGGAACACTAAAGCCGGCTTAATCGATAATACAGCTTCCTACCTTACCGATCAAGGCGAAGATTATGTTAGAAATCTGCATTACCTACAGCTGATAATGAAGACATCTGCCATATTTACTACCGACAATGCGACCATGGATGTTAACGACAGAAATCTGCGTTACCAAACGTAAGTGTCCTAGGTGCAGCTGTTGTGCACAAAAGTAACATCATATATCTCATTACAATATAATTTCATATCTTTTTAAAAAAATGAATGATACATTTTTTCATTTACCTTTGAAAATAAATTATTTCAAATAAAGATTAAATTTAAAAGAAATATTTACTGACTATTACACTATGGGATCATTTACATATTACGTCACAGGCTTAGGGGGGAGGGGGGTCTACAGTTTTGTGACGTCCTGTGTAAAAATTACCAATTCCTATGCAACAAAATGTGACGTAGGGGGGAGGGGTTAAAAATTGTCCAAATTTGCGTGACGTAATATATGTGAATGATCTCTATCATAAATTATTATTGCAACAAATATAGGGAAGATTGGGAATTGTGGGCCACCTCAATTATTTAATAATATTTATAAGTTTTATCATCACCGAATTTTTTTTATTTTTTTTTGTTCGTCCAAAGTAAATTTTTCATTAGCATTTCATGACTTTACAACGCTTCACAATTACCTATAAACCGTAAACAAAAATTACCTGAAAAATTGCATTTAAATATTTATTTTGGGGCCTTCATATTTTTATTGTTTTTAAGAATAAATTATGGAAAATATTTTTTTAATTATTGTGTGACATTGGTACTTTAACTCCAAAAAGAAATCTTGCATCAAATTAAAATGAATAAATAATACAAAGCTTTTTGTAAAATGAAGCATTTAGGGAATTGTATGGGCCACTTTTTCTAGGGAAGTATTTATTGCTTGTTTTTGGCGATTTAATTGCACAATGCAGGTATATATTATTAAAATCACTCATAGCTATAGTAATTTAACAAAAGCAATTCGATTCATGCGATAAAGCTGTTCACTTAAAAATTTGTAATCAATGGAGCCTATTATTTTACTTATCCAATAATTTTAAACTAATTTTAAACTAATAATTAAACATTTTTAATACTTCTAACCATTTAATAAATATTATATATTTCTTCGTTATTTTTGATTTTGAACTCAATTTAAGCAGTGGCCTACAATTCCCCAACATTTTTAAAAATCATAAAATTGGACTCTTTGGTAAAACTGAAATTTCTTTAAGGTAAGTAATAATTTTGGGAAACTGACTATGATATATGTTAGTTTATACACTAAGTTTAGTTTATACACTATAATATATGTTAGTTTCTGACACGAAACATTTAAAAATTTTGTGTGTAAGATATTGAGCTAAAAAAAGTGTGGCCCACAATTCCCCAATCTCCTTTACGTATATAATAGTATTAATTTTTTTTAAAAATAAAATCCTGAAAGCAATATTGGTTAATAATTACTGGCGCAGAGTTATATTGAAAATAATATGGAAGATTTTAGTTTCCAATTACCAAACAACAAACTTTTTTAAAAATTTATTTTGAAAAAATTATTAAACACTGAGAAATGTTCTGATGGTTATTTTAACTAGAATTTCGTGTTAAATATACCCTAACCAGAACTATTTTTCAGTAAAGTTTTTATTAATTGAAAGTATTTTTTGTGCAAAGCGGAATATATATATATATGTTAAATAATATTTGTCAGAATATTTCTAGTTTTTGTTTTTTGCTAATTTATTAATTATTAAGAACAAGTTATTTATTAATTATGAGTTAATTTTTAACTTTAATTCTTAATATGTAAGTAAATAATAATTTCTTAAAAAATATTTAGCATAAAGAATTTTTTAAATATATAAATTTCTTTAGAAAATACGTTATTGTCTATTTTTACAATTCATACAAATTAAAGATATCGAAACTTTTTTGATATTCCCCTCACTCTCTAAATCTGAATCAGCGATAAGTATGCCACTATTTCAATTAGCGTATATGACGGGTTCCACGTTAAGTGACCCAGGTCAAAATTTTAAATGTTTGGGATCGGGTAAAAATTTTGCAGAAACAGTAGTCCTATTAGATACAATTAAAAATACCAAATATTATTAATTTATTTAAACAAATATAAAAACTGGAGGGGGTCAAAGTTTAAATTTTTGGTCTAACATGGAATATTTAAAAATTTGTAGTTTCTTTAAAACAAAACGAAAATACGTTTTCTATTTTGGGTTTTTCTGCTGTTTTTCAACACTTTCTAATGGTGTAAACAAATGTAGAGAAAAAAAATGTTTGACCTTGAAAAATTAAATTAAAAAATAAAATTTCATTTTTTCATCAAATGGACAGTTTTTATTTTAAAAAAAAAAATTTTATCATAAAGGTGAGGTTTTTTCCTAAAAAAAATGTATAGGTCAAAACGTGGGACAAGAACTTTTAACTGGTCAAAATAAACATTTACTTCTGCAATCCACCGCACCTGCTCGTTGTTGGGCTATATATGGGGCATTCCACGCCAAGTCGGACACCTTTTGACTTTTGCATCTCCGATTTTTTTCAAATATTTTTTTTCTTTTAGTGCTGGTTGAAAGGAACTTCCATGATTTTTTTCAAATTTTTTCATGAAGTAATTTAAGAGATCTGGGTTTTTGAAAAATCACGTTTTTTACATAAATTTTTTTTTTAAATGCTTATAACTCGGACAAAAATTGATCAAATTGGACGTTCGATATATGAAAATTTTTGTTTTTACACGTAGTTTTTGATAAAAATATTAAAAAAAAATTTTTTTTTAATTTACCAAAAAAATTTTAAATTTTAAAAATAAAATTTAATTTTTAAGAATGTATGTATCGATCGATTTTTTTCAAAATTTTTTGTAAGAAACTGGTACTAAATTAAGAATTTTTAATCCTTGTCTGATTGTGGGCAAACGATGGGATCTATTTATTTTGTAATTTTTAATTTTTGTATACGCAGTGGAAACGGTAGGTAGCCAAATGCGTAACTTGACATTTGACCAAATCATGCAAATTTTTCAAACTAAAACTGTTTTCAGACTGAGTCTCTCCGAACTTAACCTTCTTACTGTTTAAAAAAGTGATTTGATCAAATTGCAAGTTAGGCATTTGGCTACCTACCGTTTTACAAAAATTAAAAATTTCAAAATAAATAGATCCCATCGTTTGCCCACAATCAGACAAGGATTAAAAATTCTTAATTTAGTACCAGTTTCTTACAAAAAATTTTGAAAAAAATCGATCGATACATACATTCTTAAAAATTAAATTTTATTTTTAAAATTTAAAATTTTTTTGGTAAATTAAAAAAAAATTTTTTTTAAATATTTTTATCAAAAACTACGTGTAAAAACAAAAATTTTCATATATCGAACGTCCAATTTGATCAATTTTTGTCCGAGTTATAAGCATTTAAAAAAAAAATTTATGTAAAAAACGTGATTTTTCAAAAACCCAGATCTCTTAAATTACTTCATGAAAAAATTTGAAAAAAATCATGGAAGTTCCTTTCAACCAGCACTAAAAGAAAAAAAATATTTGAAAAAAATCGGAGATGCAAAAGTCAAAAGGTGTCCGACTTGGCGTGGAATGCCCCATATATTGTTTATAACAATTGAAATAGATTATTTTATGCTTTATTAATTATCTGGTGGTCATATTGGATGAATTTAAATTTATTTAGATCATGTGCATCAACGGAATAAGAAAATCAACCTCCTTTTTTAAAAAAGTGTATTAATTTGTTAACTTTGATTTAAAAAAAATTATAAATAATTAAAATCTCCAAAATCGGCCTCGAAGGATGTCTTAAGAATTTATTCCCCTTTAATTTAAGACAAAGAACACTCAAATCGGTTAAAAATTGTAAGCTATAGACATTTTTTAATAGTAAATTGTAAAAAAAATTCCACTGTGGGACGGTGCACGGCAGAATAAGTAAATGCTTAATTTGACCAGTTAAAAGTTCTTGTCCCACGTTTTGACCTATACATTTTTTTTAGGAAAAAACCTCACCTTTCTGATAAAATTTTTTTAAAAAAATTAAAAACTGCCCATTTGATAAAAAAATGAAATTTTATTTTTTAATTTAATTTTTCAAGGTCAAACAATTTTTTTTCTCTACATTTGTTCACACTATTAGAAAGTGTTGAAAAACAGCAGCAAAACCCAAAATAGAAAACGTATTTTCGTTTTGTTTTACAGAAACTACAAATTTTTCAAATATTCTATGTAAATTTTTGACCTGGGTCACTTGACGTGGAACCCGTCATATGCGCTGTGAATTAGTGAAATTTCACTAAATAATCAGTGAAACTTCACTGATTAATTAGCGCATATACGCTGTTTTAAAATAGTGGCATACTTATCGCTGAGAATCAGTGAAATTTCGCTGATTCAGATTTAGAGAGCACGAAAAGCAAATGAAAATATAAAACTCCTTATTGTTAATTGATAAGAAAACATAATTTTTTTAAAAATATTTCGCTCGAGAAACTTACAAAAACGAAAAAAGGAAAATTTAACATTCGCTTGTATAAATTTCTACTTAAATTTAAATTTCATATCTTTATAAGATATATTCATTTTAATCTTAAAATTGTTTTAGAGAAAATTTTCCTCAGCTTCTGAAATTAATAAGTTATTTATAAAGAAAAATATTTTAAACAAAATAACAAAACGATGCATACAGCCAGATAGCTTGCAGCAAGCTTGTTATAGAACATTTGCAAGATTGCTACAAGCTTAAAATGTCCCTTCCATAAGAAGCTTGAACAAATTTTCTATATTAATGTTATATTTTTATAAATTAGTTTATTAATTTTATGTTCAAAATTATTGAAAATTTATCTCTTTCCAGAAGAGAGAATATTAAAAATTCGTACAATGTAAAATAAAAGCATTATTAGAACTATAATAATATTAGCCAGGTATATTATTTATTTTAGCTATTTTGTTAGCTAGATTATTAGCTGCCCGTGTAGAAATTTCCCCATTTGTCCCTATCTCTAGTAGGGACCTCGCTAGATTCTGACTAGAATCTCTAGTCTAGAAAAACTAGTCGGGCTTCAATCAAATTCTAGTTAGATAATTCAGACTGGAAAAAACTCACTAGGACCTTATCGATTTCAAACTAGACAAACTAGTGTACAAGTATGACATACATGAATTATCTTTCTATAGATATAAATAATTCAGATTAATAGATAGAAAAACTTACTAGCATTATTTATTAAAAAATTTTGCATATTATTTAATTATTTAATTTTTTAACATTTTTTAAACAAAATTTTAAATATTGTAGAATATTTTTACAAAAAATTCCAATAAAGCAATTTTATTAAATAAAAATCTTTTATTTAATATGTAAATTAAAAGAATAAAACATAAATAAATATTAATTATGTGGGTATAACTAATTTTTATTACCTAAATATTGTAATATTATTCGTAAAAATAATTTTTTTTTAAAAAGATATGTATGTGCAATTATACTTTAAAATGTTTTTCACAATTAATGCAAGTATTTAATAATAATTAAAAAGATGCTATAATATTATAATTACAATAATAAATTGAATAATATAATTATAATAATTATAGTAAATATAAAAAGCACTGCAATTAGTAATGTTTAATTTTTCAATAATGTCATAATTAATTATTATTAACTATCATTAGGAATGCAGAGTTAAATAAGAGTGATGAATAATAACTCCCTAAAATTCAAAATATTATGAATTAATTATATCTATAACGTTATTGAAAAATTAAACATAACTAATTTATTACATTACTTTTTATATTTTTATATTTACTATAATTGTTTTAATAAATAATAATAATAATAATAAATAATATAATAATAAATAATATATTACAATATTTAGTTAATAAAAATTAATTATATCCACATAATTAATATTTATTTATGGTTTATTCTTTTTTAATTTACTTAATAAATAAAAGATTTTGTTTAAATAATTAAAAAATTAAGTAATCAAATAATATGCAAACTTTTTTAATAAATAATGCTTGTAAGAATCATCTAACTAGAATTAGATTGGAACCCGACTAGTTTTTCTCGACTAGAGATTCTAGTCAGAATCTAGCGAGAGCCCTACTAGAGATAGGGACAAATGGCGGAATTTCCAAACGGGATGTACTTTAAGCGGAAGTCCATCCAACCTATCATGGCCGAGAGGTATGTGTATCCGTCTGGTGTCCCCAAGGTCCAAGGTTCGAACCCTCATAGGCACGAGATTTTTCGTGTGCAACAATCATTAATAATGTTAATATGAATGGAGAATTCAATTATAAATAAGTTAAGTTGAAAAATAATAATTTTTAAAACCGGTAGAAGTGAACTAGAACTTCTAGTCGGGGCCCTATCAACTAGAGCGTGACAAAATCGACTAGAACCCCACCAGTTTCTCTAGTTGGAGCCCTTTTTCAAATGGGGTAAACTGGTGAGGTCCCCACTAGAACCCGACCACCATTTCTACACGGGATATGCTATAGCTAACAACGCCTAGCTACCCAGTGAGAAATTTCTCACCGGTCCAATATCGGTCCAATATTGGGAGCCAAGAGACCGATCATCGGTCCAATAAAGGCTCCCAATATTGGACCAATATGGGCTGATGCTTGGGATGTAACGGCATCGCCAATCATCGGTTGTCAATATTGGTCCAATATTGGCCGAATATTGGCAACCAAGAGAAAAAAATTTTTTTAAATAAATTTTTTTTAATTAAATAATAATAATAAAAAATTAATGTTTATAATTTTTGTTTAATATATTTATTTGTTTAATTATTTATTTTTAATAATTCATGTAAATAATAAATAATTTATTATTTATAAATTATAATTATTTAAAAATGCAGCAGCTATTAGAAAATAGCATTCTGCAAAAAAATTCTATCATTGAAAAATCAATGATAGGCGAGAGAAATCCGCGTCTTTAAATAGATTCGCAGATGATAGACAAGAGATATCCGCGTCATTAAACGGATTCGCAGATATACTCTGGTCTCGCGACGAATCTCTCGATACTTATATACACTGGAGTCGCCGTGTCAGTTGCGAGAACGGTTACAGCGTCCCTCTTGCGGCGGAGATAAGAATTGTCACGTAAACTGCGGGTATAATAAGGCGGTCGGTAAAGCGATTTAGCAGTTTACGTGACAATTCTTATCTCCGCCGAAAGAGGGACGCTGTAACCGTTCTCGCAACTGACACGGCGACTCCAGTGTATATAAGTATCGAGAGATTCGTCGCGAGACCAGAGTATATCTGCGAATCCGTTTAATGACGCGGATATCTCTTGTCTATCATCTGCGAATCTATTTAAAGACGCGGATTTCTCTCGCCTATCATTGATTTTTCAATGATAGAATTTTTTTGCAGAATGCTATTTTCTAATAGCTGCTGCATTTTTAAATAATTATAATTTATAAATAATAAATTATTTATTATTTACATGAATTATTAAAAATAAATAATTAAACAAATAAATATATTAAACAAAAATTATAAACATTAATTTTTTATTATTATTATTTAATTAAAAAAAATTTATTTAAAAAAATTTTTTTCTCTTGGTTGCCAATATTCGGCCAATATTGGACCAATATTGACAACCGATGATTGGCGATGCCGTTACATCCCAAGCATCAGCCCATATTGGTCCAATATTGGGAGTCAATCGGCGCCCAGCACGGCAACCAATATTGGACCGATATTGGACCGATTAAAGTCTATTGGCAATTTCTCACTGGGTAATATTTAGTAGCTGGAGTACCTAATATAATTGCTATCCATATAATAGCAATTAAAATTAGCTGCGATTGCTAAGAATTAGTTGCATTAGCTAACTTTTTTTCTCCGCGTGTACATTAATTTAATATTAATAAAATTTTTAGTAGCAATTTTTAAATTAAATTTTCACATTCTAGTAAACAGAACTAAAATTATACAGTTTAAAAAAACTGTAAAAAAAAGAAAAAAATTAATCATTTGTCACTGCTTAGTTACAGCAAAATTATAATTGCAGAGAAAATTACTAACATAAATAATTTATTGTATAGGTAACGTCGAAGTAAAAATGTTTAGATTAACGTCACTTTTTTACAAAAATAGGTAATTTATAGTTTCCTTTGTGCTGTGCATTGGCTCATTAAATCTCTAGATGAAGAAAGTAGTTCATTACAAACGTTTGATAACGTCTACTAGTTGATCTTGGAATTTTAAACTTTGAACAGGCAGAAAAATTCCGGGGATAATATTAATATAAGGTTTCAATTTTCTTTTCACTATAGAATGCAGTATTATATTCAAGAAAACGCTTTTGAAAACCTATTTAGTTAACAGAAAGTAAGGCAATTCATGTGTAATATCCCAATTAGAAAATTCAATTTCTTGAAAAAAGTTGTAACTGGAAGAATTAATCGTCCTCTTTAGTGGTAATAGCTAAAAATTTCTAAAGTGTGCCACTAATTTTCCCATGAAAAGATTTTTATATGTCGTTTCAATAATTTTAACGTATTTTCGTATCAAAATATAATTCCAAAGTTGTTTTGCAAAATTTTAATTTTTGTAAGAGTTATTGTTTAAACAATTTTTATGTATCAAATTATTAAATAAATTTTTTCTACCGTTCTATTTGATGGATTTTGATCAAATTTTGTATGAATACTATGCAATAATCATGCTTTTAAACAAAAATATTTGTTAGATTTTGTTCATTACTTAAGATAGCGCGTCTAAGCCTCAGTGATCGCGATCATAAAAATATTAAATAACTTTTCACCTAATGCAATATAATGCCTTTTTTTAAATACTCGTAATAAAACAGGTAATCATAATTGATTAGAAAAAATACGAAATTAGACGGAGAAGCTTATTTTATTTCTATTTGTTTATAAAAATATGTTAATATATTTATTCTGACAGATTCGTTAATTCTCTTTTCATTGGTGACATTTTTTCAATATTTCAAAAAATTGACCTCGATTTTTTATAAATTACTATTTAATTTGCTATTTTTACCAAAATCTGTCTACTGTTTTATTTTAAAATAAATTATTGCAAATTAAAGCTATATAGTTTTCTCCTATCGATATAGAAATTTTCGGAATGCCCTATTTTTTGTTTTTAAGATTGTTCTGCGCCGCAATCCATTTTATTTTTATCGGATATTACAATTATTACTTATTGGATGTAGTCACAATAATTATTCTTTGATATTGATAAATAAAGTAAATGAAATTTGAAAAAAATTAAGACTTTAGTCTTTCGTCAATATAACATTTTGTAACTACGATTGTCGAAGACGTGGCAAGAAAATTTTACGACAAAAGACTTATCACAAAAATATCGTGGAAGGGGGACTCGCTTATATTTTCGAGAAAATTTTTCTGTCTTTTCTTTATAGACTAACTTTCCATTGCTAGAACATATTAAGAAGGATGTCTGCTTTAAAGGGGAAGGTAAATTTACTTAATATACTATTATTTTATTGAAATTGGAAAAACTTAATTTTTACATTGCGTATAATGATACAAATGTTTTAAGAATTTTTTTTACTGCATATTTACTGCCTAAAATGTATTATTTATAGGTTTCTGGGGTCCTCTATTTATCTGAAGTTAGTTTAAAAAAATTGTAAATGGCAAATCCAAAATGGTGGACGAAATTTAAAAAAAAATTATCAGATTTTAATGTCTTTTGACATTTAAGAGTTTTCTGATTTGCTGATTAGGAATTTGAAATCATTTTTAAAAAATTCTTAAAAGAAAATTGCAATATGGTGGATACATTTTTGAAAAATCGAATCTTCTTGCCTGATACATTTGTTATTTGGGCATTTTTAACAAACATTTTTAAAATTTTCATCCGCCATATTGGAATTTTTGAAATCCGACTTCAGAATCGTAATCAGCAACACCAAAAGCCCTTGAATATCCAATGCTGTGGAAATCCATTAACTTGTTTTAAATTTCGTCCGCCATATTGTATCCGCCATTTTGAATTTTGACAAACTAATATTATATTCGTAATCAGCGACCCCAAAAACCCCCAGATACCGATTGATGTAAACATCCAACTAGCTGTATGAAAAATCCCTACTGAAAATCCCTATGTAGGATCCTACATAAGATCTTACATAGAATACTAACTATAAATTCATAAAAAATCCTAGAATGATTGTAAGAATCTACGTAGAAATCCATAAAAAAGCACATATGGATTTGGCACAGGATTTTTTATGAGAATTGATATAGGAACGCGCATTCGTGTTACTGGATAAAAATCTACGTTAATTCCAATATGATTACCTACATCTTTTCTGACATAATTTTCGTGTCAATTTCCTATGTCAATTCCCTTTGTCAATTTCCACCATACTTACCAATATAAAATCTTACAAAAATTCTTAGTTAAAATCTTACTTAATAATTATTAAAAATTTGTCTATATAGAATCGTAGAAAAATTCCTACATAAAATCTTACTTAATTATTAAAAATTTACCTATATAGAATCATATCAAACTTCCTACATAGAATCCCAGATCCCACGTAAGAATCCACATGGGATCCCATGTAAAAGCACATGTATATTTGGGACACGATTTGAAACAGGAATTCATGTGGGAATTTGAGTTTGTGTATATCTACATAAAAATCCACATGAATTCCTATGTGAGAATACATAAAGGATTCTATAAAGGATTTCATATGGGATTTCATATGGGTTTTCATGTTTCATACCCAGTAAAAAAAACTAATTCAAATGAATTGAAACGAATTAACATTTTTGGTAGGCTCCAATTCGTATTTGTCACAAAGCGGGATTCACTCAAGCTCTTTGTATATTCAATTGAATTTAATTCAATATGTACCAATCTGTCCAAACGAATTCGCATTCGAAAGAAATGGCCAAGGAATGCATTGAATTCGTGCTAACGAATTGAAAAAAAATTAAAGGCTCAAAACTTGTCCAGTGAATTGGTACGGATAGAAGGTTCGGAAGTTCAATACAGTTTCACGAATTCAGGAAAATTGCATCATGACTCCAATTCGTATTTGTCACAAAGCGGGATTCACGAAAGCTCTTTGTGAATTCTTTTTAATTCATTTCAATTAGTTTTCGTTTACTGGGTATATAAGATTTTACATAGGATTTCACAAAAGATTTAATATGTGATTACATTAGGGATCCATTGTGAAAATTTTCAAAGGATTAAAAATTATTTAATTAAAAATTAAATAATAAATTGTATTAGCATTTTAAATCATCAGGAAGAAAAAAATTAGATAATTTGAAACACTTCTTCTGAGCTATAAACTCTCAGTTATATAGTCTTAAAAAATCATGTTAACAGGGGGAGAAGTCGCTCTCGCCACCTGGCGGTGAAAGTATATGAACTGTGGTATTCTGTATCATTAATAAAAAACCACATGGGATTCTATGTAAGATCCCATGTGGAAAATTATATGGAAAATAATATAGGATCTCACCTGGGATTTCATATAATTTTCATTTCTATGTAAAATCCTACGTAAGATCTCATATGGTTTCATATGCGGGAAATAACATAGGAAATTACATGGGATCTTACGTAGGATTTTACATAGAAATGAAAATTATATGAAATCCCAGGTGAGATCCTATATTATTTTCCATATAATTTTCCACATGGGATCTTACATAGAATCCCATGTGGTTTTTTATTAATGATACAGAATACCACAGTTCATATACTTTCACCGCCAGGTGGCGAGAGCGACTTCTCCCCCTGTTAACATGATTTTTTAAGACTATATAACTGAGAGTTTATAGCTCAGAAGAAGTGTTTCAAATTATCTAATTTTTTTCTTCCTGATGATTTAAAATGCTAATACAATTTATTATTTAATTTTTAATTAAATAATTTTTAATCCTTTGAAAATTTTCACAATGGATCCCTAATGTAATCACATATTAAATCTTTTGTGAAATCCTATGTAAAATCTTATATATGAAACATGAAAACCCATATGAAATCCCATATGAAATCCTTTATAGAATCCTTTATGTATTCTCACATAGGAATTCATGTGGATTTTTATGTAGATATACACAAACTCAAATTCCCACATGAATTCCTGTTTCAAATCGTGTCCCAAATATACATGTGCTTTTACATGGGATCCCATGTGGATTCTTACGTGGGATCTGGGATTTTATACATGTTTTTGTATAAGAACCCACGTAAGATCCCATGTAGGATCCCATGTGGGTATTTTTAATAGGGTAAGTAAGATTCTATGTAGGAAGTTTGGTATGATTCTATATAGGTAAATTTTTAATAATTAAGTAAGATTTTATGTAGGAATTTTTCTACGATTCTATATAGACAAATTTTTAATAATTATTAAGTAAGATTTTAACTAAGAATTTTTGTAAGATTTTATATTGGTAAGTATGGTGGAAATTGACAAAGGGAATTGACATAGGAAATTGACACGAAAATTATGTCAGAAAAGATGTAGGTAATCATATTGGAATTAACGTAGATTTTTATCCAGTAACACGAATGCGCGTTCCTATATCAATTCTCATAAAAAATCCTGTGCCAAATCCATATGTGCTTTTTTATGGATTTCTACGTAGATTCTTACAATCATTCTAGGATTTTTTATGAATTTATAGTTAGTATTCTATGTAAGATCTTATGTAGGATCCTACATAGGGATTTTCAGTAGGGATCTATGCATTTAAAAACATTTTCTCGGGGTCTCGCTCGGGGTTAAACTCATTTACAGGGGGGTTAATAATGATAATGCAAAACAAAATTTTCTATTTTTTTTCCTTTTTGAAAGTGATACTTTTTCAGAAAATCATCACATGTTAATCCATGGTTGCCACAAAATGATAAATAATAAAATTCCAGGATTTTCCAGGTCAATAATTATGAAATTCCAGTCAAAAATTAAAAATATATCTGTTCCAATTACACATCGTCAGCTCTAAAATTTTTTTTCAACTTCCAAATACCAAAAACTTAAAAAGAATTACAAACCAAAAATGTTTCTACCTTATAGATTTTTATATGGCAATAAGATAAAAACATTTTTTTAATTTTAAGTTAAAATATTCTTAAAGATCTTTAACAGGCAAAATTTCAGACATTTTTTTAAATTAAAAAAAAATTATTTCTTGTTCCTAAACTATGGCAAGAACAATATACTAATTAATATATCTGGGTCATCGAAATGAATATTTAATTCACAATTAATAAATGTAGCCACAGCCGATAATCAGCAGGAGATGAAAAATTATTTTTTGAGCGAACTTTATCTTCTGTTTATACTAACGCAATTGTTAGTCAAAAAAATGTTTACTGATCCCAAACTATTGCTAGAACAATTCCAATTAATATCTAGGTCATCGAAATTAATTTAATTCATAAAAAGTAACCACAGCCGATAATCAGCAGAAGATGAAAAACTATTTTTTGAGCGAACTTTATCTTCTGTTTACTTACAATTGTTATTCAAAAAAGTTTTTACTGTTTCCAGGTTTTTCATACGTTATTATTATTTTGCTTTGCATTGAAAGATTCGGGAGGCCAAAAGAAGTTCGGATAAAATAATTTTCGATTCGGATAATAATAATAGAGGTTCCACTGTATAATAATACGAGATTTTCCCGAATTTCAAATTAGAATTACATTTCATAGAATTTTGAATAAGAACTATATTGCAATTACATTAATTTTCCAATATAAGATACTATAGAAAAGCATGAGGCATTTCTATATATCTTGACTAAATAAGTAACATTTTTACAGTTAAGATTAGATGGAGACGATCACAATATTAGGAGATTTGACATTATATCGAGGTCAACAAACCAGAGGGATGTGTCAAAAACCATTCTGAAACAATATACGCTGTTATTCCTGGGATTTGTATTATCAAGCCATGTGGCTTTTGCGAACGGTTCAACACTTCCTCCAGTTGAAGAAACAACAACACTCGATTCTCAGAAACCTCTTTACGCTGTCATTATTGATGCCGGATCGACTGGATCTCGAGTATTCGCATTTCGTTTCCGCACTTCGACTGAGAATGGCAGTCCAGTCTTGGAAAGCGAATTGTTTCATCAGGAGAAGCCGGGCTTGAGTTCATACGCCGACAATCCTATCGAGGCGACGAAATCTCTTGGAATTCTTGTTGAAAAGGCAAAATCCGCTATTCCTTCCTCCGAATGGGGCGACACTCCACTTCTTCTGAAAGCCACAGCCGGCCTTCGACTTCTTCCTGCTGACAAGGCGAATCGAATTCTAGAGGTGACGAGAAATTTTCTTAACTCTTCCGGTTTTCAATTGAACGAAAATTCGGTGTCAATAATGGAAGGTGTTGACGAGGGAATTTTCTCATGGGTCACTGCCAATTTCCTACTGGGACGATTTAGTCAACAGGGCACGCAAAGTCTGGTGGCGGTCATCGATCTTGGCGGTGGATCAACACAAGTTACCTATCGTCCTAACGAGGAAAATATAAAAGCTTTAAACCACTCTATTCATAATATCAGTGTGTTTAACCAAAAAATGAGTGTCTTTACTCACAGTTATTTGGGCATGGGTCTCATGGCTGCGAGAAAGGCAATTCTGGTACCGAAATCAGCAGCGAAAAATGAAAATGGAATTGTCGTGGTGCACTCGAAATGTTTTGATCCATTAGCTAATGCTGCGTGGAAGTATGGAAGTCAAGATTATGAAGTTATGGGTTCAGCAGAAAATGCACCAGAAGTTGACCAGAATAGCACCAAAGATGGGGACAAAAGTTCGTCTAATAAATTTGAAGATTGTCTGAATTTGGTTAAAAACTACACAAATACGATTGAAAATAGACCAGTGGGTTTAAACAAAGAAGATATTTTTGCCTTTGCGTATTATTTTGACCGAACTTCTGAGGTAAAGAAATGACAATTCGATAAATTCTATTTTTTTAATCAGTTCTTCTTTTAATTGTTTCTAAATTAATGAACGTTGCTTTCGTAGGTTGGATTGATAGACCGAAAAATGGGAGGAAAGATTACGCTTGAAGATATTCATAAAACTGCTTTAGAAGCTTGTAATATCGGGAATCGGGAGCAACCATTCATGTGTCTTGATTTAACTTACATTTACTCCTTGTTGACAGATGTTTACGGTCTTAATCCAGAAAACAATCTCCAGGTAACCGCAGGGTTTCTTTAACATGCTTCTTCTATTTTTATTAAACATTCGGATCAGAGCAAAGTTTACTTCTTATTCTAAACTACAGTTTTTAATAATAATTTATAAAAATTTAAAATTTTTACTTTTACACACTCAGTTTTTTTAAAAGTATCAAATAGATACTAAAGCGGATCAAATAGATGCCAAAAATGTGGATCAATTTTTGATTTGACCTACATTTTTGGTATCAATTCGTTGCGATTTGATACTTTTAACTTAATTTTTCATGTTACTTTTAATACAAAAATTTATATAAATTTTACTTTTTCTATATTCAAAAAAACTTTGAGTATATAATCGACCCCTAAATAAAGCAATAAATAAATGATATTTTGAAGTAATATAAATTTTGTATTTTCAGATCAGTGACAGTATTTCTGGTCATCAATTAAACTGGGCTTTAGGATTGGCTTTGAACATGTTACAAAGTAAATTTTAATGTTCAAAGGATAAACAAAAGTAAAGAGGTGTATTTTTTTTAAACAAAATGCGTTAAAATCATTGTTAAAATTTTTTAATTTTGAAAATTCTATAAATTTACAATTAAAAACATTAAATAATGAAAATAATTATATTATTTAATGTATCAAATTTCTGTTAAAATTGCAACGTTCATAATTAAAGAAGCATATAATATGTTTTGAAGAAGTGTTTTATTTCTTGAAATGACTGAATTTTGTTAACAAAACAGAATTGCATTTTTTACTAAGAAATTTTTTTTAAATGCATAAATATGGTAAAATGTTAACAATAAGAATGTAGTGGAAAAATATAGGTACCTGCTTTTATAAAATATACGTGAAATCAATTGAGGGTCAACATATTTAAGGCTCAAAATTTTCTGCTTCTAAATTAAAAATGGATTTAAAATTTTAATTTTTAGTAAGCATTTCGTATTTGTATAAAGATTACGAAAAAGATCCTCTAAAAACCTTTTAATTTTTTATTTATTTGACAATGATTTTTAATTGAAAAAAAATTATAACCGGTTCTTCGATCGAAACCCTCAATTCATAATTAATTTCTTCAAATTATTTTACATATGAAGATTTGATTTTCCGATTTTTATTATTACTTTGAAAAATAATGATTAATGATATATAATTGCATAAAGTTATTCATTTATGCGAGTAAAACATTTGTAACACGAATAGTATTCAAAGTAAACACAAGTAACAATTGTATTACGAAATTTAAAATGTTTCTTTAAAGGAGAAACTAAGAATAATCTTCTTTTCAAAAACATATAATATTTTATAGTATAAATTACGTGGATATCCCAGTAGCTGTCCATTTTTTAAGAATACTCGTGTAGTAATATAAATCAATTTTTTAAAACAATTTTATAATATTGTTGTATTGATATAATAAAATTATTAGTTTGCGTAAATAGATTCACAAAATATAATTTTTTTATAATTGTTATTGTTAAAATAAAAGTGAACAGTAACTGGATCATCAAAGGAAATTTTTTTTAGTATAAAGTTTTTTTTAGAGAATTTCCTTAAAAACCTTTCTGTCTATATTTTTAAAATTTATACAAACTAAAAATATTGAAAATTTTTTAATAGTTTCCTCATGGAAAGCAAATAAAAATAAAATTCCTTGTTTGTTAATTGCTATATAAAAATTTTGTATATTGTTACAAAAATTTTTTTTAACTTTCAAATAGAAGAAAAAAAGTGGAATAAATGATTCTCTTAATTTTATTTTGGATATAAATTAAATATTATTTAAATATTATTTACACAACACTCACATCATTAACTTTTTATTTTCTAAAAATTGTAAATTTGATTTATTTAATACACCTGCGACCACAATTGAACAAATTTCTTTTTAATACATCTCACTTATAAATAAATTATTTTTTCTCTTCTACTATTAATATAAATTAATAATAATCTCTCTAAATTTGATTCAGTTAAAAATATATAACTGATTTAAAACATGGATACTTTTTAAAAATGAAAAGTTAGAATGATTTTGATAACAACTTGTTTTATTAATTTATGAAGAGTTTAAAACATATTTTTCTCTCCATCTCTTTTTTTATCATAATTACACGCTTCTTAGAAATTAGTAAAAATATGGTAATAAATTTCCGTACAGACAAATTTATTGTCAAGAAAGTTTAAAGGAGGGGATCTCTCTTATAAGTTCGTGACAATTATTCATTGTTTTCATTAGAGATCTACTTTCAGTTCTGTAGTACAGATCAAGAAAAATGTCTGCTAAAGAGGGGAAGGTAAAATATTATCCAATAATATTATAATATTATTTAATTTAAAATTTAAAAGAAATGGTTTTTGTATTATATATAAATGCGTTCATTATTTTACACTTTTTTTTATTCTGCTTTGGCGAAACTCACATCGCTTATAATCAACGATTTAGAAATAAATATTTTTCTTTTCAAACTTTTAAAAAATTGTGTTTAAAACATTTTTAAACAAATTTTCTTAAAAATGAAAAATTTGTAGAATTTAATTATTTAAAAGAATCGCATTTCATTATATTATGTCTACTGATTAGATTTAGTATTATAAATTATTGAGAAAAGTATTAAATTATATGCAAGAATACACAAAATATGTTTTTAAAATTTACCTACAAAATAACCTTATTTTACGATTTTTATCCATTAATTTTGAGAAAATGTGGAATCATTAAATAAAATAAATACTTACGAAATGTAGATGAGTTCTCAAGATGATCTTTCACATTTTCTTTGCACTTTTCTTCTTTTTTCTACATAAATAAAAAAAACTGTAAAATAAAGTAACTATTTAGTTAACTTCGTCAATATTTGAATGCAACTTTTTTCCAGATAAATGGAAAAATCTGATTGTTTCAGAATGATCACGCATTCTAAAAGTTTCACGTTAGTCCCGAAACTATACATTACAAAATAAACCAAATTACAATTTTAATCAAGGTATTACTTACTTTTAAATTCACTGCGATTTAAAAAAAATGCTTTTGATAAAATTCTCTAACATTTCACTGATTTCCTTGGCCAATTTCATTTTTTCTTACCTGTGGTAACCACAAAGCTTTCGAAATTCTCAACTCTCTTTTTTATATAACTTTAAATGGAATATTACCTACCTAGGGGAGAAACGCAGTCTTTTCGGACGAGGGCGATAAACCACTCGAGGCGAGAAAGATTCGTCTCTTCGAGGCACGCACTGTATTTTTCACAACAACCCGACCCGACCAAGAAACCCTACATTTATTGTAGACAATTTCATTAAATAATTAAGTTGATCTTTTTAAATAATTAAAATTACTTAGAGTAATATTGAATAGTGACATTACAAATTATTAAATTGAAATAAAACCTGATTGCTTTTTGTGTTGTTGAAATTTTGTTAGCTACTCTCGATTGTCAAATTTTGAGAATTCTGCGTTACAAAAAGCGCACGTCAAAATAAGCATTTTTTGCTGCTTATGATAACTCAGGCGGTGAACGCTGCGATATTGATGATGACTTCTTAAAATTAATAAATTCACTAAATCACTGTTTTTAAACAAACAAAGGTTACAAAATCAGAGGAATAAACACGTTTCGTATCTGCATGCATGTATACACAAAAAAACGCCGACCGGTGAATATGTTTTACGTCGTCTGCCATTGGCTACGCGTCTGCGCAAGCCTTTTTTCCCCCTCTCCGTCACCTGGTCTGAAAACTTTGATTTTCAGCCTACTTCACATGACACAGGTTTTCGACTCTGGTGTGAAAAATACTTTTGCGCCCGCTCTCACTTAAAAATGTCAAAACGCATCTCGATTACATAAAAATCCATTTTCACTTAATTGAAGAACAACTTCTTTCATCATTAAAAAGAATTCACTGCTAGTGCTAGTGCCCTCAATCCCATACTTTCCATGCAGTTAACGGTGTTCGATGGTCTCTTAAATTTCTCGATAATGTGCGATTAATAGTTATCACCCAACAAATACGGCAAATGAGGACGTGAAATTGGTAAACATTCATTTTCTAACAAAAAATTAAATAAATGAAAAATTCATTTTCATCTCGAATAGGAAATGAATATAGGAAAGCGCAATCTCAGTCCGCCATGACAATCGGTCATATTCAAAAATTCACCATGTATTAACATGGGGAATTTGAATATGACCGACCGGAAGTTATTATTATTATTGAGAAAAAATTATTCGAGATGAAAAGGTCTATTCAGAAACACAGTTGCAGCGCATTGGAATTACCATAGCAATGTAATGCGAATCATTTTAACAGCTGAGCCTTTACGCTCGCTGCATGGTTCTGCCATCTACTGGAAAAATGGCTGTAACACACGTCTTGCTGCCTGTCATTACATTACTTTTGTATTTCCAATCCTGCAACCGCGTTTTTGCATGGATTAACAAAACCTTTTGAATTCAGACAATTAAAAATATTTGTGACAAATGTACGTTGTCAGATTTTGTAAAAAGTGCCTGTGATAACAGAGAAAAATTTGTTAGAAAATGAATATTTACCAATTTATTTCACGTCATTTGAAACAGGCAGTGCCATTTTTATTGGGCGATAACTGTAAGTTACACATAACCTACAAATTTTAGACGCCATCGAACGCTCTTTTTTTCAAAAACCGATTATGGATTTTCAATACCGCACAAGCCTATACTCTTGGTTCCTTAATCTCGCCATCGTCGCGCAATTAACTATTTTGCGCCCTTGATACTAAAATAACTATTATATTCCACATGTACAAAAATGGCACTTTTAGAAAGCTGACGACAGGGCAAGTCATTCATTTGTTCGACCGTATGAAAATAGCGGCCATTTTTCCCCTAGGGAAAAATAACAGCTGTTCCCATGCGTTATTTTAGCCCTATAGGGTAAAAATGAACACTAATTGGTTACTATCTTCTAAAACTAATATTATACATTTTTACAGTTAAGATTAGATGGAGACGATCACAATATTAGGAGATTTGACATTATATCGAGGTCAACAAGTCAGAGGGATGTGTCAAAAACCATTCTGAAACAATATACGCTGTTATTCCTGGGATTTGTATTATCAAGCCATGTGGCTTTTGCGAACGGTTCAACACTTCCTCAAGTTGAAAAAACAACAACCCTCGATTCTCAGAAACCTCTTTACGCTGTCATTATTGATGCCGGATCGACTGGATCTCGAGTATTCGCATTTCGTTTCCGCACTTCGACTGAGAATGGCAGTCCAGTCTTGGAAAGCGAATTGTTCCATCAGGAGAAGCCGGGCTTGAGTTCATACGCCGACAATCCTATCGAGGCGACGAAATCTCTTGGAATTCTTGTTGAAAAGGCAAAATCCGCTATTCCTTCCTCCGAATGGGGCGACACTCCACTTCTTCTGAAAGCCACAGCCGGCCTTCGACTTCTTCCTGCTGACAAGGCGAATCGAATTCTGGAGGTGACGAGAAATTTTCTTAACTCTTCCGGTTTTCAATTGAACGAAAATTCGGTGTCAATAATGGAAGGTGTTGACGAGGGAATTTTCTCTTGGGTCACTGTCAATTTCCTCCTGGAACGATTTAGTCAACAGGGCACGCAAAATCTGGTGGCGGTTATCGATCTTGGCGGTGGATCAACAGAAGTTACTTATTGTCTGAACGAGGAGAATGTAAATCACTCTGTTTATAATATCAGTGTGTTTAATCAAAATATGAGTGTTTTTACTCACAGCTATTTAGGCATGGGACTCATGGCTGCGAGAAAGGCAATTTTGGTATCGGAATCGGCAGCGAAAAATGGGAATGGAATTATCGTGGTGCACTCCAAATGTTTTGATCCAGCAGCTAACATTACGTGGAATTATAATGGTCAAGATTACAATATATTGGGGTCAGTGGAAAATGATTTTGAAGTTAACAATAATAGTATCGAAGAAGAGGACAATAGTTCGTCTAATAAATTTCAAGACTGCATAAATGTAGTTGAAAAGTACACGAATACTATAATCGACAAACCAGTGGGAATGAATAAACAAGTGATTTATGCTTTTGACTATTATTTTGACATAATTTCTGAGGTAAGAAGATTTCAATCTGAGTAATCAGTTCACATTATTCATAACAATTTATGGTCTTTCATTTTTATTTTAAATTCTATAAATCGACTAATTTCGAGTCGTAGATTTACCTAACAATTAGAAAATAATTACAAGCGAAATAATTTTTCTTCATTCAATTTTCATAAATAATAAAATTTTTCTTAGGATTTCAATTATTTTTAATAAAATTTTTAATGAATTCTTAGAAAAATGTAATTATTTTCAAACATTTTGCAAGAATTCAATTGAATTTCACAAATAATGAAATTCTTCGCTGAAATTCAAATATTTTCAAAATTTACTATTTTAGTAAAATTTTTCAAAAGAATTCAATTATTTAAAAAAAAATTGAATAAAATTCGTTGCAAGAATTCAATTATTTTCATAAATATTAAAATTCTTCACATAGGATTTCAAATATTTAAAAGAAATGTAATAAAATTCGTTGCAAGAATTCAATTATTTTCATAAATAAAATTCTTCACAGTATTTCAATTATTTTTAATACAATTTTAAGTAAACTCTTCAAAAATATAATTAATTTCAAAACTTTTTTTAAAATTCTTCTAAACTAAAATAAATAAATAAACTTTAAACTAAATAAATAAACTATTTATTTATTTATTTATTTAGTATATAAACAGGTATATAAGGGTGATTCTCCGCGTAGCGCACGATTTGGTTTATGAAATTAAAAAAATTTTTTTTTTCGTTATGATTAGAGCGAGTCCACGTCAACTGATCACAACATTTTATGATTATTTGAGCAAATTTGATAAAATTGATAATTTGAGTTAGTTAAAGGGTTAAAAAAAGAAATACCAAATATTTTTGAAAAATTTGAAATATTTTCCAAATTATTCAATTTTGAAAATTTTAGCATAATTTTTTTTGATTAATCATAACTTCCGTTATTTTAAAGCAATTGAGTTGGGTTTTGTATTAAATTACTCGTATTCACAAGCATTTTTATAAAAAAAATATTAACCTAAAAAAACCAAAAAAATTTTAATTGTTATTAACAAAAAATTGTTTATTTTTTAAATAATTCGAAAAGTATATCTTCGATTTATTTCAAAAAATTCATGAACATTCTTTATAATGTCCTGAAAAATTTAAGACCTTAACAAAGATGGTATCTATAATAGTTTTCGAGAAAAAAAATATTTAGTGGAGCCATGCAGACTGCTACGAGCCGTTGCGCGCAACGTGACTTGCGCAGTAGACACGCCCGTAAATTCCTTATGAGTCCTAACGCTAAAATTTATGATAACTTATCATTATTCAATATAATTAATACTACGGGATTAGTTGTTTATTATGCAAAATTCATTAAAATTGGTTAATATCACAAGCCTTAGGTACAATGGGAAAATTAAACTCAAACTTTTTTAAGCACTCATTTGAAGCAATTTTGTGAAATTGAAGTCCTGAAAAGGACTGATTAAAGTAGATTTTAATTCTATTTAGCGAAATAAAAAAGTCCTAAAAAGGACTGATTGTAGCGAATTTTAATTCTATTTATAAAGAAAGTCCTGAAAAGGACTGATTG
Source organism: Leptopilina heterotoma (assembly GCF_015476425.1). NCBI lineage: Eukaryota > Metazoa > Arthropoda > Insecta > Hymenoptera > Figitidae > Leptopilina > Leptopilina heterotoma. The sequence continues at coordinate 37,821 of NW_025110914.1, forward strand.
AAGTTGATTTTAATTCTATTTAGCGAAATTAAAGTCCTGAAAAGGACTGATTGAACTGAATTTTAATTTTATTTAGCGAAATTAAAGTCCTGAAAAGGACTGATTGATATTGACTAATTGATCCATATACGTAATTAATTAATTGTAACTCTTTTCCGAGAATTTAATTGTATTATCCATAAGCTTTTATCGTGCTATTTTTTTCGTTGAACTGCTCGATGAATTGGAGTATATTTTTGTCTGAATTTCGGTTTTGTTTTCACAGGGTACAAAAGAATGTAATTTTTGTGTTCCTTGAATAGTTACAGCCTGATTAAATCTTTTGAGTAACAATTTTTCTTCAGCTTGATATTCTTCGTGATTGCAATATTCTACATGAATATTTGTCAAATTTGATTTAGCCCATTCGTATAAATCATAAGGAGTAGTAATTTGATTATTAAATGGGCGTTGTAAACTTGCTAAACCCGCTAATCTTTTGACTGTACCGCCAATGCCGTCACATGGTCCTTTGCCATGTGATGTGGCAAAAAAGTGCCATTCTGCTTCACAAGAAAAATCATCAACATGATGGGCTAAATTGATGAAATTTTTTTTGTTCTTATATTGTGCAGCTGAACCATCTGAAAAATAAAAAATTTTGTGCACAGTTTGAGTTACTTTTTCTCGAATAAAATTTAATAATTTTTTCTGAAACAAATGGACCGAAACAGTGTTATGATCTAAAATTTCACTTATAATTACAAAGCTGATGTGTTCTAATTTATTGCCTGTATTATAATAAACTGCAAATGGATGAATAGTCGCTTGACTGTTAGACCAGTAAAATGATTGCACTGCATCTTGGACAACAAATGAAAAATTTTCAGAGAAATCGCCCAGGACTACAAATTCTCCAACTTTTAGTTTAGTCTTCTTTTCTTCTAGAAAATTTTGTTGCTCTCTAGCACAAAAATCATGCACTTTGAGTTTTTTAAGCATATCAGCTAACATGTCTACAAATTCATCTGCTGGCTTAGTAACAGTTTCCAAGTTGGACCTGTCGACTGTTATCCATTGTTTGAACGAAATTTTTTCGGTAAAGTTTTCAAAAAACAATTGCTTCAATTGTTTTCGCAAGTTTTTATCGTCTGGACAATATTTACATTCTCCAAGATGGCAAATTGGCAATGCAGGATTACACATTATTTGAGCAATCCAGTGTTTATAAGTCAAAGTTGTAAAATCGGGATTATCGACAACTAATTTGTTAATTTCAGCTGCTGAGAACATTAGTTTCACATTCTGATGAGAAACACATACACATATTGAGTGTGTTCCACTTGCTCCAGCTAATATACATTCTTTAGGCCTTAGCTCTGCGAATTTTGAAAAACCAATTTTTATATTTGGATAATTGTCTTTGAATAGTTGGTACAATTCCCTCAAATTGCACAAAACTAAACGTTTCTGCACTTTTTCTGTCTTACCGTCTGTTTTAATTGTGACAAAATCCTTTTTTCCTGGCATCATTCGACTGTTACTGTAGTTTACATAAAAAGCTTTTACATACGTAACAGTTTCTGAAGACAAGCTTTTTCCTAATTTTGTTTTGCATGAACTCAAAAATTGTCCCTGTGACATTAATTTAATCGCTATTCGAGCCATTCGATTTGAAGCACCAAAAACTGATTCTATTTTCCTTTGAGGCCAAGAGTTTGGAAGAGCAGTTAAAACTTTCATTTTTAGTGATCGATCTTCAGTATTAGAAAATTTTTCTTTTAAATGAGTTAGTAACTCATTATCATCGGTTTTGAAATCAGGTAAATCAAATAATTTATTTTTCAGAATTAAAATAATATTTTGCAAAGATTTTTGTTTTTTAGCGACAGAAGATAGTTCGTTATGATTTATAGGAGATTCTCCTAAAACTTTTAAACACTGATTCAAGTGAGAAAAGGCGAGCTCTTTGTCTATTTTTGTTTGATCAAAATCAAAATTTTCTTCTGAAGATTCGCTTTCAATTTCTTCAAGAATTTCATTCTCGACTAGATTCTCTACTTCTTTCGAAGAAGTAACGCTTAAGTTCAATACCGGAAATTTTTGAGATAAAACATTAATCCTACATGTATTGCAAATTAGATGTTCATTTGTTAACAATGGATTTATTTGGGAAATAGATGCTGGTATGTTTCGCAGACTTTTTGTGCAATAATTATGGTTAGGTTTTTTTAAAGGATTGCAACAAAACTTAAATGGCATTTTTACGTTTTATTTAAATTAAAAAATGCTCATATACTACAGGGCGAAAATAAAAAACAATTTCAAATAAACATGTATTCACAAACACATCACTTTACGAAAAAAACATGAAAAACTACAGTTTAAAAAATTTTATTAACAGGTAACGAGAATATACGTCTTATTTTAAGAGGTTATTTTATAGAATAAAATACACACTTTGTTTAGGTTAATATAATTATGTGAACATTAAACAATAAATAGTAAGCTAAAAACATTTAACGTATCGACATAACGATAAAGAATGACAGCAAGCATGAGGTAAGAGTAAAAAACAAATGAAAAGAGGTTCACACACAGACATAGTACTACCTGTCCGTGTCTACTGCGCAAGTCACGTTGCGCGCAACGGCTCGTAGCAGTCTGCATGGCTCCACTAAATAATTTTTTTCTCAAAAACTATTATAGATACCATCTTTGTTAAGGTCTTAAATTTTTCAGGACATTATAAAGAATGTTCATGAATTTTTTGAAATAAATCGAAGATATACTTTTCAAATTATTTAAAAAATAAACAATTTTTTGTTAATAACAATTAAAATTTTTTTGGGTTTTTTGGGTTAATATTTTTTTTATAAAAATGCTTGTGAATACGAGTAATTTAATACAAAACCCAACTCAATTGCTTTAAAATAACGGAAGTTATGATTAATCAAAAAAAATTATGCTAAAATTTTCAAAATTGAATAATTTGGAAAATATTTCAAATTTTTCAAAAATATTTGGTATTTCTTTTTTTAACCCTTTAACTAACTCAAATTATCAATTTTATCAAATTTGCTCAAATAATCATAAAATGTTGTGATCAGTTGACGTGGACTCGCTCATTAATATCAATATATTTTTTTGAAGATAAAGGCTTTAGAAAGAAAAATCCATAGCGGGCCGGAAAAATTATTTATAATTTTTGTTGTAAACAAGTGTAGTAATTAACTAATTCACTGTTTGGACACATTCTGTCAAAAAAAAATTTTGCGGTAATTTAAACAATATTATATCATAAATCTCATTTAAAAATTATTATTTCGGTAATTTATGGAAATTTATGGTAATTTTTGGAAATTTATGGAAATTTTTGCGATAATTCATAAAAATATGTAAAATTTAAATTATTAGTAAAAATTTGGATTTTGGTAATTTATGGAAATTTTTGGAAATTTATGGAAATTTTTGCGATAATTCATAAAAATATGTAAAATTTAAATTATTAGTAAAAATTTGGATTTTGGTAATTTATGGAAATTTTTGAAAATTTATGGAAATTTTTGCGATAATTCATAAAAATATGTAAAATTTAAATTATTATTAAAAATTTGGATTTTGGTAATTTATGGAAATTTTCGCGGTAATTTATGGAAATTTATGGCAATTTGTAAGGTAATTTAAAGAAATTTTGTCGGTAATTTTTAAAAATATTCAAAGTAGAAATCACAATTTAAAATTTTTATTTCGGTAATTTATGGAAATTTTTGCGGTAATTTATAAAAATTTTCGTGGTAATTTATGGAAATTTATTTAATTAATTTATGGTAAATTTTTCTGAGTAATAGGTTTTTTTTATTCCTTATATATGTGGCACCATAACACTACATTTGCACTAGGTTCTTCGTAATACAAAGGTCGGTGGAAATTCTGATGCCGGTGGAGACTAAGGTCGGTGGAAACTTTTTTCAATCGCCTTCAGTTATTTTTATTTTTTTAAAAAAAATATCATTAATTTTCAATCGGTTTCAAATGGACTTCATTTGTATTGACTAAAACAATATAACTACGCTTCATTTAACCTTTTTTATAAATAATTGTTTAATTTGTAATAAAATATTTAAGGGTCGGTGGATGCCGGTAGAGACTATTTTGTGATTCCCTTTTCAAATTCCCAACATAAAATGAGTGAAAAATGAATAAATCAATTAGAACATTGATTCTTTTTCCTGAATTAACTTAAGGAAGTTATTTCTTGTGTTTACAAAAGTAATTTTAAGTTAACATTTCATTTTCATTTAAATAATTCACTGTTTGTTAATAAAATAATAAATAGCATCCAAATTTGCTGTCAAGCATAAACTGAAAAAAACATATATAAAATGAATTTTAAAAAAAAATTTTTTTTATTCAACTGTACTAAAGTAGACAATACTAAAATGTCAATAGTAATTGTATTTATTATTGCATATTACTAAAATTATTAACTTTTTTTTCTAAACTTCCTATGGGGACAGGTAAAAATTTGACGTTTTCAGCCTTAAAACCGCTTATTTATGAAAAATTATAATATTAGATACAAAAGTAATTATTGGTTTTTGTTTCTAAACATATAGATAACCTTTTTACGTTGGAATTGTAAAAATATATGAAAGTTATTTATTATTTTTCCATTACAACATGAAAAAAACCAAGTTCTGCGCTACGCGGAGAATCACCCATAAATAGGTTATCAATTATTTTTTATAATTTTTGAAAAAGTTCCTAGAAAATTTTCAAATCCATTTGTTTACAATTCAATTTTACGAAATTTTGATTATTCGGAAAAATAATTACATTTTTTGAGATATTCGGTTAAAATAGTATTAAAAATAATTGAAATTCTATGATGAGATTTATTATTCATGAAAATAATTGAATTTTGGAGAAGAATTTTATTATTTTTAAAGATAATTGAAATTTGGACTAGAATTTTTAAAAAATTTTGAACAAAATTGAATTTTTGCAAACATTTGTAACTTCTCTAAAATTCAATTTTTTTAGTGTTTTTAATAAAAATTCTTCTATAAATCCATGATTTTTAATAATTAATTAAATATATATTAAAAAATTATATAAATAAATTGCAATTGATTAAAATATAGTTTTTATCAAAAAATAAAAAATTTTGAAAAAAATGCTTTAAATTTTACAACTTTAGACTTAGTCAGATAAAAACAATTTTTCTGCATTTCTACTTGTAAATTTTAATAAAAATATACAATGAGCCTTGAAGTTAGTCGATTTGCATGATTTGAAATGGATTTAGCCTAATGTGAAATGTGGTTTTAAATAATTTTGTACCTAAATTCTTGAATGTATTTTCATACAGATTGGATTGATAGACAATAAACAAGGTGGAACGATAACAATTGGAGACATTCATAGAGCCGTCTTAGAAACTTGTAGAGTAGCGAATTCTGATCAACCGTTTCTCTGTCTCGATTCGACTTATATTTATTCATTGCTGACAAATATTTATGGTCTCAATTTTAAAACCAAGCTCCACGTAAGTTATGAATGAATAAAATAAAAAATTCTAAGTAATTTACTAAAGTATAGTAAATTTTTTACTTCTAGCTCTATGAAGAAATCTCTGGTCACCAATTAAACTGGGCTTTGGGATTGGCTTTGAAGGCATTACAAAGAAAACTTTAACATGCTTTACAGCTCTTCTCCTATTTTATAAAATTACCCTTTTATCCTTTTTTGTGTTCTCATTTATATTTTATGTTTAAACTCGAATGTGGTGTTGATTTATAGGACAAATCACACAATTTTTTAAGTGTTTAAATCTTCTAATTTTTGTTAAATATTTTTATAATAAAATATTTTAAAAATAAGTCTTTTATTTTTTGAAATTAGTGAATTTTATGTAATAAAATAAAAATCCATTTTCTTTAGTAAAAAAAAAACTTTTTTTTAATAGACAAACACGGTCAAATCATGACAATAAAAAGTGGTACAAAATTTTGTATTAGTATAAATTACGTGAAATCATTTTGTTAAAATTCCTAATTATTATACAGTTCATCACTAAGTATTAAAACAAACAAAAAATTCGAATTGAATTTGAGATTCTCTTTATGTGTAAATTTTACACTTTTTTAAAAAATAATATTTTTGAAAATAAATTAAAAACTGAAAATTTATTTTCACGAAATCATATCCTCAGATTTCGCTAATAAAGAGGTTGTAGTTCGTGATTTTAAAAACACATCACCTTTGCCATTGTTTGCAAATTTACAGCCTTCCAGAGAGATTTCTGACATTTTTTCTAATAATTCAGTGCCGCCTGTTTTGCATTCACAGTCATTTAAATATTTTCCTGACTCCATACGAATGGCATATTCTTTCAGATTTTTTAAAGGACTGTTTGTCATTGTCAGTTTAGAATCATCTTGAAGCTAAAGGAAAGAAGGAAAATATTGTAATTTATTTTCTAAATATAAAGAATAAAGAAATTAAATCAAATAAATAAAGAATATTGTTTTTTAATTCAACGATATGATTGAAATTACACTTTTCTAATCATGAGGCCTCGAATCGATTTTAAGGCGCAAAAAAAGTCGCTTTAGTCGGTTAAAAATAGAAAAAAAGTCTTTTATTTAATTTAGTCTTGTCACAAAAATTTTATTTTATATTTCCCTGACCTTTCTAATTTTTAAATTCAATTATTTAAAAAAATTAAAAAATTTTTGAGAATTAAATTATTTTCAAAATTTTGCAAATTGAAATTCTTCAAAAATTGATTTTCAAAATTTATAATAAAACACTTGAAAGAAATCAATTTTTTTCAATTAAATTTTACAAAATTTCAATTATTCAAAATCTTTTTAATTGTATATTTCGAAAATTTAATTAAAAAAATTATTCAAAAATAATTTTTAAAAGATTTGTCTATGGTTATTTTTCACACTATAAAAAAAATCAAAATATGCTGCATTTTATACTAAAAACGTGGTATTTTATTGCAATATTTGAAAGAAATATCGAAAAATGTCGCATTTTTTGAAAATAGTTGAAGAAAGCAGAAAAACACATCGGAGACAAAAAATTGGACAAAAAATCCAAGTGAAAAATTCTTAAGTACAAAAAATCAAAAACAAAAATGTCCAAAATCAAAAAATCCAAAATAAATAATGAAATATGTGAAAAAGCCACATTCTTAATTTTTACGCTATAAAATCGGAATTTAAAAAGTTAATGTTAAAATCGAAGGATTTTAAATATTTAACATAAATAATAAAATTCTACACACAAAAATTCAATTATTTTCAAAAATAAAAAAATTCTTCACAAAAATTCAATTATTTTCATAAATGAAAAAATTTCTAGAAAAATTCCAATTATTCTACATAAAATTTTTTAAACGATTATTCCAAGAAATACAATTATTTTCAACAAATTGTGATAAAATTCTCTACAAAAATTCAATTATTTTTTTAAATATAATTCCAATTAAGTTACTCGATTAATTTAATTATTTTCAGAAATTTAAAATGTTAAATGAGCAATTTTCGAAATGAGCAACTCAAAAAAAGGACAATTTCATTCAAGGCAACCATTGAAATTTTTATATCTCAATTATATTCATTGGAGTTTTAATTTCTTTGGACTTTTTGACCAGGACAAAAAATCCAAAAAATAAGTCCAAAGTGAAACTATTTTTTTTTACTTTTTTGGATTTTATTTACTTTGGATTTTTTTGTTCGGACCTTTTATTTTAGACTTCTTGTCCGGATACCAATATCGGAGGCTTGAATCATGAAAAAGGTAATTCCCGAACGGTACCGTATTTAAAACTCAATTCTTTGTAATTAAAATTATAATTTAAAATACCTGAATTCCATCTATGCATTCTTCGAAATGACATTCGCTTAAATTAGCTTCTCCTCCTGCATGAATCATGATTCCAGTTCCTAATCCCACTAAAGTTGTATTTTGTGCGGTTAGTTTTGCTCCTGGCAAAACGATAATTCCTATTTTAATTATACTGTGATTGGATGTGTAAATTCGACATCCATCTAACTTTACTGTTCCTTTTCTCACAAGAATTCCCGCCTGAATATCTCCCAAATCTATCGTCAAATTCTCCAGTATTACCTTGAAAATCGCAAAACAAAAATTGAGATTCATTATTAATTTTTAAAACATACATTTTCTAATGAAAGAAAATTATAATTTTATGAAAAATTGTGCTCACTTCTCTACCGGAAAAATCTAATAAAGACGGACCGCTTTCAGTTTCTTTGGGACAAATAATCGTCTTCTCGGCTGAATCAACTCCCTTGATCATTCCGCCGTCTTCTAAATTTCCTGATCCTCTGATAGGATGATCACCTCTTCCAAGAATAATAATATCTCCTGCGTCACAAACGTCTAAAGCTTCTTTTAAACAACTGGACGTCCTGTAAAAAAATTATACGAATTTCAATTCCTCTCATTTTCTTTTCTTTAAATTTACATAATAAAATTCAATAATCGAATGTTTCATTACAATTATTACAGGGCTTGTAGCAGTGAAAGTATTTAAAAATACGGACTTTACGGACCAAAAAAAAATTACGAAAAAATTACGAACCAAATACTCACAAAAAATATAACCAGTCGAAGTCAAATAAGAGAACATTTTACTTAAAATTATAAATTAAATTTTTTCATAACTATAAAACATGAAGAAATCAATAACTCCGAGTCTTCGACTCGGAGTGATCGATATCTTCATGTTTTATAATAATTAAAGATGGCAAAATTGATAAAATCATTATATTATATTATATTATATTATAAGAATTTTGTTACTGTAAAAAAAATATTTTCATCATTTCAATTCAATTATTATTTTCAAGAATTTTTAACTAAAATTCTTCTTTAAATCAATTGTTTTTAATTATTTTCGAAAAAGTTCTTTCACAATTTTCAAATTAATTTCTTTACAATATTCAATTTTACGAAATTTCAATTATTTTATTAGAAAATTATACTAGAATTCAATTATTTAAATACAAGAAAAAATAATTTATTAAATAATTGAACGTTTCTTAAAATTGAATTCTCATAAAGAATTTTATCAAAAAAATTTTAAATAATTGAATTCTTTTGACGAATTTTAATAAAATTTTTAAGAATAATTATACATTTTTCGAGAAATTCGATTAAAATTGTATTAAAAATAATTGAAATTCTGCGATGAGTTTTATTATTTATGAAAATAATTGAATTTCTAAAAAGAACTTTATTAAATTTCTGCTAGTATTTTAACACCATACACTTGAAAATAATTGAATTTCTGCAATAATTTGTAATTTCTCTAAGATTAAATTTTTTTTAGAGTTTTAAACTAAAAATTCTTCTATAAATCCATTGTTTTTAATAATTTTTGAAAAAGTTCTTTGAAAATTTTTTAATTTATTTCATTACAATTCAATTTTACATAATTTCAATTATTCGGAAATTCTAAAATTAAATATATATTAGAAAATAAAAACTTCAAAAAAATAATTTCAAGTAAAATTGATATAAATTTATTTAAAAAATTAATTCTTCTACAGAATAGTTAGTTAAAAGTGTGAAAAATTAAACTTTACAAAGATTTTAATATGAAACCTTTTCAAAATTTAATAATTTCTAAAAATTCACGCTATAATGCTTTTAATATTTAATTATAATCTAAAATTTTAAGTGAATTTTATTTTTAAATTAATTTTTATTAGAAAATTCTACTAGAATTCAATTATTTAAATAAAAAAATTAATTTATTGACCAATTGAATTCTTATAAACAATTTCATAAACAAATTTTTAAATAATTGAATTTTTTCGACGAATTTTAGGAAAAGTTTCAATAATTACACTTTTAGAGGAATTCCATTAAAATTGCATTAAAAATAATTGAAATTCAGCATTGAGTTTTATTACTTATGAAAATAATTTTGAATTCCTAAAAAGAATTTTATTTGCGATAATAATTGAATTCTTGCAAAAATCGTATTTTTTATGAAAATAATTGAATTTCTAAAAAGAATTTTATTTCCGAAAATAATTGAATTCTTGCAAAAATCGTATTATTTATGAAAATAATTGAATTCCTGTGAATTCAAAATAATTAAACGTAAAAATAATTAAATGTTTGCGTAGAATATTATTAAATTTTTTTGGAAAATTTGAAAATAATTTAAATTTTGCTAAGAATTTTATTTAAATTTTTGAAAATAATTGAATTTCGGAGAAGAAATGTATTATTCCTAAAAATAATTAAAATTTATACAAGAATCTTTTAAAATTTTGAACATAATTGAATTTCTGCGCAGAATTTTATTATTTATTAAAATAATTGAATCACTAAAAAGAATTTTATTTACGAAAATAATTAAATTCTTGCAAAAATCGTTTTATGTATGAAAATAATTGAATTCCTGTGAATTCAAAATAACTAAACGTAAAAGTAATTAAATGTTTGCGTAGAATTTGATTAATTTTTTTTAAATAAGAGAATTCTTTTAGAAAATTTAAAAATAATTGAAATTTAGACTAGAATCATTAAAAATTTTGAACATAATTGAATTTCTGCGAAGAATTTTATTATTTATTAAAATAATTGAAACCCTAAAAAGAATTTTATTTGCGAAAATAATCGAATTCTTGTGAAAATCGTATTATTTATAAAAATAATTGAATTCCTGTGAATTCAAAATAATTAAACGTAAAAATAATTAAATGTTTGCGTATAATTTTATTAAATTTTTATAAATAATTGAATTCTTTTAGGAAATTTGAAAATAATTGAAATTTTGCTAAGAATTTTATTTAAATTTTTGAAAATAATTGAATTTCGGCGAAGAAATGTATTATTCCTAAAAATAATTAAAATTTATACAAAAATCTTTTAAAATTTTGAACATAATTGAATTTCTGCGAAGAATTTTATTATTTATTAAAATAATTGAATCACTAAAAAGAATTTTATTTACGAAAATAATTGAATTCTTGCAAAAATCGTATTACATATTTGTGAAAAAAATTGAATTCCTGTAAAATTTGTACTTTTTGTATAAAAATAATTAAATGCTTGCGTAGAATTTTATTAAAATTTTTGTAAATAATTGAATTCTTTTGGAAAATTTTATGAAAATAGTAGATATTGAAAATCATTAAATTTAGGGAAATTTTTGAAAATAATTGAAATTTTTCTAAGAATTTTATTAAAATTTTTGAAAATAATTGAATTTCGGAGAAAAATTTTATTATTTATAAAAATAATTGAAATTTAGACGAGAATTCTTTAAAAATTTTGAACATAATTGGATTTCTGCGAAGAATTTTTTTACTTTTGAAAATAATTGAATTTCTGCTGTCATTTGTAATTTCCCTAAAATTCTCTAAATTATATCGTTCAATTAAAATTTTTTTAAGAAATTCTTCATAAAATTCAATTACTTTAAAAATTTTCACCTACTCGAAAAGAAAATCCATTATTTTCAAAAAAAATTTAAAAGAAATTCGTAAATTCAATTACTTCTGAAAATTTTAACAGTTTTTAATTTTTGACTCCTAATGAATTGAACCTTTTTCAATTTTAGTTTCTCAGTTTTGCCAGTTGAAAATAATATGAAAATTTGAATATTTACTTGACAAATGTGTCGGGAGGTAAAAATCCTTTGGCTTGATTCAAAGAAGAAACCGTCTCATCTAAAGATCCACCGAGCCAAACGAAATAACTCTCAATTTTCTTGACTCCACTTTCCCGCCTTTTGCTCTCAATTTCCATAACACTCGAACTTTGATTTCTAATTAACACATCCCTCATTGCCGGATTCTCCAAAACTTCCATTTCCGTTTTAATTTGTTGCAATCGAAAATGCAACTTTAACAATTGACAGGCCTTGCCATCGTCCAACGAGGCATTGTGCACATCCTCATCATCAGAAATATCAACTTCCAATCTTGAAATTTTCTCCTTTATCTCCCTTCCTTCCCTCATCAACGTTCGAATAACGTCGCAGGTCTTTTTACAAATACTGCCTCTCTTCATGTCGAAAAACAATCTCAGCCTGGGTTCAAGATGCGACAATGTCCAATCGCAATTATCGTCGTCGTCATGATCCCAAGGCATCCACAGATAATTGTAGAAGAATCGAAGTTGGTCTATGCAATTTGCCGTTGCAATCATATCCAAGGCAATATCGTCTTGATGCTGTGTTGGATACAATTCAATGAGTGGTACGTCATATTTTTCCGGCAAATGTATCTCCTCTTGGACGGCGACAATCTTCACGAGGGCCTGAAGTTCGAGAAAATCCACCTGTTGAATCACAACGGCCACTATTGTGGGATAATGAATTTGAAAATCTTGGCAGGTGAGTTTTGGAATTTTCCACAATGCACGCCAGCCGACTGGTTCGATTACAAATTCCACGTGATACGACCATTCGGAACGAATTTGCGAGGCTGAAACAATTTCCTCTCGATTCGACAGAATTCCTGTATACTCAACGAGCCTCTCCTGAAGACTCTTGTTAAACGTAAAGATTTCCATTTTAATATAGAAAATATTTTCTGAAAAAAAAATTTAATTATTTTCAAATAATACCCCAACACATTATTTTTTTTATAAAAATATTATTAATTTTTATAAAAACCTAAAATTATTTTTAGGGTTCTGTACACGAAGTCTAACGTTCGGAACCCAATAATAGTCTCGATCTTTAGCAAAATTAAATTTTTTGCCCTGGAATAAAAATTACTCCATTTTCAAATGGAGGTTTTTCAAATCGAGGTTTCAAAATTTTTAATGTTTCAAATTTTGAGACATATATTTTTCAAAGTAGAATCTGAAAAATAGGGTTGCCACAAAAATTTAATTTATTCTTTCCCTGACTTTTCCCTGATTTCCGGATAAAATTTAGACAAAATTTTCCCTGACCCTAAAGAATATTTTGATTTACTTTAAAAATTATTAGATACTCAAAAAAATGTTTTATTACATTATTTAGGTATTTACGAATTTCTTTAATTGTAAAATTATTCCAAAACATCAATAACTTTTTTTTAAATAAATATTTAATCATTATTATTTTTCCACAAGAATTCAAATTCGCAAAAATTACAAATTCTAACCTTTTGGAAATTCAACAACTTATACAAATATTTAAGAAAAAATCAAATAATTTACAAAAATTTTAATAAAATTCTTCGCAAGAATTCAATTATTTTTACAAGTAATAAAATTTTTCAAATGAATTCAATTATTTAAAAAAGTGTAATAAAATTCGTTGTGTAAGAATTCAATTATTTTCATAAAAAATAAAATTTTTCACAGGATTTTAATTATTATTTTTAATACAATTTTAAATGAATTCCTCGAAAAATGTAATTCATTTCAAAAAATTTTTGCAAGAATTCAATTACATTTTACAAATAATTAAATTCTTGGCTGAAATTCAAATATTTTCAAAATCTACTATTTTTATAAAATTTCACAAAAGAATTCAATTTAAAAAAAAAATGTAATAAAATTTGTTTCCAAGAATTCAATATTATTTTTCTAAATAATAAAATTCTTCACAGGATTTCAATTATTTATAATACAATTTTAAGTAAATTCTTCGAAAAATGTTATTGTTTCCAAAGAATTTATTAAAATTCTTCAAAAGAAATCAACTATCAATTATTTTTATTAATTTTTGCAAAAGTTTCTTGAGAATTTTCAAATTCATTTGTTTACAATTAAATTTTATGAAATATTGATTATTCGGGAAGTTTTCAATTAAATATATATATTAGAAAATAAAAACTTCAAATAATTAAAAAAAAAATTTTAAATTATTCAAAAAAATTAATTCTTTAGAATTGTTAGTTAAAAGTATGAAAATTCTGATTTTCAAAGATTTTAATTTGAAACCTTTACAAAATTCAATTATTTCTAAAAATTCACGCTATAATGCTTTTAATATTCAATTATTATCTAAAATTCATTTTTAAATCAACTTTTTATTAGAAAATTCTACGAGAATTCAATTATTTTAATACAAAAATAAACATTTTATTGAATAATTAAATGTTTCTTAAAATTTAATTCTTTTGGCGAATTTTAATAAAATTTTGAAGAATAATTACACTTTTTGGAGGAATTCGATTAAAATTGTATTAAAAATAATTGAAATTCTGCGATGTATTTTATTATTTATGAAAATAATTGAATTACCAAAAATAATTGTATTATTTATGAAAATAATTAAATGTTTGTGCAGAATGAAAACAAATTGTCTCTACTTCATATATTTAGTTGTTTTTTTAATTTATCAAAATGTCAGCTTGCCCGTATATTGAAATATTAAAAACTGTTTATTTTGACTGGCCAAATAGAGTCTCTTTTTTATTTGGCCTGATTTAGATATTAATAGTATATTTTTTTAGATACACTGGCCAAATAAGAAAACTAACTTATTCTGCCAGTTCACTGGCAGAATATTTAAACCACCTTATTTTGACAGTTAACTGGCCGAATAGACACTCCGTTTTTTTTTAGTATAATCTTATTTTTAATTTTTTTGAAACAAATATTTTAAAGCAATACTCACTAGTGTTACGAGCACATATGGGTTTTAATACGCAAACTCAAGTGCTCTGATATGATTCGTTGAGTTCAACTTTGGCTAAATCCTTAAGAGGAACCGGGAATTACAAATAATAAAAACAATAATATTCCGTTAAAACGGAGGGAAAAACCTTACAACAAGAAAGAATCAATCAATAATTAATAAAATTAATTATTGATGGATATCAGACTTCTTGTGAGTAAACCCGATAAATTTATTAAATCAAAGTTCAATAATACAAAATCGACTAAGGAAACTTAGAAGCAACCTTTCTAGTCAAACGTCAACTAAAATCTAACTTGTAGTTATAGTCAATTGGAGTTGGTCTCCGCTGTTAGTCCAGGTTGGGGGAAATGCGCATGTTCAAAGTGACGCGTATCCCCCACTATACACTTTATGCACTTCACCAATACTAATACTGTTTCATACGTCACACCTGTCGGTGTTGATACACACACATTCGTCATAGCTTTATTATTCCTATCCTTATCATATTATAGTTATTTTAATTATTCAGTTTATATACAATTAATAAACTAATAGTAATATTTACATTTATAATAAGTATATTTACTCTTGTATTCGATGCTCACATACGTGTTACAACTATAATAAATATTATATAAATAAATTATACAATGCTGATGATCATGATAGTTATAACAAATTCATTGTTTAACTATAACTCTTAAAGGTAATTTATTTACAAGTGTTAATTCACTACTAGTAATATTATAATAGTTGATTAAATTTTAGATTGATAGAAATAATGAAATATAGAAATTACGATTATTTATAAAAAGTAGTTGAGCGATTAACAATTCTAAAAAGTAATGAAAACTGGGTTTTTCCAGTACGTGACAATTTTGAAGTTAAAAGGATAGAAAGTTTTTAGGTGTACCATTTCGGTAGTATTACCTGAACAAAGGATCTGGTCTATAAAAGTAAGCTGTTCTAATTTTATGACTTCTTAAAGGAGTATACTTTTTGGGTATTTTTCAATTGTACCTATAGTGTTAGAAAAACATATTGGTTTGGAAGGAAATCGAAGAGTTTAGATTTATTAAAACATCTGTTTCTTAATCCAGATTATCTTTATGATGTTTTAGAAATATTTTGAGTTTCTTAAAGTACAATTACTCATTCTTTGGAATGTTTAAAATAACATCCGCTAAAACATGAAAATGTGTTTAGGTACTTTATTATACTATATTCTTTAGTCGTTCTCAGTCTCAGGTTTATATTTCGAAATATGTATTTTATACTTTTGTTTTAATAAATTTAATTAAGCCGCGACTTAAAAATCGCGATTCGATTAATCTCGAAATGTGATTCGAGCGAGATAGTAGTCGCTCGTCACACTAGTCTGATAAAATAAATGTAACGGAATTCTTGTATACAAAAGTTTGACACTCCTAATAAATTTGACGTTTAGAAGGAAAAATATTTGATTAATTTATTTTGCATGCTCGTGAAAAGAAATAAAATCGACAATCACATATTAGAGACTTTTTCTAGGATTTATAGAATCAAACTTAATAAATAATAAATTAAAAAAACTCTTTGTTTATGTTTACTTTTTAAAATATTTTGAGGTTATGTTATGTCATGACTCTCATGACTTTTAACGATCTTAAAGGTAAGTTTTCAAATATTCCACTTTTCGGGCCTAATGGCGCATTCCGATTGGCTGAGAAATGAGAATAAATTCCTTTGAAAACTCATGCTGCTAACTTCATTCATATTAAAATAAAAAATATTTATTTCTTTCATTCACTTTTTTTTCTAATTTATAAAGTGTAAACAATCACTGACGTAAACATTAATATTATTAAATTTGTAAAAAAAAAAGTGTCACCTCCAATAAGTGCTTTAAAATACGAATAAACTTTCTATCTAATTAAAGAGAAACATAATTATTTATATAAAATGGCAGAGCCAAGGTATGTATTTAAATAAATTAAATATTGAGATTGATTTTCAATTAGAACTCGTGAAAAGTGGATTGAACGATTCTAATAATAAATGAAAAATATAAATAATTTATTGTATTTTAAAGTAGTCAGAAAAGAAGACCGGAGCGAAAGCCTCGCACGTCTGGAGCGAAACCTTCAATGTTCGGAAAGGACGTTAGATCACATCTTCGTAAAGCGAAATTTAGAAATAGTCGTAAAAAAATTGACGAGACAGAGGAGGAAAAGGAAGCAAGGATACAGAAGCACTTGCCTCCCCCTCAACCAAAAATACATTCTTTTTCCGACGAGGAAAACGAAAGAAACGAGGAATCAGAGGAGGAGTTCTTAAGTTATGTCAAAGCCACTGTTTCAGATGACAGAACGTACAATTCCAAGGACGATTGTTGTTCGGGCTGCTGCAAATCTTGTGGACTTTTGTCACACGATTTGACGTATTTAAAAAATGATACCAAGTCCAATGTTCGTAGGGAATTTGAAGATAGTAAAACACAGAAAGATGTATGTATCCTTGTCATTCGAAATTCTCTTTTTTTTGTTCGTTTTACTTAATCAATTTCTTTACTGATCAATTCTATGTGAATTGATCTAATAAAAAAAATTAGATGTTCAAATGCATACAAATTCTATAGAAAATTTTCTATTTTAGATTTTATAATTTTTATACAGTGAATTTTAAAGTATTTTTCTGTACTTTTTAGTGCAGAAAATTTTTTTAGGTAAAACGCTTTTAATTCCTCTTTTTTGAAAAATAAATCTTATTTTTCAATTAGTAGGTAAAAGTAATAAATTTTTTACACGAATACATTCGGACAAATGGTTATTTAATATAAAATTCACTCCAACGTTTCAAAATCAAAACGATTTCCTCTTCAGGGAGTCAATAAATAAAATGTTTTACATTACATGTCGAAGAAATTAAAATTTTTTTGCCAAAAATTGGAATGTGTCATTTGGAGTTAGTAACAACCCGGAAACGTAATCCATGGTCAAAAACAATTTATAAATAATAAAAACGACAATTTTCAATTTTTACAGAAACTACCTCATTTTTTATTATTTTTTAAAATTATTTTCATTGGAAAGCTGAAATTTTTTCCAATCTTCTATCTATATTAATAATCATTGTATTCCGATATAATCTGTTTGTCAATTTGATGTTAGTTGTTTGCTTTTTTGTTTTCTAACTTTTGAAATAATTTTTCTTTTTAAATATTTTCAATTTTAAAATTAGTGTTTTAAAAATCATTAAATTCTTGCAAAAAATGTTATTATTTATGGAAATAAATGAATTGTCGCAAAGGATTTTACTAAAAATTTTAAAAAATCCTAATTAAATTCTTTTGAAGGATTTTTTCGAATTTTTTTTTTTAAATATTGGAGTTTCTTTAATTATTTTTATTGAAAATTTTGAAAGTAATCGAATTTTATAAACAATTTCTTTCAAGTTTTTAAAATAATCTTGTTTCTTAATAATTGAAATTTAACATTTAATTATTCAATTTTATTAACATTTTTAGAAAATAATAAAATTTTTAGAATTTTATTACAATTTTTTTTGAAAATAATTAAATTCGTTTGAAGAATTTCTTTAAGCTCTTTAAAAATAATTAATTAACAATAAATAATTTACAAACAATTTTTGTTACTGAATCGGTATTTGTTTTAATTTAATACGTAAAAACGACTTTGATCTAAAGCCCCCTTTGTTCTAATTTGACAATTTTTTAGTACTAAAAAGTAAAATTATAAAATTCATTTAAAAAATTTAATTTAAAATACTTTCCAAAATTTATTTCTTTAGACTTGTTTTTCCATTTTTATGAATTTTAACAATAGCAGAGTTTTTTTAATAAAAAAATAGTGGAAAATTAACAAATTTCTAGAAATTTTACAAACATTCTTCTTTTTAGTATCCTCTGAAAGTACTGAAAACAATAAATTATTATTGAACTTATTTCTTGGAAAAATTGTAATTGATGTTTTTAAAAAAATTATTTGATTTTTTGAATATTATGTACCTATTATTTAATTAAAAAACTTTCGAAGAATATAAATTTTGTAATATTTATTGAGTTTAAAACAATTAAATTTTAAACAATAAATTATTATTGAACTTATTTCTTGGAAAAATTTTAATTGATTTTTTTAAAAAAATTATTTGATTTTTTGAATATTATGTACCTATTATTTAATTAAAAAACTTTCGAAGAATATAAATTTTGTAATATTTATTGAGTTTAAAACAATTAAATTTTAGACGAATTTTAAATAAACTTTCTTTTTCTTGAATAATAATTAAATTCTCGAAGAATTTTCTAAAAATTATCAAAAGTAATTGATTTAGTGAAGAATTTTATTTAAAAATTCTAGAAAATAATTGAATATTGGAAGAATTGCTGTAAGAATTTATAAAAAGAATTAAATTGCAAAAGGTTTTAAAGTAAAAATTAAAATAAAATACTTTTATTATTTTAACTCTTTATTGAAAAATAGATTATATGTATTAAATTTAATTATTCTTTTTAGGATACAGAATTGACAATTACAGTGAGTAATGAAGAAAGAACAGAAATTGATGAGAAAAATGCTTCTGGTGATTGTAAAAATGATAAAACTTCGGAAATTGATAACCTTGAAGATGAATTAGACACTCTTTTAACAATGGATGCACCGATTTCAAAAATTCCTATGCTTTCTCAAGTTATTTCCAAATCGAAAATAAAAGGTAAAACTATTTTCCATTAATACTTTTCAATTTTAATGTTAGTTAATTAACTTTTATTTATATAATTTATGGATTCCAAACAATATTGAATGAATTAATTAAAGTTAATTGTTTGTAATTTTTTACATTCGTTTTTTTATGTTTAGTAGTAATTTTTACGAGGCCTTTATACGGTTTAAATAATTATATTAAATATATTCTATTTTAATGATTTTCAATTTAATTATATTTTATTAATTATGTATATTCAAATTGTAGGAAAACAACAAAACTAATACAATCGGACAAGTAGTTTTTAATAAAAATTTGCTTTAAAAATCTAAATGATTTTTTTATTAGGGAATTTATCAAAATAATGCAATAAATAAAATTAATTAAGATGGATTAATAAAAAAAAATTTTTTTCTACTTTTAAACGAACTAATAGACGCTTTTTTAAAATAAAAATTAGTAGAAACAGTAAATTTAAAATAAAAATATATAAAATTAAGAAATTAAAAATAAAAAAAATAAATTTAAAAGACACACAAAATTGTACCTAATGAATTAAGAAATGAAAAATAATAGAAAATATATAAAAAGGAAATTAAATTTGAATTTCGAAAAGTTGGAACAAATTTTTATTATAAACCACTGGCCTATAGGTTAGTTGAAAAAAATGTAAATAATTAGGCTGCGTCTACAATAGAAAAAAATAATGTGTAATTGGTAGTGTAATGTGTATTGTTTTTGGCATTGACAACTGTCAGGGGCAATTACACTATATATTACACAATTTTCTACACATTATTTATTCTGTTGCAGACGCAGCCTTAGAACAAAATTAGTAAAAGTAATTAAATGAAAATCAACTAATGAAGGTGTTTCTTTTTTTCAAACAAAAAATATGTTATGCAGATCAAAGAAATTCAAAAGTAAATTTACCTTTAGAGAAACCATTTGTTTCTTCTATATTTATTCTCAAAGTACAAAAATATAAAATTTTTTTCAATCATTTTACAACATTTAACTATTTTTAATTTATTCTAAAGTATAAAATAGATTGAAAAATTACGTTTTTTTTGTAGAGCCTATGTACACATTTGGTACTGTACCAACAAAATCTGTGGATCTTGAAAATTGGCTTGAAACTGTTTTGGATGTTTAGTTCTCATTGCACCGAATTCTGTGTTTCAGAGTTATTTTGATGTTTTCTGTGTGAAAAGGAACACAATGTTTTGGTGATATTGAAAAAAGTGTATTTGTTCTTTTGTTTTGTTTTCTTTTTTCGACGAATATGCAGAAAGACTAGTTCGATTGTCCGATAACATTGAAACGTCGTCAATTACAATTATTGTGAATAGAAAGAAAGATAGTATTTAATTCTTCAGCTTGACTGTGAGGTAAGCGTGCATGTAGTCATAGACAACTAACATTATTGCTCCGCCAGGACCTAGTCGTAAAACTTTTGGTAATAATCCTTTGTAAAGGGCTCTGAATCTGTTGGAAATATTTGAAAAATTCATATTTTTCTATTTTACTTCAAAAATAAAAATTAATGACTAAGTAATAAATAATTTTAAATTATTAATAAAATTGGTATTCGAAGTTTTTTTGTGCAAATCATCCTACAGGATTGCCACAAGTCATAGAAATCAGGGAAAAGTCAGGGAAAAACAAAATAAAATTTTTGTGGCAACCCTGTCCTAAAAGATTTACAATTATATATTTTTAATATACATACCCTTCTTGTCTATAAACAGTAGCGATTGTTCTTAACGTTCCTCTATACTCATTATTTTGTGACCCTTGAATACGACTTTTGGCCACGTCGAATGGAATATTTAAACAAGAGGCCATTGTTCCAGCCGAAAAACCAATGCCGACCTAAACAAGTTCCAAAAAATATTCATTCCGGTAATTAGGAATAATTAAATTAAGTAATACATATTACGTATAATCAGTGACGCAATTAATGATTAAATTAATTATTTTTATATTCTAAGCGAGGCATTCTATTTCAAACTGATTTTCAAATGAAAATAATTGAATTCTCGAAAATAATCCAAAAAAAAATTGAATCAATTAAAAGTTTTGTCAAATTTCATTGAAATAAATTTTTGATAGTTGAAAGAATTTAATTCTATTACATTCAAAACTTATTTTGAAATATTAGTATTTTTGAAGAAAAAAAAAAAATTACATTTTTTAAAAAATAATACATTTAAAAAAAAAAAAAAAACTCTATAAACTTGATAGTTGAGAGTTCGAAAAGTTAATAGAAATAGGTACATATTAAATATTATTAAAACGTACCTTCATTAAAAAATTCAATTTCGGATCGTTGCTCACTGGAAGATAGCCTTTAACGGAATGATAAAATCCTAAGTAAACTAAATTAAAAACGCCATTTCTCATAACTGTTGCACTTAATCCCTTATTAAGACCATTAAAACCAAATCCATTTTTTCTAATAATCTCTCTTGTCACAGCGAACGTCGATGGAGTTTCAGTCATCTTCTTACGATTCGACTGCAATTGCACTTTAATAACTTCAAATGGATTTACGAATATACCTTCCGTCATGCCAGCGAAAAATCCAGCCAATGCGAATGTCTAATTGAAAACACATTTGAATTGTTATTATAAGTTATGTTCTCTATAATCTGAGATAAATGAAGATAATATGAAAACTTTTTCATTATGGAAAAAATATATGAATAAATAATTATATTACTTACTATGGGAGTTGGAGCACTGGCACCAAAGAGGAAAAGCGGTTTATATTGCTCGAAAGAAAAGAACTGTGAAAAAAGGTAATTTTACTCTTGTCTGTTTAAATTTAGATTGAATACTGAAATTATTTTAATTCTTTTCTATTAACCAATTATTACCTTCACGGCTCTTTTTGGAGTTTCAGATAAAATTGGCGGTAATATTCCTTTCCAGAAAGAAGCGAGGCCTTCATTTTTGTACATCTTTTTCATACAGTCTCCGATTCCTGAATAGTAAATTTTTTCAATTGACATTATTCTAGAGTTTCTTTCTCGCTTTTATAGAATATCATTTTATAGAATATCATTTAAAATGCAGTTTTAAAAAGAAACGATGCCAATTCAGGAGAAAATAATAATCGGAGTTGCTACAAAAATTTAATTTTGAAAAAAATTTTGAAAAAATTTTGAAAAGTTTTTAAAAAATTTCAAGTACAAACTTTTTGGAATTAAATAACTTATAAGAATATTTAACAGAAAACATGAAGAAAATGATCACTCCGAGTCTTCGACTCAGAGTAATCAATTTCTCCATGTTTAATAATAATTAAAGATGACCGAGTGATAAAATCATTATTTTGCATTATAAAAATATTGATACTGCAACTTCTTTAAAATTAATTTCATAATTTTTATTCAATTATTATTTTCTACAATTTTAGTAATTTTAATAATTTTTGATAAAGTTTTTTGAGAATTCTCAAATCCATTAATTATTCAATTTTACGAAATTTCGATTTTTCGAAAATTCCTTAATTACATAAATATATTTTAGGAAATAAGAACTTTAAATAATTTTAAAAAAGTCGAATTATCAATCAATTTTTTTTAGAAAATTCTACGAGAATTCAATTATTTAAATAATAAAATAATTTATTGAATATTTTAATGTTTCTTAAAATCAAATTCTCATAAAGAATTTTATTAATAAATTTTTAAATAATTGAATTCTTTTGACGAATTTTAATAAAATTTTTAAGAATAATTACATTTTTCGATGAATTTGATTTAAAATATTGTATTAAAAATAATTGAATTCCTCTGAAATTTTTATTATTTATGAAAATAATAACAATTGAATGTTTCTTAAAATTGAATTCTTATATAAGATTATATCATCAAATTTTTTAATAATTGATTTCTTTTGATGAATTTTAATAGAATTTTTCAGAATTATATAAAAAAAATTATATCTAAGAAACAATTTTTTTCTCAAAACTAATGCTTAAAAAGTAGTAAAAATCAAATTTTTCATTAGGCAATTTTTTGTGGATGCAAAAATATAATTTCTTCAAAATTACACATGAGAATTTCAAAATCTATGAATTTTTAGGAGAAAATACATTATAATAATCGTAAGTTTCCTTTCCGTTAGCAAATTATCTGCATTCATTTGTTTGTTTTAAAAATTAAATTTTGTGGGTTAAGTATTGGCATTTTTTATATATTTTTTAATGTCAAACCTTTTAATGTGGAAAATACTTTACTTATTCAATAGTCTCGACTCTTTGGTAAAAAATCTAAAATTATCGAAAATTATCAAAAATTCAAAAAACCGAATTTCTTAAAATTCAACATTTTTTCTCTTTTTTTATGGGATTTAGCTTCATTATTTTTGTGCTTTTGGAAAATACTTTACTTATTTAATAGTCTCGACTCTTTGGTAAAAAATCCAAAATTATCGAAAATTCGAAAAAATTCAAAAATCCGATTTTCTTAAAATTCAACATTTTTTCTCTTTTTTTATGGGATTTAGCTTTATTATTTTTGTGCTTTTGGAAAATACTTTACTTATTTAATAGTCTCGACTCTTTGGTAAAAAATCTAAAATTATCAAAAATTCGAAAAAATTCAAAAATCTGAATTTCTTAATATTCAACATTTTTTCCTCTCTTTTATGGGATTTAGCTTTATTATTTTTGTGCTTTTGGAAAATACTTTACTTATTTAAAACTCTCGACTCTTTGGTAAAAAATCTAAAAGTATCTAAAATTGCAAAAAAATTCAAAAATCCGAATTCCTTAGAATACAACATTTTTACCTCTCTTTTATGGGATTGAACTTTATTATTTTTGTGCTTTTGGAAAATACTTTACTTATTCAAAACTCTCGATTCTTTGGTAAAAAATCTAAAATTATCAAAAATTCAAAAAAAATTCAAAAATCCGATTTTCTTAAAATTCTACATTTTTTCTTCTCTTTTATGGGATTTAGCTTCATTATTTTTGTGCTTTTGGAAAGTACTTTACTTATTAAATTGTCTTGACTCTTTGGTAAAAAATCAAAAATTATTTAAAATTATCAAAAATCCGAAAAATCGAATTTCTTAAAATTCAACATTTTTTCTTCTCTTTTATACAATTTAGCTTTATTATTATTTGAATTTTTATTCATGAGAAAAAATGGAAAACTGAAAAAATTTAGAAACTTTTAAAAATTCCAGGCCTTTTTCATGATTTCCCTGATTTCCAGAAGCCTTTTAAAAATTCCATACCATTTCCATGATTTCCATGATTTCCAGATTCTGTAGGAACCCTGCTTTTGTCTGACTTTCTTCTAAATTATCGAATTCAGTGATTTCTGGGGTGAATTTGGTTGAGTTGTAAAATAATTAATTTCTATTTGAATTCGTTTTTTTTTTGAATGTAGAAAATCTGATGTTAATTTAATTCTTTCTTTGTTATGCACGGCAAAAAATATTTAGCTGGATGAACTACAGATTTCACTTTAGTAGCGAAATTTTTCAGTGCTTCAATTAATACTTTTGTTATTCTAGAGAAACTTATCGCTATTTCAAGTAAAACTTTTTTCAGTGTGTAATAATTATTATTTCTTAAAAATGTATTTAATTTAAAATGGCTTTATAAAATAAGCAATGCAAAAGATGACCCAGATACTAATTGTAATTGTTCTAGCCATAGTTTAAGTCTAGTAATGTAAATTCTATTTAAATTGAGACCATTGAGTCAAATTATTTGAATTTTAGTTAGTTAAATCTCTTTGTTAGATTATAATAATTATTTCTTTAAAATTTTTTAAATTGTTTAAAATAACCAGCCCCATACAACATTCCCGCGCGCTTGCGCGCGGATAGTTTGGCTAGTAAAATTAATTAAAATTAGGTCAAAATGTTTTTTAAATTTTATCTTATGACCACGATTTTATTTTTCACAAAAAATTACAATAATAAAATTTTACGGAATATTTAATATTTTTTCTCCATACACTAATAGTTAAAAATATCGGTACATCCTCCCTTTAATTAGTTAATAAAAGAATTTTTTTTAATTTTGAATCTGAAATTTTTTAAAAATTGAAGTTGATATTCGAAATAAAAAATTTTATACCAAAAAGAGAAATCTTCAATTAACCAACGTCAATACTAAATAAATATAATATTACAATGTCGTCAATATTATAATCAATGATTGCAATTTTTCAAAAATTTGACAATTTTTTAAGCGTTAAATAATTGTAATAATAATTAATATTATTATATTTTAGATTTTATGCATTTATCTATTAAAGATCAATTTTCTTTAAATTGAGATAAAATTGACGTAGATTTGATGAAAGACAAAATTTTTCAATTTAATGATAAAATGTAATTGAAAAGTAGATAATTTAATAATATATTCTAATGTTCGTTATAGAACAAAAAAATTTTACTTTAAATTAAAAATGTCAAAATTTCGTAAAAATAAAAAAAAATTTTTGTATAAATTTATACCCTATTAAAAAAATTACGTGTGATTACGGATGATTACTTTTACTAGGGTTAAATTTTATTGTTCAACCAAAATATAATTACTTTAACTATTATTCATTTTACAGCTCTCGGTTAAAGTATTTTATAAAATATTTTGAAAATATAAGTTTGAAGAATTTTAATTGCAAATTCTAAAAATAATTAAATTCTCGAAAGTTTTAATGGAAAATCTTCAAATAAAAATTAGAAAATGGTAAATTTATTGAAAATTATCTTCAAAAAATTAATTTAGTACTGACAAATATTATCGTCAAATTAATGTCAAAATTATGTCAAACTGACGTCAAAAAATGATCAAAATGTGAAATTCAAAATTTAAAAAATATTTTTTTTTTAATTTTCTAAATTTTTCATTTTTGTCAATTCGAGAAATTAATTATACGAAAATTTGACGATCAATTTGACATAATATTGATGAGCCATTTCTGTTTGGGTATGTTCTATTTTGGTTCTGTTATTCGATTACAACAGTTTACGTGGAATTGCTCTATTGAGAGATACCACTGTAGATGTATTAATTTTATTATGAAATATTTCAATTAAGAAGTTTATCGCTTTAGAAAAAATAGATTTTGTTTCCTTTTTTAAAATTTTTTTTCAGTTAATAACAATAGTTAAGTGTGAATCGATAATTTACTAAAAGTTTTGAATAAACAAAAGGCATGAGATGACGAAGACAAATTTTGTGAAATTCCTAATTTCATTGAATTTAACCGAATGACCATTATAATATACTCACCAGTATAATATAAAGGATCAACTTTATTTGTTTTCACTTGAAGTTGAAATCTCGTCTTCACGAGATCCATTGGATGCATAATGCAGACTTCCACAAAACCTGCCGAACCTCCGGCTCCGATTTGAATAACCGCTTGTTTAAATAGACTCGACGATTTTGAATTTGAATGCGACATTTTTAGTTTTCTTCTTCACGAAACTTAAACTATTTTTTTCCAATTTGAAATATATTTCGATTTTTTTTTTGGAAAACGTTATTGTTTTAAAACATTTAAAATTCAATATTGTAAAGTTATTGGTGTATTCCACGTCAGTTCAACACAAAAAATTTTATTAGGTTTTGGGATTCGGTTGAAATTGGGTAGATTATATCCTCTGGTGGTAATAAATAAAATCCCCAAGCGATTTTAAAAAATTTCAAAAATTGGCGGACATATTGGATTTTTAATTTTTTTGTACTTTTTTTTGAAAAATATATATCTGTGCTTGTTCTTAACGGATTTTAGTTTATGACCTCTTAAATATTGTTCGTATTGAAATATACTTTTATTTAAAAAATTAAAATTAAAAAAATTATTTAAATTTTTTGTTTAAAAAATTAATTTAATTTTTTGAAAAGCCATAGAAAAAATATGCTACCTTCAATTTTGATCATTTTTTTACCATTTGTAGACATAAATGTGTTGAACTTGTCCTGAAATTTTCATCGTGGGACAGCCAGTAGTTTTTGAGAAAAAAAATAAAACGTAAATCCTCGCATAGCGCTGTAGCGCTCAGTTTTAATGCCGCACGATTGTAAATGGAATTTTAATGAAAGTACGAGTTTTGATTAACCCTAGAACTAAAATATGATTTTTTTATAGACTAACGAAAAACTGGGGTGGTTTGGTACCCCAGATTTGAAACAATTGTAAAAGGTTACCTTTTTTGTAATTTTTTTAATTTGTCAACAATGTGGTTAATTTGAAAAAATTAAACGGATTTTCAAAGGTAAATAGAGACAATTTTATTTTGATTAAGGCAACTTGAAAATTTAAATATTATTTACAATATATACAAATGTTAAATGATTTTAAAATAGAATAAAAATCATTTATTACAAAGGAGGTTTCTATTTTTTACGGGGGAGTTTCCGAGGTCTTACAGTTTTTCTTTATTTACCTTTTAAAATCCGTTTAATTTTTTCAAATTAGCCACATTGTTGACAAATTAAAAAAATTACAAAAAAGGTAACCTTTTACAATTGTTTCAAATCTGGGGTACCAAACCACCCCAGTTTTTCGTTAGTCTATAAAAAAATCATATTTTAGTTCTAGGGTTAATAAAAACTCGTACTTTCATTAAAATTCCATTTACAATCGTGCGGCATTAAAACTGAGCGCTACAGCGCTATGCGAGGATTTACGTTTTATTTTTTTTCTCAAAAACTACTGGCGGTCCCACGATAAAAATTTTAGAACAAGTTCAACACATTTATGGCTACAAATGGTAAAAAAATGATCAAAATTGAAGGTAGCATATTTTTTCTATGGATTTCAAAAAATTAAATTAATTTTTTAAACAAAAAAATTAAATAATTTTTTTAATTTTAATTTTTTAAATAAATTTATATTTCAATACGAACAATTTAAGAGGTCCTAAACTAAAATCCGTTAAGAACAAGCAGAGATATATATTTTTAAAAAAAAAGGTACAAAAAAATTAAAAATCCAATATGTCCGCCAATTTTTGAAATTTTTTAAAATCGCTTGGGGATTTTATTTATTACCACCAGAGGATATAATCTACCCAATTTCAACCGAATCCCAAAACCTAATAAAATTTTTTGTGTTGAACTGACGTGGAATACACCAGTACAAAGGACAAAAATATGTTTTTCGAAAAATTTTCGAAAGAATAGGGTAAGTGCGTCAATTGCTGCGGGTGCTTCAGTTTCTGCGGCATTTTAATAATTTAAGTGAATACATTTGTTCAGGGCACAAATAATTTTGAAATTTTTTTTAAAAATTACTTAACGATGTAAGTTTTAAAATAGATATAGGAAGTATATACCAAAACTTAATATTTATGTATTTTATTTTAATTAAAAGTTGACGTGTTCAAGGTTTTATTTATTTTCATTGCTAACTTTGCTGGCGGTGCAAAAATACCTACATAAAAAAGGCTTTATTATTGTTTTTAGACTTAAAAGGGTTATTATTATGATGATTTTAGATAAAGAAAACCTTGTTTTAAAAGAAAAATTAAACTTTACTTTATTTTTGTCTGTTATTATATTTTATTTTTAAGAGTAGTAATTAACACAGAATTTGGGCTTGATTTAATTTCTGCGCCCTCAGAAAATCAACTAAGACTGGTTACAATAGACTATCTATTTTGAAAAAGAGCAAGAAAAAATTATGAAAATGAAAGAAAAAATGAAGATTATGGAGGAAAAACTAAAGAAAATTTAATAAATACATAAATTAATTAAGGAAGAATTCTGTTATTAAGTTTTAACTAAATGTTTCAAAAATGTGATAATTCAGAAATTATTTGTTACTTTTGTTAATATATGATATATATTTATTTTTAATTTTAATAAATTTATATTCTATTCAATTAAACATTGATTAAAATCATTGTCCCATTTTGATTTCATAGTAGTTTGCGGTATTATACACATAAACACGAAATTATGCGCAGAAACTGACCCACAGGAATTGAATTCGCGCAGCAACTGATGCGCAGCAACTGACTCAAACGCGCAGAATTAAACGCATTGAATATTATTTTTAATTCATTAAATTTATTAAAATAAATTATATTTTAGAGATGTTATTTATTGTAAACATATCTTAATAACACAAACTACAAATTTAATAAGACATAGGGTAAGTGTACTAATTCCTGCGGTATTTTGGTCAAGACGTCTTTTAACTATAAAATATAATTTTTATATTGATCAAATTGAACTTATGTCTTATTAAATTTGTAGTTTGTGTTATTAAGATATGTTTACAATAAATAACATCTCTAAAATATAATTTATTTTAATAAATTTAATGAATTAAAAATAATATTCAATGCGTTTAATTCTGCGCGTTTGAGTCAGTTGCTGCGCATCAGTTGCTGCGCGAATTTAATTCCTGTGGGTCAGTTTCTGCGCATAATTTCGTGTTTATGTGTATAATACCGCAAACTACTATGAAATCAAAATGGGACAATGATTTTAATCAATGTTTAATTGAATAGAATATAAATTTATTAAAAATAAATATATATCATATATTAACAAAAGTAACAAATAATTTCTGAATTATCACATTTTTGAAACATATTTAGTTAAAACTTAATAACAGAATTCTTCCTTAATTAATTTATGTATTTATTAAATTTTATTCAGTTTTTCCTCCATAATCTTCATTTTTTCTTTCATTTTAATAATTTTTTCTTGCTCTTTTTCAAAATAGATAGTCTATTGTAACCAGTCTTAGTTGATTTTCTGAGGGCGCAGAAATTAAATCAAGCCCAAATTCTGTGTTAATTACTACTCTTAAAAATAAAATATAATAACAGACAAAAATAAAGTAAAGTTTAATTTTTCTTTTAAAACAAGGTTTTCTTTATCTAAAATCATCATAATAATAACCACTTTAAGTCTAAAAACAATAATAAAGCCTTTTTTATGTAGGTATTTTTGCACCGCCAGCAAAGTTAGCAATGAAAATAAATAAAACCTTGAACACGTCAACTTTTAATTAAAATTAAATACATAAATATTATGTTTTGGTATATACTTCCTATATCTATTTTAAAACTTACATCGTTAAGTAATTTTTAAAAAAAATTTCAAAATTATTTGTGCCCTGAACAAATGTATTCACTTAAATTATTAAAATGCCGCAGAAACTAAAGCACCCGCAGCAATTGACGCACTTACCCTATTTAAAAACAATTTTGACAAAATTCTTAACGAATATTCAATTATTTTCTAAAATAATGAAAATTTCACAGGAATTAAATTATTATTTTCAAAAATTTTAGAAAAAATTCTCGACAACATTTCAATTATTTTTATAAATAGCAAAATTCTTCGCCGAAATTCAATTATATTCAGGAATCTTAATAAAATTCATGACAAAATTCAATTATTTTCATAAACAACAATATTCATCGCCAGAATTAAATTATATTTAAAAATTAATAAAATTCATCGTAGAAATTCAATTATTTTATTTATTTATTTATTTAACAAGTATACGGGACAAGCCCTTTCGTACATAGTACTCTTACAATCTAAAAGTTGAAACCGCAACTTATATTATACAATATTAACTGTGTAATCAACGCTAGGTAGTTTTAACTCAAAATTTTTTTTCAAAAATTAAAAAAAAATTCTCGTCAACATTTCAATTATTTTTATAAATAGCAAAATTCTTTGCCGAAATTCAATTATTATTTTCAAAAATTTTAATACAAATTCATTACAAAATTCAATTACTTTCATAAATAATAGTATTCATCACAAGTATTCAATTATTTTCAAAAGTTTTAATAAAATTTATGGCAAAATTTCAATTATTCTCAAAAAATTTTCTTTATTCAATGATTGTCATTATTCTACTATTTTAATAAAATTTTCCAAAAGAATTTAATTATTAAACAAAAATTTTAATAATATTCTACACAAACATTCAATTATTTTTCAAAATAATAATATGTAATTTCAAAGGAATTCAAAAAAACAATTTTAACAAAATTCTACACGAATATTCAATTATTTTCTAAAATAATGAAAATTTTACAGAAATTCAATTATTAAAAATAGAATTTGCATAAATTTTTTCGAAAAAAATCAATTGTTTGCAACTTTTTTTTATAAAATTCTTCGCATTAATTCAATTATTTTCAAAAAAAATTCAATTCTTCGCAAGATTTCAATTACTTTTAATACAATTTTAATCGAATTTCTCGAAATATGTAATGATTCTTAAAATTTTTATTAAAATTTGTGGAAAGAATTCAATTATTTAAAAATTTGTTGATAAAATGCTTTATGAGAATTCAATTTTAAGAAACATTCAATTATTATCATAGTTTTAATTAAAAATTCTATGAAACTATTTTTTTCAAAAAGCTTAATCCAAATTTTTAAAAATTATTTCAAGTTTTTATTTTCTAATGTATATTTCGTAAAATCGAATTGTAAAACTATCAATTTTGTAGAATTAAGTTTTTTTTATTTAGTTTAATTAAATTTTTTTAAAATTATTTGAAGTTTTTAGTTTCTTTTGAAGTTTTTTTATTTTTATTTTTATTTTTATTTTCCGAATAATCGAAATTTCATAAAATTGAATTGTAAACAAATTTATTTTAAAATTATTAAAAATAATTGATTTAAAGAAGAATTTTATCTAAAAATTGCAGAAAATAATAATTTTTTAATAATAATATTCTTATACCTAATTTATTGAATTTCAAAAAGATTTGAATTTGAAATTTTCTAAAATCTTCATTTCTATGGAAAAATAATAATAAATGATGAAATATTTATTTAAAAAAGAAGTAATTGATGTTTTTAAATAATTTTACAATTAAAGAAATTCGTAAGTAATTTTTGTGGCAACCCTGAATAAATATTTTTACAAAGATTAATAACAAAAAATACAATATAGTTACAAATTATAATCAAGAAGTTTGATTTATATTTTATTTTTTAAAATTCTATTGAATTTTGTTGAATAAACCGAAAATTTACAAGTTACCAAATGTTTTACAGGAAATATTTGAATTGTCACACGATGGTTATCAATTTATTGCCGAAGAAGTGACTCGTCATGAAACAGGACCAAGTGTTGTGATGAATTGTGCTACATTCAGTGATAAGAAAAGATCCTGGATTGCAGCTGGTCAGGAGAGTCACTGTCAATTATACAATGTACATTCGAAAATCATCACTGTCGAGAATGGCGAAATTCCGAAAAAATCTGCTAATTTTAATTCAGGTCTTAGGCAACGAAAACAGAGTGAAAAAAGTGATGAACAATCGAATAATCACGAAAGAATAGAAGAAGTTAAAGACAATAATTCAAATTTCAAAAGTAAACGATTACAATTAATTATTAAACCCATGGACAGTATACAAACAGATTTCGGGTGAGTAATAATTATGTAAATTTTGAAAATAGAATAACAATATACTTTTGAAAAGATAAAACAAACTTAAAAAAAAATTTTTTTCTTGAAAACGCATTGTCTCATTTTTAAATTTTAGATAATTTATTAAAGAAAGTCTCAGCTTTCTAATCAAAATAATAAAAAAATTTAAAATATTGGTAGTTTTTGTAAAAATGGAAAAATAAGATTTATTTTTGAAAAGTGAGATTAAAAAATTATTTTTTGACAAAAGATATTTATCGTTAAAAACTATACAAAAAATGGTTTAAAATTCACTATATAAAACTTAAAATCTGTCAAAGTTTTGTTGAAATTATATGGATTTGAAAATAAAAATTTAGCTCTCCATAATTTACATAATTTATTTATCAAAAAGTTAACAGTATTTTAGAATTTTATTATTTGAATAAAAAACAAGTTTCCAGAGTTTCAGGCTAATTCTAGAAAGTAAACATTTTTACTTGATCGATTCACGTGGAATTGTCATTTAATTACACTAATTAGAAATATATCACTTTTTATGATAAAACTTCTTGTTTTCAATTTTTCTTTTTAAAAATGTATGGAAATGACTTTTACAAAACTAAAACTCTGACAATAAAGGAATGTAAATTAAAATTAATTTCAAATTCATTCAAATAAAGTCATTTCGATACATTTCTTTTAAAGAAAAATTGAAATCAAGGAGTTTTATCATAAAATGTGATATATTTCATATCAAACAATTGATTGTATTTTAAAAATTTTTGAATTCTTTTTAAATTTCTCTCTTATCATTCAGACTAGCATAACTACACGTGCGTAAAATTTTAATGGCCATTGTTACTTTAAAAAACTTTCTGCGTTGTTTTTTTTTTAAATTAAAACAAAAATATTTTAATTACAATTTTTAAAAAATCGAATTTTTTCACAATTTTTAAATTAAATTATTCAAGAAATTTAATATTTTTGTCAAATTAATATTTAACTGTTACTTATTGTTTTTTATTAATTTTTCCATAGAAATAAAATTTCAAATAAACAAAACCCTTTCAAATTTAATTATTTCTAAAAATTACAACTGCAATTCTTTCAAAATTTAACTCTTAATAAAATTTTTGAATAAAATTACTCAAAACTTTAATAATTTTTAGAGGAAAATAATATATTTCTTATTTTTATAATAAACACTTAAATATTATTCTACTTTTACAACGATTAAAATTTTCAAAGATTTCAATATAAAAACATTTAAAAACTGTTGTTTGTTAAAATTCCTGTTATAACGTTTCTAATATTCAATTATTATTTACTAAAATTTCAACTGAAAATTTTTTAAAATTAATTCTTATCAGAATTTCAAAAATTTTAATGTTATTCTTCGCAAAAATCTAATTATTTTCATAAATAATAACATTCTTCGGAAGAATTTCATTATTTTATAAAATTTTAATAAATGTTTCCATACAATTCAATTATTTTTTTAAATAGTAAAATCTTGGAAAAATTCAATTTTCAAAAAAATCTTACGAAAGAATTCAATTTTTTTTTCATTCGTTATAAAATTTTTCAAAAGAATTCAATTATTTTCTAAAATTTTAATAAATCCTTCCAAACAATTCAATTATTTTTATAAATAGTAAAATTCTTTTGCAACAATATTCAATTATTTTTAAAACAATTTTAATAAAATTTCATGACAGACTTCAGTTTTTTTTAGTTTTTAATAATATTTTTTGAAAAAAATCAATTATTTTCTAAAATTTTAATAAATCCTTCGAAACAATTCAATTTCTTAAAAATTTTTAATAAAATTTTTCTAAAAAATTCAATTATTTTCAAAATTTTCAATTAAAATTATTTAAGAAACTCCATTATTTAAAAAAAAATTCAAAGAAATTCTTCAAAAAAATTTAATTAGGATTTTCAAAAATTTTAATAAAATTCTTTGCAAGAATTCAATTATTTTGAAAAATAATAAAATTTCTCACAAGAAGAATTCACCAAAAAATTTTGAAAAATAAAAATAAAAAAAATAAATGTGTTTTTCTTAGAACCAAAATCTTATTTTCAAAAATTTCATAAGTTTAAAATTTCAATATGTACCAAAGTACAAAAAAAACAATTTTTGAGTTTTAGATTTTCTGACCCTTAAATATTTGAATCCTAAATTTTAAATTTGTATTTCGCAATTTTACTATTTTGGCGACAAAATCTTGATAACAAACACTAAAATTAACCCTGTACCAAGTTTGAGTAAAATTGATTGTAATATATGAAAAAATTGAAAATTTTGAATTTGCGAATTTTTAAAAAGGTACCATAACATTAGTTGTAAGCAATTCATAGACAAAAATCTGATTTTATTCATATAGATAGGAATTTTAATGAACATATGTAATTTTACTCGTATTTATTGAAGAATTATTTTCTAGACAACCGGAACCACTGCAAAGAATCGTGCGACTTTGTCCAAAAGGAGAATTAATGGCCACCGGAGGCACAGACGGACGAATTAGACTCTGGAAATTCCCTGAACTTATCAAATTCCACGATTTAGAAGCTCACACAAAAGAAATCGACGATATAGATTTTAATGCCGAGGGTAATTTACTGGTGTCAATAGCCAAAGATGGAAAAGCCTTTGTTTGGGATATAAAAAGTGAAATGAAAAAAAGAGAACTCACTTGGAATGTGCCTGGAAATATGAAATATTTATACAAAAGATGTCGATTCAGGGATCCCGATGAAAAAGTTCCTAAAACACAATTATTAACATTGTCGAATGCAACAGTTGGGAAAAATCCTAGTTTCCTTCAACTTTGGAATGTCGATGCCGGTGTTATTATGAAGTCGGTGCCATTTCAAGAGACACTGTCAGCGCTGGCAGTTTCCGATAATGGAAGATTGGTAGCTGTGGGAACAATGTTCTCTGGCAGTGTCGACATGTTCATTGCATTTAGTTTACAAAGAGTTCTTCATATTCCTGGTGCGCACAGTATGTTCGTCACTGGTCTTGAATTTTTACCCACCAAAAATGATGGTCCAACGATAACGAGCAACGCTGAAGCGGCTGTTGTCAGCATATCCGTTGATAACCGGATTTGCATTCACAGCTTGCCATATAGATGTAAGTTTTCATTTTTATCACAGGCGAAAGGGGATTAATTTTAATAATTCTCAAGATTTAAAACTGCCTTGCAAAGAAAAACGATACACTACGGACGGTAATAGTGCGACCTCTACTTTTTTCATGACTACATGCCTCGGATATTATACCATTTTCGACTTTTTCGACTTTTCTTCCGAATATTGCAATAATTTTTAATATAAAATGCAACTTATTTTCGAAATTTACCATTGAAAATAGTTTCAATAAATATTGAAATTTTGTAATAAATTTAATTGAAAATAATTGATTTTTTTAAAAGTGTTTTATAGAAATTTTTAAAAGTCAACTTTTGAAGAATTTTAATTGCAAATTTTGAAAATAATTGAAATTGAATTCCTCAGAAGAATTTAATATTTAAAAAAAATTTTAATATATATTTCGAATAGATTCAATTATTTTCTAAAATTTTAATAAATCCTTCGAAACAATTCAATTATTTTTATAAATGGCAAAATTATTCGCAAGAATTAAATTATTTTTATAAATAGTAAAATTCTTTGCAGTAATTCAATTATTTTCAAAACATATTTAATTGAATTTCTCGGAAGAATTCAAATATTTCCATAAAATTCAATTATTTCCTAAAATTTTTAATAATTTCTTCGACACAATTCAACTATTTTTATAAATACTAAATAAATTTTCAAAATTTGCAATAAAAAAAAGTTTCAATAATTGAAATTTTGTAAAATTTAATTGAAAATAATTGATTTTATTCAAAGTGTTTGATAAAAATTTTTGAAAATAAACTTTAAAAGAATTTTAATTGTAATATTTGAAAATAATTGATTTCTCAAAAATTTTAATGAAAAATCTTCGAGTGTAAATTTCAAAATGTTAATTAATGAAAATTAGCTTCAAAAAAATTATATTAAAATATTTTTGAAAAAAATAATTCTTAGAATTTTTTGCATTCTAATTTTTTTAAAATTCAATTATTTTCAATATTTTCAAATACAAATTTCCAAAAATTCAAATACGTACAAAAAATAATAACATTAGAATTTTTTACAATTATTTTTAACATTTTAACAACATATGAACTTTTTAGATTTATTAAAATTTTGGAGAAATCGTGTTTATATTAATAATTAAAATTCTTTAAAAATTCAATTATTTTTTTAATAGAATTTACCAAATCTCAATTGTTTGGAAATTTTTCAATTCTATATAATTGAAAAACTATTATCTTTCACAAATTATTTTAAAAATATTTTTGAAAAATTAATTTTAAGAATTTCTTTATTATAATTTTTTGAAAATTAATTAATAACTTAAAAAACATGAACAGTTAGAATCATTATAAAGAACTGGATTTTTGTATTTAAATAATAAATCTGTTTATATTGTGGCCTATTGTCACAATATGAACAGATTTATTTGACAAAAATTAAGGTCCTGAAAACATTCTAAGTTGTATTTAAATAATTGAATTCTTTAAGAACTTTCGGAAAAGTATTAAAAATAATTGATTTCAAGAAGAAGTTTGATTAAAAATTGTAGAAAATAATGGAATTTTAAGAGAATTAAAGTTGTAATTTTTAAGTTATTAAATTTCAGAAGGTTTTAAATAGAAATTTTTTAAATTTTATTTCCGTATAAAAACAAACAAGAAGTATTTAAATATTTATTTAACGAAATGATTCAAGTTTTAAATAATTAAATTTAGAAATCAGTGAAAGATCAGAAGAATAAAAAATTAAATTTTTGTGATGACACTGAATTAAATAAACGACTATTTCGACTTTTTTTCTATTTTAAATCGACTAAAGCGACTTTTTTTATCGTTAAAGTCGATCCAAGGCCTGAACTCTGAAAAAAATGACACCTTAATGACAAAAAAAAATGTTAATTTTTCTATCAGATATTTAACAAAAATCCATTTTCCATTGAATGCTTCTCAAAAATTACTATAAATACAATTTTATGGAATATTTAAATGATTTTCTTGATAAATTTAATTGCAAGTGATCCTACTTTTTTTAATCATAATTTTTATTATTCAAAATAAAAGTAATGCAATTTTTAATTGATTTTAATTTAAATGTAAAATTGACCAAATTTTGAACAATTTGAGCTTTAATTATTGATAGAAATTACTTTGAAAAATTTCATTTAATAGAAATTCGATACTTTAAAT
The DNA here is from genome assembly GCF_015476425.1 of Leptopilina heterotoma. Classification (NCBI taxonomy): domain Eukaryota; kingdom Metazoa; phylum Arthropoda; class Insecta; order Hymenoptera; family Figitidae; genus Leptopilina; species Leptopilina heterotoma. Next base: position 75,852 of record NW_025110914.1, read on the forward strand.
TTCAAAACAGTATAAAAGGAGGCATGCAAATTTTTCAAAAAACCAAATTTCTTTTTGTCTTTTATATTCAAATTTTGCATGAAATTAAAATTTAAGTTTTTTTTAAATTAATAAAATTAATTTAATTATTTCGCAAAGTAAATTTATCTGCAGTATTAAAACTTAATATTTAATTAATTTATTTATAATTATCGTTAATTAAATATATTTTTCTTTTCAGATACAATTCCCATTTGGGTGGTAATAGTCCTCATAATATTGAGTATTGGCTGTGCATTTATATTCTGCAGTTACATGGGTTTATAGTTTATAATTATTTATAGTGACAAATCTTTTTTTAAAAATAGTTTTTTGTCGTTATAAAAAAATGCAAAATTATTAAAATTTAGAAATTGAAAATATTATTAGATTAAATAATGGTGAAATAAGAGAGTTAAAAACTCTTTAATTTTTAGGTATTTATAGAAAAATAATTTGTGGAAATTTGTTTTTCTTAAAAAAAACTAGTTAAATTGTTATTATTCTGTATAAAATTCTTTTTAAAAAATTTCGTAAAGTGTGCGATTAAAAAAAAAAATATTTATGCTTCTTGTGGGAATTTTCTTGTATGTTTTTTTTGTGTCAATATCTGAAACTGCATTTTGTAAACTTATGTTTAGAAAATAGAAATATTTTTTAGTAATAAAAATATTTTTTAATAGACAAACTCGACCAAACCAGTTTATCATTATAAATTTTATACTTAAAAAAACATTTTTAATGTTTTGTTCACGAAAAGTAAATTAAGAGAAGTCTTTTTTATTAGTAATGAATTAGTAATAAAGAGTTTCTTCAAACACAAATTTTTGCAATTTAAAATATCTTTAAACAAAAATTTTTTTTAATAAAATAATTCGAAAAATTCTTATTATAATTACAATTTTTATTTCGAAATTTTACTTAAATTATAGGTTTTCTTTCCAAGAGAGAAAAAATTTAGACAAAAATATGTTAAATCGACCGAAGAGCCTCAAATAATTTATTCAAAAATTAATTTTGAACGGTCACTAACATAAAAATGTAAATTATATATTATATTTGATTTATAAAATATAAACCTATTTTATATGAATAAACATTTCTTGAACTTACAAACATTTCTCTGGATGTAAATAAACTTAACCTCATTTTTTGAACACCTCTCCAATTTTGTACATTAATTTTCTAAGCAATAATAGATTCCAATAATTACAATTTTTTAATATATTAAAATTTTTTCATTTTTCTTTTACAATCATTATTTGATTACATTATTCAGTTTATTCCTTAAAAATACTTTTATATTTAAAAATGGTAATTGTGTTAATTACAATAAATTTTGCTTAAAAAATACATTATTTTTCAAAATATTATTTAAATAATTGCAAACATAAAAAATTGTCATATCGCACATTTTTTCCCTCAATATTTTGTTATGACTAATAAAGACGTGGCAAAAAAAATTTTGTGACAAAAGAGTTGTCACGAAAGTATGAAGAAGGGGAAATATAGGAACTCCTATATATTTCGTGAAAATTTTTCAATTTTTCTATTAGATCCACATAACATTGCAAACATATCAAGAAGGATGTCTGCAATAAAAAAGGTAAAATTACTTAATATATAATTCATTACAATTAGAAAAAAACGGTCTTCAAATATTGAATATATAAATAATAAAAATTAAAATAATAAAATAAATAATGATAATCCATTAAAAATATTGAATTGTTTCCTATATTAAAAATTTCTTAAAACTTTACCCATTAAAATACAAAATTTTCTAATACACTCTTAAAATTTATAAATTTTATTTTTATATTTTTATTTATATTTATTTGTGAATATTTTCAATATTGTAAAGTTATTGGTGTATTCCACGTCAGTTCAACACAAAAAATTTTATTAGGTTTTGGGATTCGGTTGAAATTGGGTAGATTATATCCTCTGGTGGTAATAAATAAAATCCCCAAGCGATTTTAAAAAATTTCAAAAATTGGCGGACATATTGGATTTTTAATTTTTTTGTACTTTTTTTTTGAAAAATATATATCTGTGCTTGTTCTTAACGGATTTTAGTTTATGACCTCTTAAATTGTTCGTATTGAAATATACTTTTATTTAAAAAATTAAAATTAAAAAAATTATTTAAATTTTTTGTTTAAAAAATTAATTTAATTTTTTGAAAAGCCATAGAAAAAATATGCTACCTTCAATTTTGATCATTTTTTTACCATTTGTAGCCATAAATGTGTTGAACTTGTCCTGAAATTTTCATCGTGGGACAGCCAGTAGTTTTTGAGAAAAAAAATAAAACGTAAATCCTCGCATAGCGCTGTAGCGCTCAGTTTTAATGCCGCACGATTGTAAATGGAATTTTAATGAAAGTACGAGTTTTGATTAACCCTAGAACTAAAATATGATTTTTTTATAGACTAACGAAAAACTGGGGTGGTTTGGTACCCCAGATTTGAAACAATTGTAAAAGGTTACCTTTTTTGTAATTTTTTTAATTTGTCAACAATGTGGTTAATTTGAAAAAATTAAACGGATTTTCAAAGGTAAATAGAGACAATTTTATTTTGATTAAGGCAACTTGAAAATTTAAATATTATTTACAATATATACAAATGTTAAATGATTTTAAAATAGAATAAAAATCATTTATTGCAAAGGAGGTTTCTATTTTTTACGGGGGAGTTTCCGAGGTCTTACAGTTTTTCTTTATTTACCTTTTAAAATCCGTTTAATTTTTTCAAATTAGCCACATTGTTGACAAATTAAAAAAATTACAAAAAAGGTAACCTTTTACAATTGTTTCAAATCTGGGGTACCAAACCACCCCAGTTTTTCGTTAGTCTATAAAAAAATCATATTTTAGTTCTAGGGTTAATAAAAACTCGTACTTTCATTAAAATTCCATTTACAATCGTGCGGCATTAAAACTGAGCGCTACAGCGCTATGCGAGGATTTACGTTTTATTTTTTTTCTCAAAAACTACTGGCTGTCCCACGATGAAAATTTCAGGACAAGTTCAACACATTTATGGCTACAAATGGTAAAAAAATGATCAAAATTGAAGGTAGCATATTTTTTCTATGGATTTCAAAAAATTAAATTAATTTTTTAAACAAAAAAATTAAATAATTTTTTTAATTTTAATTTTTTAAATAAATTTATATTTCAATACGAACAATTTAAGAGGTCCTAAACTAAAATCCGTTAAGAACAAGCAGAGATATATATTTTTAAAAAAAAAGGTACAAAAAAATTAAAAATCCAATATGTCCGCCAATTTTTGAAATTTTTTAAAATCGCTTGGGGATTTTATTTATTACCACCAGAGGATATAATCTACCCAATTTCAACCGAATCCCAAAACCTAATAAAATTTTTTGTGTTGAACTGACGTGGAATACACCTATTCCAAACATCAATAATTTCCTATAAAATAAATAGTTAATTGTTTATTGTTAATATACAATATTCAATTAATTGGCTTTAGGATCCGTGAAAAAAGTTATTTTTACACAGGAATTTAAATTTTTTTAAATTTTAATTTACAACCTTTGTGACGGGTGTTTTATACTTTAAATTTAATCAACTAGAAAAAAATTCCAAATAAATGCATCGTTACCCGAAACGCTTAAATTACAACTTCAATATTTCGATAAACTCCAAAAAAAAAACAATTAATCTCATTAAAGGGGAATTAACTGAGAATAAATCGCGATGCAACGATCTCCAGTGGTCTCAAAATTAAAATCAAACCTTTGATGAAAACTCCAACGGAATAACGCCTCTCCAAATCCAACGGACAAATTCCACAATTGATTTTAAATAAACAACCAAAGAAAAAAACCTTTTTAAAAAAATATTTATTCTTAATAACGCAAACTTAATAAATTACTATAATAAAATAGTCTTTAAAATAACAAAAAGAAAACTTAGAAATAAAATTAAATTAATTAATTTTAAACAATAACGCCGGAACCGTTTCAAAACCAAACCGAGGTGATCAGATATTCGTCAACGACTGATTAATGAATCCTTGCATCTGAAGTAAATCACCGTCGAATTTTCGTGAAAACTCTTCCTTTATCAAACCAACGAATTTTCCATGAGTCCATCCTTCTTCAATTTTCGAGCCTAAATCTAAAAGAGGGAAAGGGTCGCTAAAACCATGTGACAACTAAACGTCACTACAATCATGCGCATTAACAATACGCTGGCGGTCGTGAAACAGAAACAAGTCGCTGAATGATCGCACTATAGCCAAATTAGAAAAAAGGCGACAGAGCTATAGCAAAACGAAGACAGAACTCGCTCACTATAGCACGTTGCAAACGATAGTAGAATTAAAATATAAGTAACGATTTACTTCGTTACAAACCCCCTCCCTAGGCCAATATTAATTTAATTAATATTGCCGATAATAGGTCTCAGGTCAAACAAAAAGAAAAAGAAAAGAAAATTAAATTTAAACAAAAATTTATTAAATTCATACATTTCTTCTATCGCGCCAAAACTGCATCTTAATCTCCCTAGCCATTTCAAGCGGAAGATCAGAAATAAATTTTTCCAATCTCGTAATTTGTTCAATTAATGAACCAACCTCCAAAGTCTCATTACCGGTGTCAGGCAATGGGCCAGAACTGCTTGAGAGTGAAAGAGTCGACGACAACGAACTTGCAGCAACAACTTGATGTACACTGTCAAGACGACGGGCACGCTGCTCACGAAAACGAGCATAACCAACCTCACCAAAACGGTGGACCATATCTCCCCTATGGATCCTCGAACAACGAGGGCAGTTGAGCAGGGTTGTTCCTAAACGTCCACAGTTGTTACAAAACATACACAGTGGACGACGACAATCCTTCAACCTATGCCCTCGCTGCCAACAATTAAAGCAAGCTCCTGGGGGAGGATCCAAAGATGGATCCGTAGGAATAGGATCCAAACCACCGAACATACGGCCAGTTAAACGCACCGGTAACGGTGATACTGCCATGTTTGGTAACAAAGGAGAAGGTCGTGTTGTTACAGATAATGAATTCAAGGAGGGAAAAAGGTCGCCATGGTCCAAAGAAAAATCTTGGGAGAAAGATGAGTGGTCACCAGACAAGGAAAGGGCGTCGCTGATCAAGGACGGAGAATCACCTATAGTAATCGGGGGGTCGCTGATAGGGATTGGGGAGTCGCTGATAGAGGTTGGGGGGTCGCTGACCAAAGGGGGGGCTGAAGGTTGAGAAAGAACAGAATCAGTCTGTAAACTCAACAATACCGACTCCGGAGGAGGTGCATTGCGGGGCAATGATGAATTAACCATTGGGGTAAGATCGTTACTAGTCTGAGAACTAACATAGTCCCAATCTCGTATCCGACGACGATTCTCCCTAAAAATAGGCCTGGGGGGCGGCATAACCGGACTATTTAAACCAACTGGTTCCCCAAGCGTATCTTCCAATTCACGTACTGCCAACCAACTTTCAAATTCCTCCTGACTTTCAGATGGAATGAAAGGCTGTTCCTCACCCAATGGTTCAGGTCTGACCGACAAAGATTCAACAAACCCTGATGTAGACGCCATAGCTGAATCATTACTTCCATGTTGCTCACTCCGGTCAGTACGCTCTCCCGTTCGCATAACTCTATCGAACAACGCATCAAACTCCGCATTATCAATGGGCTCGATGACTCTGAACGGATTGTCAGCCAACTCCCTCATAGCGTTCACCTGTTCCCTCACAAGTCTGCCTCTACCACGTCCTATACCACTGCGTCTCATCATACAACTGGAATCCTTTAACACCACCACACTACGGATACGAGGCTTGGACTCTGATTCCGCAGTCTTAGACACCTTGGGCATTGAGAACTGAAAATAACTAAAATAAACAACAAAAACAAAATAAAAAAAACTTAATGTTTTTGACCACAAGGGGGCACAAATCTTTTAAGGTCGGATATATGCACCTTATTAATACGGCGATTATTGTCCGTTATCAATTCAAAAACATTATCAGAAACACAACGCGAAATTTCAAATGGTCCCTCATATTTAGGGGCCAATTTTGCTGAAAATTTACGACCCGCGTTAGAAAGTTTATGAGCACGCCACCACACCAAATCACCCACATTAAAAGAAGCAACTCTTTTATTACGATTGTAATAAAGGCTCTGTTTTTCTCTTTGCTGGTCTATAAAACGCGAAACTAGGTCTCTCAACGCATCAAGTCTCTTCATTCTTTCTATCCAAATTTCCGGCATAATTCGCATGACCTCTTGATTACCTTCCAACTCTCTTCGCAAGCTTTTAACAGGTAATGGTTGTCGTCCGAAATTTAAAAATGCCGGTGACACCTTAGTCGTCGCTTGGACTGCAGTGTTAACCGCATTACGAAACTCATGTACGTGCTTGTCCCAGTCTCTATGATCTTGTCCCACAAAGGTCGCTATCATGGTCTTCAATGTTCTATTACTACGCTCAACAGGGTTAGCTTGGGGGTGATAGGGGGGGGTGGTCAAGTGTTGTACTCCATATTCTTCTAAAGTAGTTTTTAAAACACGATTATCAAATTCTTTACCATTGTCAGTCAATAAATAACGAGGCGTACCCCAACGAAAAATAACTAATTCTTCGAATGCTTTTGCAATTGATTTTCCGTCAGCCGCCCTCAAAGGTTTGACTTCAATCCATCTAGTAAAAAGGTCTTGAAAAACCACTAAATGTTTACAACGCGATTTACTGGGTGGAAACTCCATACAATCCACCGCAACCACCGTCCAAGGATTTTCCACAATCCGTTGGCCCATTAAACCCACTGGCCCTTCCTGAGACATTTTAAAACGTTGACAATCGACACACGCCTTGACAAACTGTTGAATGTCATACCACATACCGGGCCAATAATATTCCAACGCAATGCGGTGATAAGTTTTGTCCACGCCCAAATGGCCCATAGACAAACCCGCGTGCGCTTCACGAATTACCCGGTCTCTATGTTCAAGCGGAACCACTAATTTCCAACTTTCACTTGAGTCAGAAAACGCCCCAAGCAAAGGATCTTCTTTCTGTCTATAAATACGACCGTCTATTATTTGCCAACTTACAAAACGCTGAGGGAATTTTTCAATTAATGCACGTCTCTTAATATACCAAGGGTCGCTAATCGATTCAAATGAGGAAATTTCCCCCTCTTTTTCAAACATTCGTGACAAAGCGTCTGGTACTACATGATTAACGCCACGACGGTGAATAATTTCGAAATTCCATTGCTGTAATTCCAACGCCCATCTGGCCAAACGCCCTGAAGGTTCTTTAAGGTTTCTGAGCCACTTTAAAGCACTGTGATCAGTAATAACCTTAAATTGATAACCCTCCACATAAGGACGAAATTTCTTTATGGACCAAATTAGCGCTAAACATTCTTTTTCCGTTACGCTATAATTCTTTTCTGATGAAGAAAGAACTTTACTAATAAAAACAATAGGATGTTCGCCATCCTCCGCTTCTTGGGTCAAAACCGCACCCAATGCATAATCACTAGCATCGCATTGAATAGTAAATGGTTTCGAAAAATCTGGTCGGGCTAACACGGGCGCTGAACTTAACTTAACTTTCAATTCCTGAAAAGCATTTTCCTGTTCTTCCCCCCACTCCCAATCTCGTCCCTTAGACAATAATCTTAACAATGGAACCTTAATTTCACTATCATTAGGTATGAAACGTGAATACCATCCCACCATACCAAGGAACCTTCTCAATTGCTTGATATTCAAAGGAGCGGGGTAATTAAGTACTGGGGCAATCTTGTCTGGATCCGGTCGCAAACCCTGGCTATCCAACAAATAGCCTAAATAAGTAACTCGAGAACATCCAAACTCACACTTATCGGGGTTTACTACCAATCCTGCCAAAGCTAACCTCAAAAGAACAGTTCGTAACCATTGTAAGTGTTCTTGAAAATCATCCGTGACAATAATTATATCGTCAAGATAACCAAAAACTATAGGCTCAAACTCCGGACCAAAAAGCGCATCGATCAAACGCTGAAAAGTCATCGGGGCATTTGTAAGACCAAATGGCATTCGTTTAAATTGAAAAAGTCCAAGACCTGGGACAGAAAATGCTGTATAATGCTTACTCGACTCCGCCATAGGTACCTGGTGATAGGCCATTTTAAGGTCTATTTTCGAAATATAACGTGCCTTTCTCAATTTATCTAAGATGCCATCTATACTCGGTATTGGATAAGCATCTTTTATGGTCACAAAATTAAGGTCCCTAAAATCAAAACAAAGTCTCAAAGAACCATCCCCTTTCTTAACAATAACTGGAGCTGTACTCCACTCGCTAGACGCTCTTTCTATAATACCCTGCTCTAACAACTTTTTAATTTCTTGAATAAGCCAGTGTAACATCATTGGTGACATTCGCCTAAATCTGTGTTTAATGGGGGTGGGATCGGTCAAAATAATATTATGTTCGGTCAAATTAGTAACTCCATGTTCTTGACCTTGGGGAAGAATTAATTCATTCACCAAATTTTGTACTTCACGTCGCTGACAACTGGTCAATTCACAAATGCCTGCACATTCTGCGAAAACTTGACCCTCATGACAAAGGCCAGGGCCATTAGCAAATTCATGCCATTCATGGCCATTAACACGCCACAAACCCTTCCCAAGCTGGACATCCATGTCCATGTCACGACAAAAATCCATCCCCAAAATTAAATCTTGACTAAGGGAATTTATAGCTCTTAACTCAAACGATTGAGATATCCCATCAATAGTAAACCACAATCTTAACTTCCCCAACGAACGAGTTTCACCCCCTATTGCACTAGAAATTATTGAATCAACCGCCTCCAAACGTTCTCTAAAATGTTTTGCTAAACGAGGTCCTACCGAAGAAATGGTCGCTCCTGGGTCGAAAAGGGCTAAATACGGTCGGTCTGCAATAAATAATTTAAGAAAATATCGATTTTCCTCAGAAGCACCATCAATATTTTCATCCGGAAAAATTTCATCACATGCATTAAATGCATCTTCCCCCTCCCTAGATTCAACTACCACATGCCGAGAAAAAGGGGGAATTGCATTGGTCTCAACAAAACTCTGTGGCGGACTCGAAATACCTAATTCAATATCCACTGGATTCGACGATTCATTAACCAAGGAAAAATTCCCAACACTCGTACCAATGATACAAGTCTCTCGGCTCAACACTCTCTCTCCTCTCCTCGTTTGCTCGACCGGCTGGGAACACGACAAGTCTATTGCCCCTCCCGTCCCAGTCACCCAACTCTCACACACCTCTCTCTCCCCACCCTCGACGGTCACTGGTATCTCGCGTACCTCTCTTCCCCTACTCTCAACGATCGCTTGTGTCTCGCGTACCTCTCTCACACTACTCTCCGTAGTATTTTGCACCTCACACACCTCTCTCACACTACTCTCCGTAGTATCTTGCACCTCACGTACCTCGGTCTCCCTATTCTCCGCGGTCGCTGGTGTGCCATGTACCTCTCTCTCCCTACTTCTCCCGTTTAACGGCACCGTCTCGCTACTAACTAAGATAGTGGGCAACCTACATAACTCTTTCTCTGATACCACACAATTTTCAATACTCTCCTCTACATTTGCCCCACCCGGTCGCTGTTCCAAATTCAAAGGGCTCTCGTCACTACAAGCATAAACCATACGTTGAACCTGTAAGAAACTATTACTACTGAGTTCGACTAAGCTAGGTAAAATTTCTACTGCTGGGGGGGAAAACAATTCTTCTCCCCCCCTTGCGCGTTTCCCAACAATGCTCTCACCGGTGCACAATTCTCACATTGTGCAAATACTGTATCCTTCGCCCCACAAACTTGGCAAGCTACCACATTTGTAACAATTTTGTTAGGACAATTAGCTATAAAGTGACCAGTACCATTACAACCATAACATAAATTCGAAGGACACTCTCTTGCCCTATGTCCTACAACATTACAAATATTGCACGTGCCCACGAAAGGTCGCTGAAATGAGGGCTGATTCGCAAAGGGGGGACGAACGACAGAATTCTGCCTCTGTGGTGGGAAGAAAGGTGTCCGAAAAGGAAACAATGGTGCCTGCGCGGGGGGTCTCGGAGTCGCAGGAAACAAAAGTGCCTGCGCGGGGGGTCTCGGAGTCACAGGAACCGGAGCTTGAACAGGGCGCTGCTGCACAACCGGTTGCTGTGGAAGAGACGGCCCCGTTGGCGTCGAAACAGCACTCAACTCTTGCTTTGTCTCACTAAGCTTTGTTAAAGACTTTTTACTTTTATTTTTTCCACTCGATTTCTTACTTTTTCCTCTCGTCTTCTCTTCCTCAGTGTCAGACGCGGAACTCTCCAATAACGCATCTAATTTAGAAATTTTATTAAACATTCTAGGAGCTGCCAAAGGAAATAACATTTTATCCTTTGGTGGGGGCGGGGTATAACGCCTGTCAATTTCTTTAATTTTTTCGTATCTTCTCAAAATCTTTTCTAACTCTTCCACGCTATTGACTCTAAAAGACGAAACATATTTTCTATTCTCAGGAGTTAAACCCCGATACACTACACGCAGCATTTCATAATCAGTCATACGATTCCGAAAATGTTGCGCTATGGAACGCAAACTCAATAAATATTCTGAAATCTTTTCCCCCTTAGCCTGAGTACGAGCCTTTAACTCGTCATAAACATCCTCATCATCCACGGTCTCTAAAAATTCACGTCTAAAATATTTTTGAAATTGGTCCCAAGTACGAATTTCCGACTTAACCAAACGAAACCAATGACTAGCCGAACCTCGCAATGCACTAGGCAAAACTTGTAAAATATCGTGGTCGCTAATATTACTGGAATCTTTACAATCAATAATACGATTTAAGAATTCTTCAGGGCTGTCTTTCTCCGACGCGGAAAAACGAATATCCCAGTCCTTTAAAAGTTTGACTAACTTACAACCCAAACTTGAATCCACACCTTGAAAAATTCTATCCTGAGACAAATTCGATTCAAAATCAGACTCTTCACCAGACAATGACTGTCCAGTACTAAAGGTCATTTGATCTTCTGCATTAATACGTGAATCCAATTTCGATGACGGTTTCTGATAAGGCCCAGAATAGGAATGGTGGGACAACTTACGCGCAAATTTACTCTCAAATTGGCTACGTAATTTCTGGCCCTGATTTCCCTCATATTCACCACTAACAAACTCCGAAGGCTGCGTAGCATTCGAAGACAACTCTGTAGGAGAACGAACAAAAACCACTCGGCGCTGGCCGGGCCCCAAACTGGCATCCGTCCGGACGACAGTGGGAACGCTCGGGACTTTGCGTATTGCTCCTTTAGACACCGATGCACAACTTTCAACAGTCGGATTAAAATGGTCACTCATGGCCAAGTTTTGACCCGGAAGCAAAAATGGAGGCAAACTAACACTACCAGTCTCTGGCCTATGAGAAACATTTTCGGCATTACTACTGACCGTGGGTAATGGAGTGAAAGACATCCGGGCTGCGCCCGGGCTAAGTCCCCAAGAACTAGGCACACAAACCGGGGTCGGAATACCCATACCAGAAGTAGACCAAGAGGTACTCGTAGAACAAAAAGTCGCTAAACCGCCAGCCAAAGTAGTTACTGGTACAGAATCAGTCACTAAAGTAGGAGCAGAAGTAACCTGCCCTACTGGAAGCGAATTAGAAATATTCGTCCCAGTTGTTTCGTTTCCCAATAAATCAGAATTAGGAATCTCAATCACAGTAACATCGGTCTCTGAATTAGCCCTCTCGTCAACATGACCAACGTCTAATATCCCACCCTCGGCCTCAGCATGATCGGGGTCAGTAAACGCTTCAATTAAAAATATGTGTTTCGAATCCCCAGCATCAAAAACATTATTCCAAGGAATTGGAAACATTTCTCCAAACAAAATACGTCCTCGCAACCGCAACAAACGTTCTTTAATCACTGCAAATGAACCCTTAATGCTCACATTATGCTGTTCCAATTCTAAAATTATTTCCTCCGCGGTCAACGATTCTATTTGTCGCCAAATAGGCTGAAACGATTCGTGGTTGAGGAGGTCTAACATTCTTCTCCGATACGGTTCCATTGTTACGTAAGAAATATCTCTTATTTCTTTTCGAAGATCTAATAATTCCCTAAACATTGACTAAATCACGAAAATAAAATTTTCGACTTTACGAAACTAAATTTAGAGAATAAAACATTCAACTGATAAACTTTCGACACTTCAATGACACACTAGTTTGTAATTGTTTACGAAAGCGCGCGAACTCAATGCACGTGTTCGACGCTACCGGCTTTTTCCCCTTACTCCGCGCAAAGTAAACTCTCTACCCACCTAACATTTACGCGTCCCCGCGTCCCTAAAAACCGTTAAACGGCAACTGAAATTACAAAAGTCGCTCGATTTATAAACGCACTTGGTTAAACAAGGCCCTTAATGGTCTCAACGGTCAACTTAAGGTCTCCAATAAAATTAACACTAGCGGTCTCAAAATACAAGTCTCACAATAAATAAAAAAAAAAAAAAAAAAAAAAAAATCAAATTAAAAGTAATTTCTCATGGTCAAAAAGAATAAAAAACAAAGAAAAACTGGAGATCTCAGCTTGGCCCCACGTTGGGCGCCAATTTGTAACGGGTGTTTTATACTTTAAATTTAATCAACTAGAAAAAAATTCCAAATAAATGCATCGTTACCCGAAACGCTTAAATTACAACTTCAATATTTCGATAAACTCCAAAAAAAAAACAATTAATCTCATTAAAGGGGAATTAACTGAGAATAAATCGCGATGCAACGATCTCCAGTGGTCTCAAAATTAAAATCAAACCTTTGATGAAAACTCCAACGGAATAACGCCTCTCCAAATCCAACGGACAAATTCCACAATTGATTTTAAATAAACAACCAAAGAAAAAAACCTTTTTAAAAAAATATTTATTCTTAATAACGCAAACTTAATAAATTACTATAATAAAATAGTCTTTAAAATAACAAAAAGAAAACTTAGAAATAAAATTAAATTAATTAATTTTAAACAATAACGCCGGAACCGTTTCAAAACCAAACCGAGGTGATCAGATATTCGTCAACGACTGATTAATGAATCCTTGCATCTGAAGTAAATCACCGTCGAATTTTCGTGAAAACTCTTCCTTTATCAAACCAACGAATTTTCCATGAGTCCATCCTTCTTCAATTTTCGAGCCTAAATCTAAAAGAGGGAAAGGGTCGCTAAAACCATGTGACAACTAAACGTCACTACAATCATGCGCATTAACAATACGCTGGCGGTCGTGAAACAGAAACAAGTCGCTGAATGATCGCACTATAGCCAAATTAGAAAAAAGGCGACAGAGCTATAGCAAAACGAAGACAGAACTCGCTCACTATAGCACGTTGCAAACGATAGTAGAATTAAAATATAAGTAACGATTTACTTCGTTACACCTTTTGAAATTCAATTTCAATCTCAATCACTCAATATCAATCTTTCAATCTCTCAATCGCAATCTTTCAATCATTCAATCTTCCAATCTCTAAATATCAATCTACATCTCAATCTTTCAATTATTCAATCTTTCAATGTTTCAATCTCAATCTTTTAATCTTTCAATCTCTCAATCATTCAATCTTCCAATCTCAATCTCAATCTTTCAATCATTCAATCTTTCAATTATTCAATCTTTCAATAATCCAATCTTTCAATCTTTCCATTATTCAATATTTCAATTTTTCAATAATCCAATCTTTCAATCATTCAATGTTTCAATTATTCAATCTTTCAATCATTCAATCTTTTAATTTTTCAATTTTTCAATAATCCAATCTTTCAATTATTCAATCTTTAAATCATTCAATCATGCAATCTTTCAAACTTAATCTTTCAAACTTAATCTTTCAATTATTCAAACATTCAATCCCAATCTTAATCTCTCAATCTCAACGTCAATCTTTCAATCATTCAATCTTTCAATTATTCAATCTCAATCTGTCAATTATTCAATCTTTAAATCATTCAATCTTTCAAATAATTAAATCTTTCAAACTCAATCTTTCAATTATTCAATCTTTCAAACATTCAATCCCAATCTCAATCTCAACGTCAATCATTCAATCTTTCAATTTTTCAATCTTTCAATCTCAATCTGTCAATTATTCAATCTTTAAATCATTCAATCTTTTAATCATGCAATCTTTCAAATAATTAAATCTTTTAATCTTTCAATTATTCAATCTTTCATTCATTTAATCCCAATCTCAATTTCAATCATTCAATCTTTCAATCTTTCAATTATTCAATCTTTAATTCATTCAATCCCAATCTCAATATCTCAATTTCAATCATTCAATCTTTCAATTATTCAATCTTTCAATCATTTAATCTTTTAATTTTCCAATCTTTCAATCTCAATCTGTCAATTATTCAATCTTTTAATCATTCAATCTTTCAATCATGCAATCTTTCAATCATTCAATCCTTTAATTCTAGTTTCAATCTCTCAATTTCAATCTCAATATTAATTTTACTCTCAGTGAACTGCTTGAAAAAATGCTACTTTATTTGACCAAAATAGGTGCCAAAAAGACACCAAAAGACATGTCTATGGCGAAAAATAATTATTCCAGGGATCACAGACTGACATCTTTTCCTTTATTTGTAATTTTGTACCTATTACACCTATTTTTAAAAATAGGTTTATAAGTTTCTATAAATTTGTAATTAATTTATATTTTAATAAATATTATTAATGTTAATTTTTTATAACTTTCATAGTCCACTTATAAATCGCTTGTGAGCCTAAAACGGTCAAAAAAAAAAGTTTCCAAAAAAATGTGATTTCATCATATATAAGGTTTTCGGAGTCCATGATTACAAATCTGATGTAAATCCCGTAAAATTAAAAAAATTTGGTCGACATATTGGATCCACCATTTTGAATTTTAAAAAACAGACAACAAATTTGAATTCAGTGACCTCCAAAAAACCCTCGAGAAATGAATTTCGATCAAATCGCATCAATCTTGAAATTATCCGCCATATTGGAACCGCCATTTTTAATTTTGATTATATTCGTAATCAGCGATCCTGAAATCCTCGAGTAACAATTTATAGACAAATCTGTATGTTTATTTAGCCACAAATCTGCTTGTGTGTATAATTATATGTAACAGACAGTTACATTGTTGCCCTGCCGAAAGTAGGTGACATAAATCCTATCCAAATGGAAATAGCGCCATTTGATAAATTAAAGTGGTCTAAAAATAATACCGAACAGTTTGCACCAACTTAGACCAAGCGCATATTTGTTATAAAACTTTTAAGACGACAAAAACAAAATTCGTGTTTTTTGAGGATTGTTGCTTCCAATAAAATTTTGTACTAAAAAGTTAGTATTAAAAGTTGAAAAGCTTTGAAAAGAGCTAAAAAAAATGAGAGGTAGAAATGCTCTTGAAATCCTTAGTAAGTATACAAAATTCCGACTCCATCGGATTAATAGCTTTGCAATAATCTAATTGTTAATTAAGAAACTTTTTTGTGTATTAAAAGTCAATAACTTATGAATCATTAAACAAAATTTTAATGTCTCATTTTACTCATAAGGATCTATATTATTGATAGCATATTATGTATATTTAATCAAATATTTAACATTATATTGTAGAATTAAAAAAAATTTTTTAATTTTTGTATCCAGATTGAGTCCGTCATTTTGAATTTTTCAAATCTGACATATTCCGAATCAGAGAGTTCAAAAACCTAATAATACCCAGTGATACTCAAATAGAAGTAGATTTAGTATGTTTTCGTCCATGGGACACAAATATAAATTTTTTTTATAAATGTTTACAGTTGGAATTAGACGATTATGACAATATGCCGAATTTTAATTCATCATTAATCCAGAGAAAAATGTCAAAAACTATTATGAGACGATATTTCACGTTTATATTGCTGGGAATTTTATTTGGTTACGTGGCTAAAGCAAATGGTTTAGATTCTCCTGATCTCGGCAGTGAGGCCATTGGCAGCGCAGGATTATCGAAGGATTCAGAGAAACCCTTTTATGTCGTAATTGTTGACGCCGGATCCACTGGAACACGATTTTTTGCTTTTCACTTTCATACTTCGAGTGAAGATGGTAGTTTAATTTTGGACAAGGAAGCGTATAATCACAAAAGACCAGGTTTGAGTTCATTCGCTAATAATCCAGATGAGGGGATGAAAATTCTAGAAATACTTCTTAATAAAACAAAACCCACTATTCCACAATCTGAATGGATAGACACTCCAATTTATTTGAAAGCAACGGCAGGTCTTCGATCTCTTCCCAGAGACAAGGCAGAACATATTTTAGAGGTGACCAGAGAGTTTCTTAATTCTTCTGGTTTTCAATTGAACGATGAATCCGTTTCACTAATGGAAGGCTCTGACGAAGGTATTTTCTCATGGTTCACTGTTAATTTTCTTCTGGGCCGATTTAAAAAAAACAGTACGCAAAGTACAGTTGCGGCAATTGATCTTGGCGGAGGATCAACACAAGTGACCTATCGTCTTGACGAGGAAGATAGGAATGACTTAAATCACTCCGTTATTACTAATCTGCAAGCATTTAATCAAAATATGACTATTTTCACTCAAAGTTATTTAGGTTACGGACTTATGGCTGCGAGAAAGGCAATTTTGATACCACCACTTGCCATAACAAATGAATATGGAGTTATCGAGGTACATTCGAAATGCATTTCCCCATCAACTAACACGACGTGGACGTTTGATGACAAAGAATATCAAATAATGGGGCCAAGAGAAAATTCTTCGGAAATTAACCAAAATACTACCAAAAACGAAGAGAACAAAGGTTCAATTATCAATTTTCAAGATTGCTTAAATTTAGTTGAGAAATTCACGAGTAAAATTGAAAATAAACCAGCGGGATTGAATAAACAAGACATTTATGCTTTTTCGTACTTTTATTACAGAACCTTTGACGTAAGATTATTTTATTTTAATAATTTATTTATTGTAATCACTTGATTTTTTTATACTTACAATTAGGCATCCTATTATTGTAAGAACATAAAAGAATGATTTTGCAGATAGGATTAATAGACCCAGGAAATGGTGGAATAATCACGGTTGCAAATATTCGTGAAGCAGCTTTAAATATTTGTAAAAACATGACTAAGGATTATCCATACAGATGCTTGGATTTAATTTATATGTACTCCTTGTTGACAACTGGATTTGGTCTCAAGCCGGAAACCAAACTTAACGTAAGTTTCATAGGTTTCTTTAAAATGCTGATTAAAAATCGTATACATGTTTTATTTTTTCATTTTTAAAAAAAATTACGACAAAAATTAACTGTAAATAAAGTAATAAATAATCAATTAACATAGAATTTATAATCAAATGTAAATTTTATAATTTCAGATTCATGTCTCAATCTCTGATCACCAATTAAGTTGGACATTAGGGCTAGCCTTGAAAATGATACAAAATAGACTTGGATATTCATAGAAGAAAGAATAGTGTCGCGTATATTTTAACATAACAATTGTCATTGTTTGTTAAATCTGTAAAAAGTCGACAATTCCATTTAACTGCAATAAAAATATTTATAAAAATAAAGAATTTTTAAATTTATTAAAATACGCCTAAAATGCTTCAAATTATATTACGTCGTCTCGTTCTCCTAGAATAATACGTAGTCCCATCTTTCTGTTAGATCTGATCACAGAATTTTAAAGAATAAATAAAATTCAAACTTCACCTTCCACGTTTGCGGTTGCCAAGGAGATGTATGGTAAACAATCATTCCTTTTTTCTGTGCGATCTGAGAACGACGTAAATTTTTTCGTTCGTTTTTTCTTTTATGAGTTTTAAATAATATAAATTAGTATTTTTGTGACTCATCATGAGTGAAAAAGAAAATTCTCGCAGGACTCAAAGAAGAAAACGTTCCCCAGACGAATCTTTATCTAAAAAAGATAAATCAAAACGTCTTCGCCGTAATAGCCGATCTCCATCCAGTGAATTGTCTACTTCTACCCACAGTTCTCCTATATTGTCTAAGAGTCGAAAAATTGTATATCAAAGTTCTAGTGACAGTCGATCTTCGAGCGAAGATCGTACTAAACAAAAAGATCGTGAACGTAGTCCGAGAGGCTCGTCCAAGCATGTTTCCTTCTCCGATCGCCGCCCGAGAGGCTCGACGGAATCAAATCTTCCTAAAGTTAAACCAAATATTGCACTTAGCAATAATGATTCTTATGAGAGTGATTCTTCGTACGAGAACTTTGATAATCCAGGTGATGTCCTTTTGAGTAACGCAGTCCTAACCTTGCTTGGAGAAGATATAAAAACAAATAATGATCCCAATGGAAAGGTTCACAATTTATTAACAACAAACTGGTCTCAAATTTTGAAATCTGGCATGATCAAAGAAACAACTGACGAAATAATGAAAAAATATCCTATGCCTGATGATTTCGCTGCTATAAAATCGCCTGTGCTCAATCCAGAAGTGAAACGGACAATGTCTGAAAGATCTCGTAAAAAAGATGATTACCAGGTAAAACACAAACGAAAATTGGATCTGCCATTTACGCCATTGGCCTTGCTTTAACGACAATTTTCAATGAAGGAAGAGTTATGAATCCATCACTCGTTTCGTATTTAAGTGATGCAGCCAGACTTTTATCAGACGTCCATTATAATATTTCGATCACAAGAAGAGCTTTTATAACCCCAAATGTGAACAGACTAGTGGAAGATGTCATCACTGATCAACCAATTGAATCTCTCCTTTTTGGTGAAAAACTCCCCGATCTATTGAAAGCTGCGAAAGAACTGGAAAAAGATAGCAAAGCGATTGTCAAACCGCTTCAACTTAACAAGAGCTTCTCTAATCATAGAAATACAGGGGACAAATATTTTACAAGGCCACAAACTTCTTCGAATGCCAGCAGATATTCAGGACAATTTCCACATGTTAAAAAACATTTAAACTTCAAAAGCCCGTCCGGAGCAATGCGCAGGAACAACAGGAGTCGCCAGGATCAGAAGGCGAGAACTCGACACTAGTTGTAAGTAAAATACCCGGTAGATTACAATTTTTTATTGACAAATGGAGAGAAATAACAGATGACGAGAATATTCTCGAATATATTCAAGGTTATAAAATACCTTTTTTGGAAAAACCTTTTCAACAAGAAAAACCAGTTATTAAATTTACATCAGATTCTGAATACAAATTTTGTAAAATTGCTGTCAAAGAATTGTTAGATAAAGGTGCAATTTCACGATGTTACCCTTGTAAAGGTCAATTCATCTCCTCATTTTTTTTAGTCGATAAATCTAATGGTCAAAAGCGGTTTATTTTAAATTTGAAAAAATTAAACGTATTTATAAATGCACCACATTTTAAATTAGAAGACCAAAAAATTGTTATGAGGTTGTTAACAAAATTTTGTTTCTTAGCAAAAATAGATCTTAAAGATGGTTATTTTCATGTATCAATTACAAAAGAACATAGAAAATTTTTGCGTTTTGAGTTTGATGGAGAATTATTTGAATTTAATTGTTTACCATTTGGCCTTTGCACAGCACCTTTTTTGTTTACAAAAACAACAAAACCTATTCTTCATTTTTTACGAAATGAAGGTTTTTTGTCAGTTTTATATCTAGACGATTTTCTCTTAATTTCAAAAAGTAAACAAGAATGTATTTCAAATATTTCAGAAACAATTCAAATTTTAGAAAGTCTCGGTTTTGTTATTAATTGGCAAAAATCTTTCTTGGAACCTTCACATGAGTGTGAATATCTTGGCTTTCTTTGGAAAAGTAACAACTTAACAGTTGAACTTCCTTTCAAAAAGAAAGAAAAAATTTCAAAAATGATTCAAGAATTCTGTTTAAAAACTGAATGTAAAATAAGAAATTTTGCTCAGTGCATAGGTGTTTTAGTTTCAGCTTGTCCTGGTGTAAAATATGGCTGGTTGTATAGAAAAGAAATGGAAAGGCAAAAGTTTCTAGCATTAAAACGATCGAATGGAAATTTTGATCAGCAAATGACTTTATCTGAAGACACCAAACTAGAATTGAAATGGTGGATTAAAAGTATTCCTTCTTCGATCAATCACATCAGAAACTCTAAATATTGTTTAGAAATATTTTCTGATGCTTCGTTAACAGGTTGGGGAGTATTTTCTGGCAACCAAAAAACTCATGGTTGGTGGAATCCATTCGATCAGAAACAAAGCATAAATTTTTTAGAACTTAAAGCTGCTTTTTAGGGTCTTAAAATTTTTGCTTCAGATTACAGTTCCTGTCAAATTTTACTGAGAATTGATAACACAACAGCCATATCTTACATATCAACCGCATGGGCGGAATTCAATTTAAAAATCTCAATGATATTGCAAAATCTATTTGGCAATGGTGTGAAAAAAGAAATATATGGATCTTTGCATCATATATTTATACTAAAGATAATTTTGTCGCTGATAGAGAGTCTCGAATTTTACCTACAGAAACGGAGTGGGAATTAAATATTGAAGAATTTAAGAAAATAGAGAAAAAATTTGGAAAATTTCAAATCGATTTATTTGCAACACATAATAATAGTAAATGTTCAAATTTTGTCTCTTGGTTCAAAGATCCAGAATCAGTAAAAGTTGATGCATTCACAATTTCATGGGAAGGATTAAATTTTTACGCATTTCCACCATTTGCCTTAATTTTGCGAGTCATTAGAAAAATAATTGATGATCAGGCTGAGGGTCTTTTATTAGTACCATATTGGCCCACTCAAGTCTGGTACCCTTTGTTTTTAGACTTATTAATCGAAAAACCATTATTTTTAGGTCCTCATATCGATTTATTGCATTGTCCTTTCAGGAAAACACACCCTCTAGCCAAGAGCCTTATCCTGGTGGCAGGCAAGTTATCTGGCAAGCTTTTCAAAGGAGAGGCATCCCGGAAGCAGGAATACCAATAATGATTTCTTCCTTGTCTGAAGCCACTATTAAACAATATAATAAGCCTCTTCGGTTATGGTGGACATTTTGTCAGAAAAATAATATTTCCGTGTTTGAAGCAAATTCTAAAGACGTTCTTACCTTTTTAGTCGATATTTATGAACAAGTTAAAAGTTACAGTACTATGAACTCGTATAGATCAGCCATTTCTTTAATTTTATTAACAGACATTGGACAGGATCCTTTAATGAAAAGGTTTTTTAAGGGTGTTTCGGTAATTAAGCCACAGAAACCCAGATACGATTTTACGTGGGATCCACAAATTGTTATTGATTTTTTGAAATCTTGGTATCCTCACTAAAATCTTTCTCTGAAACAATTATCTTTTAAATTATTAATGTTAATGGCTTTAATTACATCTCAACGTATGCAAACAATGTCTAAAATTTCCTTAGAAAACATTATTGTGTCAACTGATCTCATTCAAATTAAAATACCAGAACGTATTAAGACTTCGAAAGTTAACAAACCTCAACCTTGTTTATCATTGCCATTTTTTAGAACAGAACCCAAACTATGCGTAGCTACTATTTTGCAGTTATATTTAAACAAAACTGCCAGCTTAAGAAAATCAATTAATAGATTGTTTATTACAATTAAAAAACCAATTAGACCAGCGACAACTCATACCTTTCATAGATAGGTCGAGGTATGCGAAAAGTGTAATAAATGTTACTGTTTAAGAATTAATAGTTTAATAAAAGTTGCAATGTTTGTACTTCAATAAAAAGTTAAAAAGAATCACAAATTATATTGCTTTGAACATCTACGTATTAATCTAGGAGAACGAGACGACGTAATATAATTAACCGATTAAACGAACTTACCTTAAGTGAAGTTCGAACGGAATTATATGAGTCGTCTCGTTCTCCTAGAAGTTTCCCACCCATATCCTCATTCTATTTATTAAAATAAACCCCTTGAGTAATTTGTGATTAAATTTCTTTAAAATAAATGATTGTTTACCATACATCTCCTTGGCAACCGCAAACGTGGAAGGTGAAGTTTGAATTTTATTTATTCTTTAAAATTCTGTGATCAGATCTAACAGAAAGATGGGACTACGTATTATTCTAGGAGAACGAGACGACTCATATAATTCCGATCGAACTTCACTTAAGGTAAGTTCGTTTAATCGGTTAATTTTTATTTTATTTTGATATTCAAGTTTTTTTTGCAATCCAGCCAAGCTTACAGCGCAAGATTACCGCAAGCTTGTTTGAGATAGCAAAATGTCCACTGTATAGCAAGCTTTCAGCGAAAGGTTGTTGTAATCTTGCTGTGAAAGGTTCCTGCAATCTTGCCACGAAAGATTGCTATATGCTACAATAATAATTAAGAATGTATTAGTAAATTACTATGTAATATTACTACTAGCCAGCTGAAGAAAAATATTACAATTTTATATTTTTTTTACGTTTAAATGTATCTAAATTATTTTTAAAAAATAATTCTTTGATGAATTATTTTAATCCTTCATGGATTAAAGCGTTGCAGACTATTATAATCAATTTTTGTGACGTTAAAAATTAAAAAAATATGAAATTGTTATATATTTATATACTTGACACGGAATAATCGATATTAACTTTATTATTCTTATTATTATTAATCATGCCATATTTCCTTCGTTGTCTCCGATGCTGACATTTCGTTTTAGGAACGATGATCCAGATTTTGTATGAATTTCCTCCACATTATTTATGACATTTATTTTTCCAAATATGTCTATTAATTTTTAAATAATTTGAATACTGGGAGTATATCGTGTTTGGTAAAAAAATTAATATAAATAAGTAAAATAATTATATTTCTTAACAACAGAGGATCCGTTTTTAAGTGTCTTTACTTCCTCGATTGACATAAAATTATTATAAACAATTTGAGGAAGCTTAAAATTGTCTTCGTCAACATCATCTTCAATTTTAGATTCCATATATTAATGTGGATTTCAATTTTACTATTAAAATTGTTAAACATTGCATTAGTGGGTGCAACAAGAAACTTTCTTGTGATGTATTGTTTTCCGTTCTATTTTTTTTATTAATTAAAAAAAATGGTAATGTATCAATATGTAATATTTGAGATTTCGTCTGAGAAAAAGAGGCTTCTGACCATATTTTTCTCTAAAAAATAATCGTATTGCAACCCCAAAATTTGATTTTTCCTTCATAAGCCCTCTTTTCTCAGACGCGGTCACAAATAATTTATTTTTTAAAATGTAAGGTATTAATAAATAATATTGTTAACAACAAATCTTTAGAAATTTGTGTAATTTAAAAATACAAAATTTAGAAACCTTATTTAATTTTAAAAATATTTATTAATTTAAAATTTATTAAAAGAATAAAATTCTCGCATAAAATTACCTGTACTACATCAAAAAATTTATCAATTTTAAAAATAATTTAAGATATTGTGGCTTCATTCTATACATTGATTAATACAATTAACCTTAAAAATCTTAAAACAATGAGTCAAAAAATATTAATGATAATATAATATATTAATATATTATTATTATTATATTTATATATTATATATGTTATATGATATACATATCACGATTAGTCTTCAAGATTGTCTTCCAAAAAGACTCAGTGACGCATTGGACGGAACAAAAATAATATTATTAAAAATATAAAATATAAAAATATAATTAAAAAATTATTAAAATTTAGAAATTGAAAATATTATTAGATTAGTTGAATTGTTTGTTGTTCTGTATAAAATTCTTCCCCAGGAGCACGTAATGTTGGGAACATTCAAGCAGTATTCCAGTAACATCGCAACAACATTGAGGCAATATTGGTGATGTTAAGGCACTGTTCTCAATATTGCTGTAATATTACGTGTTACTGGGGTTTTTAAAAAATTTCGTAAAGTATTCAATTAAAAAAATTTTGTAAACTATGTTTAGGAAATAGAAATATTATTTAGTAATAGAAATATTTTTTAATACACAAACTCTACCAAACCAGTTTATCATTCTGTATCAACAGAAAATTAAAAATTTATTGAATTCGTAAATGTTTAATAAATATTCTTTTTACAAGTAAATTTTATACTTCAAAAAACATTTATAATATTTTGTTCACGAAAAGTAAATTAAAAAAATCTTTTTTATTAGTTGACGTAATAAAAAGTTTCTTTAAATAAAAGTCTCTGCAATTGTAAATATCTTTATACAAAAATTCTTTTTAATAAAATAATTTTAAAAATTCGTATTATAATTACAATTTTTATTTTAAAATTAGCTTTCCAAGAGAAAAAAATTAAGACAAAAATGTTATATTCCGATATATGAATTCATATAATTAATAATATTATATTTGGTTTATAAAATATAAACATATTTATATAAATAAACATTTCTCTAGATGTAAATATATACTTATTTTTTTAACACCTCTCCAATTTTGTACATTAATTATTGTCTAAGCAATAATAAATTTCAATAATTACAATTTTTGAACATATTAAAATGTTTTAATTTTTTTTTTACCGTCATTATATTTAATTACATTACTCCGTTTTTTTCTTAAAAATACTTCCTTATCGCCGCCATTTTGTTATAAAATTTTAAATAAAAATTTTTTTTCTACACTTCAATA
This sequence comes from Leptopilina heterotoma, assembly GCF_015476425.1. NCBI lineage: Eukaryota > Metazoa > Arthropoda > Insecta > Hymenoptera > Figitidae > Leptopilina > Leptopilina heterotoma. The sequence goes on from NW_025110914.1 coordinate 100,587, forward strand.
TGTATTTGACAAACTCACCAAAAATAAATCCTATTCTTTTTTTCATGAAGGTCAAAATTTAATCTCAGAAGAGGGCCCAAGATGTCAAAACTTTTCGAAAAACTAAAATTTACACAAGCGAGTATACCATTGTATTTGAGGTAGTTAATTAACAAATTTTGCTTTAGATTTTGAAAATCAAAACTTAATTAAAATTGCTTAAAATTTATTACTCAGGGGTTTTCAGGGTCGTTGATTACGAATTAGACTTCAGAATTTTTCCTTAGAAACCATCATTATTTCAAATGTTATGAATCTGAGATAAAAATCAGTACACTGAGAGAAATGGATGGTCAGATTTTGATCCTGATTTGTTTATTAACACTTTTCAAGTTTTATTGTACAGATTGCACCTAGAGAAATGATTTATTTGAATTAAATAAAATTTATTTCAAACAAATAAAAAAGGATATTTGTCACAGAACCAACTAAACTTTTATTTAGCTCAAATAATATTTTTTATTTGAATTAATATATTTCGTTTAAATATCCATTTTTATTTAAATGAAAAAAATTTTATATTTTCTTTAAATATATTTTATATTTAGAACAAATAAAAAACACTTTTCATTTTAATAAATCCTGTAAGCATTCTAAAATATTAAAATTCACTTATAACCTTCAAATAAATTTAACAATCACAATCACTAATGGAACTTTTAATATTCATTAAAATAAATGTTTATTTTTATAAGAATATTTGTTAAATAAAGTCAGGTTTTTTTATTGTTAGTCATTTTACTTTACTTTTTCACTTCATATGTAAAAGTCCACTGTCACATTTTTCTCACAAAATCTCAAATAAGACACTAAAATGTAAATGAAATCACATACAAATCTGTTACTTTGTACTAATTAAAATTTTCACTTAAAAAGAAAAATTCTGTACTTAAATCAATTAAATTTGTTAACTATTCATGATGAATAAACCTCTTATAATTGTACGCGTTAAACTGTTAAAAGCAAAACATCTTATTGTTTTACTATAGCAATGCAATATGCGCAGGCGTCTACTTATAAGTCAAACAAACATTTATTTGAATCAAATATATTTTTTATTTGCTACAAATATACTATTTCATAAATTGCAAATATATTTCTTTATTTTAGATTAATTAGTGCATTTATTTGAAATAAATATTAGTTTATTTATTTTAAATAAAATATTTATTTGCAACAAATAAATTTTTCTTAAATATACACTTTTAGTTAAAATAAATAACTTTTTTCTCTGGGTGTGTAACTTAATATAATCTGCAGTTTAAGGGGATACTTCGACTACATTTTTAACTATAACAAGAAAATGATTTAGATCATCCATAAAATATTAAAATTATTTTTATAGTCATTTCTTGAGAGGAAATCAATGGTCAGAAAATATTCTGACCTTTTCTGGATTTACATTTTTCTTAATTCAGTAGGGGAGACTGGGGCTAAATGTTAAACAGTCAAAGCAGATAAAATTCATTATCTTTCGAACGGAAATAGTTAGAGCATTGCAGTTTTGACTATTGCCCAATGGGAAGTAAACGATTGGTTCAATAATGGGCCATGCTTGGCGAACTCCGTTCCATTATTGGAACATTAATGGCAACCATCATTGGACCACCAATGGTTTAAACTTGGGATGATCACGCTACTGCCAATGATCGGTAGCCAAGCATCGGGCCAATATTAGTTGCCAAGGAATTGCCAAGGAAACAAAATTGATTTTCAAAAGCTTGATTTTTTATTGGCAGCCAACAAAAAACCAAGGTTTTGAAAATTTATTTTTTTTAATTATTAATTAAAATTTATTTTAAAAAAATATATTTTTCAAAAATATATATTTTTTTAAATTAATAGAACATATTAATTTAATTTGTCACCTCTGGTAAAACAAAGGTGAAAGACTGATAAATTCCCTCACTTTATATCTTACAGTGGAGGGATAACTGTGAATGTCTTTGCGGGAGAGGAGCAGGTACTTATAGAGCCAGTGAAACAGGTCACAAGCGAGAAGAAATCACTAGCATGCACTCTGGCGGCGCTTGTCGGAACTGTTTTCTGGCGCGCATGCATATCCTGACATTATCGACACAGCGCTTGGCAACCAACGTTGCGCCACTTCCGACAAGCGCCGCCAGAGTGCATGCTAGTGATTTCTTCTCGCTTGTGACCTGTTTCACTGGCTCTATATAAGTACCTGCTCCTCTCTCGCAAAGACATTCACAGTCATCCCTCCACTGTAAAATATAAAGTGAGGAAATTTATCAGTCTTTCATCTTTGTTTTACCAGAGGTGAAAAATTAAATTAATATGTTCTATTAATTTAAAAAAATATATATTTTTAAAAAATATATTTTTTTAAAATAAATTTTTGAAAAATATATTTTTTAAAAATAAATTTTAATTAATAATTAAAAAAAATCAATTTTCAAAACCTTGGTTTTTTGTTGGCTGCCAATAAAAAATCAAGCTTTTGAAAATCGATTTTGTCTCCTTGGCAATTCCTTGGCAACTAATATTGGCCCGATGCTTGGCTACCGATCATTGGCAGTAGCGTGATCATCCCAAGTTTAAACCATTGGTGGTCCAATGATGGTTGCCAATTGTTTTGCCAAGAAAAAACCATTGGGTACCAAGCATGGCCCATTATTGAACCAATCGTTAACATTGGCAACTTCCCGTTGGGTGAATGGTCTTCTTATCACTCTAAATATATGTCCGTAGTTATGTGACATTCTGTTTATTTTTGTCGTGTCCATAGTGTAAAGTGTGTTTTGACACTATATATGTAAATTTTTAAGTCAAAGAAAATTTCAACTTTTAAGTATATTTTTTAGATTTATTCTAATTTGGGTCCCCTGAGGATGTACCTAAAGGTATTTGATAAATATTTTAGTCAGATTTTGTATAGTTATTGTTAAAGCCAAAGATGCACTCTGAGGCTAAATGTTAAATAATTGGTGGGGCTAAATTTTAAGTGTGTATTTTTTCCATGTTTTTTACGTGAAATAAACCTATACTTATTGTTTTATTTTGAAATTTTAATTTATTAATTCTATAACTATTCTAAAGCTACTGTTAAATAAACAAAGATGTTTTATTAAATAAATTACCTGATTTACGCATACTTTAACAAATTGCCCTACAATATTGATCTATATATATTTGCATCTACCCAATGGGAAATGCCAGTGTAGTGCCGATGTTCACCACTGGCTTAGTACTCAGACGATTGTTCGGCGTAGTCTAGCCGAGCCTCGACAATTAGTGCTGGCGCAGTACAGAATTTTTGTTTCGCCAAAGCTTGGACAAGCCACGGCGGCAAGTGCTGGCTGAGTATAGAAAAATTGTTCACAACGCTCTTTGCCAACATTGCTTTTTTGACATAAACTTGAAAAAAATTATAAAAAAAGTTTATAAATGTTTATAAATATAAATTTATTGAACAAATTAATATTTTACTTTTCAGTTGTTCATTTTTTATTCTTATTAAATTTAATAATAACAATTTAACACAATTGTCTAATTTTGTAAATAATAAATTATTTAAACAAACTAAAATTATAAACAAAATTTTAACTTTAATCTCAATAATAATTTGGTTCCTATTAAAATACTATTATACTTCTTACTATGAATAAAAAATTATTAAAAAATTACCACGTAATTTAAGAATTACGTAAAATGTTAAATGCAATAAGTAAAGTAATTTAATTTAATTATTAAAAATTTAGTTTAATTTATTTTATTTCAATTTATTATTTTTAACGTATCCCTATTTTTTTCTCATCTTTGACTCAATAATTGTATGTCTGAATGATACTGGGATATTAATACTTTACTGTACACGTGTGTCGTTAGCATAGTGGTTAGAGCGTTAGTCTGTTAGTCCGTAGGTCGTAGGTTCGATTCCCCTAGTCAGCAATTTTGTTTATTTTCATAGGTTTGCGATATTTCTAGATTCCAATCGTTAGGTACTAAAATATGAAAATCTAATGCACACTTACTGTAATTGTTTATTATTTAATTTTTAAATGTTATAAACAATTTTTTTCTACTTCATTTACTATATCCATTGTTAGTCTCCATCTTTAATAAAATTTCTTTAAGAAGAGAAATATTTGATGAATAATAACTATTTATTAATATTATTTACCATTTTGTTGTTAAATTATTTATAATTATGAATTTACGACTAATTAATAACAATACTGCATTTATTGCAGCAATATTCTCAGCCAGCACTGGTCCAGTGCTGCGCCAGCGCTGTCTGGCAGCACTGACAGACAGTACTTCGGCAGCGCCAGACGGCGTTATCATCCCAGTGCCATGCCAGTGCTGGCTCTCAGCCTTGCCGCCAGTGCTGCCAGTGCTGGCGCAGTACTACGCCAGTTGTAAATTTCCCATTGGGTAAGCGGATGTAGTTAAAAATGAAGTCGAAGTCTCCCCTTAGCATAAAAAATCGTACCTATATAAATTATATACGTTAAATCCAAATTTATAATTAAATTAGAAAACTAAATTTGGTATTTTAAGGCAAAATACAATATATAAACCCAAAATTATAAGATTAAATATTCTTCCGGAATAAATTTTAGCTAACTCAGCCCCGTTGCTGGATAATAATAAAGAGCGATGTTCGTTTATAATATTTTAAGAATTATAACTGCACTTTTAATTATAAAAATTATGAACATTTATAAAAAGTTTTAATTTAGAATTTAACAATATTTGTAAATAGTAAACAAAGAGTTCTTTATCAATTAGAAACCAAAGACAATTAAATTAATTTGATCTTTGAATTCAATATTCAAAAAGAGAAACAGATTCATAAATTAAAAATTGAGAAAACCTTCTTAGTCAATAAAATCTTCAATTGATTTGATGCAAGATGTTGAATCGCATTACAGCACTCATCCTCCTATATAGAATTATTTGACGTATCCGAATATTATATAAAATGAAACTGGATTTTGAATTATCTTGAAATCTTCATTAAATATACAAATTTGCATTTTATGTTGACTCGAATATGAAATATAATTAATCGAAAAATGTACAGATGTTAATTATCTATATCTACTATTATAAATTATGTCCTTGTCTCAAAAACACCAGAGGCTGTAGCGTCCCACATAGCTAGGTCGCCCATCCAAGTACTAACCGCACTCAATGATGCTTAACCTCCGTGATCGCACGCCGTAGGATTACGCCAACCGAGCTGTATCATCAGTCTGTTTTTGTATTCTGTATTAGTAAATAATAGACTCCGAATCAGAGATTTAGTATTTTTGTATATATGGGACATACATACAAATTTTTTATAAATTTTTACAGTCTTTTTACAGTTGGAATTAGACGATTATGACAATATGCCGAATTTTAATTCATCATTAATCCAGAGAAAAATGTCAAAAACTATTATGAGACGATATTTCACGTTTATATTGCTGGGAATTTTATTTGGTTACGTGGCTAAAGCAAATGGTTTAGATTCTCCTGATCTCGGCAGTGAGGCCATTGGCAGCGCAGGATTATCTCCGGATTCAGAGAAACTTTTTTATGTCGTAATTGTTGACGCCGGATCCACTGGAACACGATTTTTTGCTTTTCACTTTCATACTTCGAGTGAAGATGGTAGTTTAATTTTGGACAAGGAAGCGTATAATCACAAAAGACCAGGTTTGGGTTCATTCGCTAATAATCCAGATGAGGGGATAAAAATTCTAGAAATACTTCTTAATAAAACAAAACCCACTATTCCACAATCTGAATGGATAGACACTCCAATTTATTTGAAAGCAACGGCAGGTCTTCGATCTCTTCCCAGAGACAAGGCAGAACATATTTTAGAGGTGACCAGAGAGTTTCTTAATTCTTCTGGTTTTCAATTGAACGATGAATCCGTTTCACTAATGGAAGGCTCTGACGAAGGTATTTTCTCATGGTTCACTGTTAATTTTCTTCTGGGCCGATTTGAAAAAAACAGTACGCAAAGTACAGTTGCGGCAATTGATCTTGGCGGAGGATCAACACAAGTGACCTATCGTCTTGACGAGGAAGATAGGAATGACTTAAATCACTCCGTTATTACTAATCTGCAAGCATTTAATCAAAATATGACTATTTTCACTCAAAGTTATTTAGGTTTCGGACTTATGACTGCGAGAAAGGCAATTTTGATTCCACCATTTGCCATGACAAATGAATATGGAGTTATCGAGGTACACTCGAAATGCATTTCCCCATCAACTAACACGACGTGGACGTTTAATGACAAAGAATATCAAATAATGGGGCAAAGAGAAAATTCTTCGGAAATTAACCAAAATATTACCGAAGACGAAAAGAACAAAGGTTCAAATATTAATTTTCAAGATTGCTTAAATTTAGTTAAGAAATTAACGAGTAAAATTGAAAATAAACCAGTGGGATTGAATAAACAAGACATTTATGCCTTTTCGGGCTTTTATTACAAAACCTATGACGTAAGATTATTTCTATTTTAATAATTTATTTATTGTAGTTGCTTGTTTTTTTTTTATTTACAAGTTTTGTAGATAAAATTTGAACATAGACTTTAAAAACAGAAAAAAATAATTTTGCAGACTGGATTAATAGACCCACGAAATGGTGGAATAATCACAGTTACAAATATTCGTGAAGCAGCTCTAAATATTTGTAAAAACATGACAAAGAATAATCCATATAGATGCTTGGATTTAATTTATATTTACTCCTTGTTGACAACTGGATTTGGTCTCAAGCCGGAAACCAAACTTAACGTAAGTTTCATAGGTTTCTTTAAAATGCTGATTAAAAATCGTATACCTGTTTTATTTTTTCATTTTTAAAAAAAATTACGACAAAAATTAACTGTAAATAAAGTAATAAATAATCAATTAACATAGAATTTATAATCAAATGTAAATTTTATAATTTCAGATTCATGCCTCAATCTCTGATCACCAATTAAGTTGGACATTAGGGCTAGCCTTGAAATTAATACAAAATACACTTGGATATTTATACAAGAAAGAATAGTGTCCACGTATTTTTTATAAAGAAAATTGTCATTATTTGTTAAATCTGTAAAATTTTGACAATTCTATTTAATTGTAATAAAAATATTTATTTCCGAAAAACATACATTGGATTCAAAATCAGTGACTTTAAAAACCCCCCGTGGGAACTTATTGTATTCTCGAGATATAAATTCTTGTAAGAATGGTTCTGTCTGTGTTATAAGGTAGTAAATAAATAAATTTATTGTATTTAGTAAAACTTTTAGATTATTTAATATAATTATGTATATATATATATGCACATATTTAGAAATTATACACCTACACACTTAATCAATTTCCTTTATTTTGTAATGTCCCCAAGCAAGAGTGTCACTACTTTCGGGTAGTAAGTAACGCTTGTCGTCAGTTGGACTTAAAGCTAGTTTTACATTTTTAATTTGGTGCAAAGGTGACCTCTTTTGAATCGAAAAATTCTGTAGACAATCGATATAATCGTTAAAGTAAATGTTTTTCTTAATTGCGCTTTTTACATCTTTAGTTTTTTCCGTACAATCTTCACCATTAACCCGAATGCTGTACATTTTACTCCGCAAGCCAACAAATTCTGTGATTATTTTACCACTGCACTCATCTTTCATGAGTCCAAGTCCCTTGTTGTTGGCTTGCGGAATATTATAAACATTATCTTTGGGATAATCAGACGTATCAAACATATGAATATCCTCCTTCATATCCGCATAAATGTCGGCACACTTTACTTCGTAGATTAAACTATCAGTATCTGTATACATTAACTTACAATTTTCGCCATACTTTTTTAACATGTATTCATAATGAAAGTCGTAAATAAGGGCCTTTGATAAGTCAAGAATTGCAAAACCAATATACACTGGATTGTCGAAAAAAATTTCTGTTTTTTTCAGTTTAATCGCTACCAGATTTTCACTTAAAATCAATCGGCTATGAAAATTTGGTTTCGATATGTAAGCCTCAGCTACACTATTTCCACCCCATTCTTTTACAAGTTTTACGTCAACCTGCTGGCGTACATTTTCCATCAATTTATCGTAAACAGCGTTGTTCATGAGCTTAAACAGGTTCTTTTCGAATTCATTTCTTGCATTAATTCTCATTAAAGTATTGAAATCAATATAAGGCTTAAGCCACATAGACTGTTTAAATTTGATGATTCTGTGAATTTTTACCAACTCAAGTCCATTCGCAAGAACCTGATTTAATACTCTATAATGAATAATGTACTTGCGCTTAGGCTTCAGAGTAGTCAAAAGTCTTGCTTGCTTTGATTTTGATGGTGGATTTGAGTGATCTGAGCAAAATGGAAGATCACTGTGACTGTCGTGCAATTCTTTTGGATAATCTAAGTCTACTTCTAGAATATAGCCAAAAGGTGAGTCATCTGGTATGTTAAAATCAAAATCGTCTGTAACTTCAACCCACTCAAATCCACCATAAGGGAGTGGTTGAGCGCTACCCCAACCATACAAATTGTTTGCATTATAATTCATAATATACTTAACTTCCTCATTCTCGTTAAAATTTTCCATAAAAGGATTATTAGCCCTTGCATATCGATTGCTACATTGGCTTATACCCCCTCTTAAACCGCGTTCAAAAAACATTAACTTATCTATGTCTGTAAGCAATTCTAAACTTATATTGATAAATTTTAACATAGCGTCCCACGTTAAATCCGGTGTGGTATAATAGTGAGCAGGATCAAGTTTGTAAGCTTGTAAACATATATCTCTGAAATTTTCAAAGATATCTGACAACAGCAACACGTTTGTTTTCACGTATAAATTTACATATTCACCGATATTTGAACAATTAAAAGTGGACCAAACACGTTGGGCATGCAAGTAATCTTCATCAGAAACGGTACTATCATTCAGTGTGCTATAAAATTTTTCTTTTTCCGGCAAGTTTGTTTCTTTTAATTTTTCTCGAGAGTCTAAATACTCAAGCGGTATAACCCCCTTACGTGTAAGTAAAACAATGTTATTTGCAGTAAGATTAGAAAATACTTGATTGACAATTTTATACTTTGGAAGGTATGATGCTAATTCCTCTAAAGTTGATGCCATGAATGTATAGGAGTCGATAAATCGAAATTTTATTTTACATGTAAAAACATGCTTAGTAAAAGAAATGTACTTTTCTTCATTTATCGGTAACAGATCAATTTTTCCTTTAAATTCTAAGCAAATATCTTTAATTATGAAATTAGCATCATACTCACTTAAATTGTGAAATACAACAGGTATCGTCCTTGAATCTTGATAATTTAAATTACATTCTTCATGCGCTGGACCGCGATATTTACCTGTCAGCTGTGAATAATCTCGAACTTTTTTCTCATACGATTTAATTTGCTCCTCACAAATATGACAGATTGTTGACGCAGCAAAGGCCTTAATTTCCTTTCGTGTCAAATTATTCATTGGAACAGGGTTTTTGATAATTACATCCACATTTTCAGCCAATTTTTGTAACTCCTGGGCAAACCACTTGACAGGATCTGCTCCCTCAGGACAGGAATGGTATCCGGATAACGAGTCATCATAGCTGCACTTCACGTAATATCCAATGCTAAACATTTCATATTGATGAATAACTTTAGTATTATTATTTATATCATCTGCAACAGGATTCACAAGACACTCATAATCGGCGTAGACAACAAATGGAACTTTTTTTTTATTTCTATAATTTTTGAAAGAGATGAAATTTTGTCCAGGTTTGGGAAGGTTGATTTGACACTCATTGAAAGTTTGACAATCCTCTATATGCCTAGCAAACCTCTCCTCCTTGAGAAAGTATTGAAGACATCTATCACAGACATATTTTTTCTCCTTATTCTCTGAGTGTTGAAAATCAACAAGCCTATCTAAATTTTTGATCCAAACGTAATGATAATTTGATGATACATCTTCAGTAGCACTTTCATTATCACTATCAGCCTCATTCACGTAATGACTTTCGACTTTTAACAAATTCACGTGCTTGAGTTTTTTCTCTGTTGTCAAGTGCAATGGAACAGTGATATACTCATCACGTTTTAAGCGAAGTCCATAAACATTGATCGAAATATTATTTTGTTTCTCGAATTTCACAATGTCCTTTAATGCGACAGGAAAATTTATATCATTAAAGTTTAATTCATTTGTATACTTGTAGTATTTATTGACACTCTGTGGCTTATCTGTTTTGTGCAAAGCTGATAATACTGCCCATTTAAAACACTTTTTGTCAGTATTATGAACATTAACACATGCGTTCTTCATTTTAATTTGATTTGGTAAATCGATGTAGGAACCAACATGAATAGGATTATACTCATTAATGTTAATCTCCAATTTTGTAATAGAATGTAATGTCAATTGAGATTCTTTTTTTGCAAGCTCCTCAACTTGCTGCAATATGGGCTTTTTAACATTATTGTAAAACCAATCAAGCAAATCAGTTGTTAGGAAAATTTCTTCACTCCTCAAACTAAAATATTTGGATTCAACTTTCCCCTCGTCGTTGATAAATTTCCTGAATTTAGCACCCAAAACAGCATACACTTTCAGTGGACTATGTTTTTTTAATACATTAATGATGTATTCCTCAAAAAGTATACTCGCGTCGTCCAAAAAAGCACTTATATCTAAATGTACCAGGTTGATAATGACACTCGTTTGAAGACGATGGTTGAAAGCGTTTTCCTGGATGGTCCAGCGAACACGATCCGTAATGCCTTTTTCCTCCACTGTGGCAATATTTGCCTGAGTTTCAAGAACTCCAGCTTCATATTTTATTGGAAACTCGAACTTGGCATGAAGACGAACGAATTGTTCAATCAGATTCAAACATCTCTCTCTATTAAAAGAACAGTGCAGGTCATTCAGTAGACTCCTCAACGTTTTGAGATTTTTTTCACACATTTCCTTCCATCCGATTATGAATGAAGTCCTGTTGATATCGTTTTTCAATAATTCCACTAGACTTGAGGCATTTTCTGTTAATTGGAGAAGAGTTTCACATTCTATAAGAATCGATGAATTTATTTTCCTTAACTTTGCAGGAACTTCATTCTCTCCATCCACGGCTCTTAAACGCTTACCAGACATTCTGAAAATAATTAAACATAGGTTATAAGTGCATTAGTTACAGTGCTTTGCAGAAAGTGTAATTATTTGTGACACATAATTAAAACAATTAATAATCTGATTTTTAATTAACACAGAAACTAATGGTAGATTTAAACTTTAAACCCATTTTTCTCTAAATCAGTTTTTTGACATTTCTAACTTTGTATTTCTTTAACTTCGCGAATTTTTCATTTAGAAAGATCTAAAATCGCTCAAATTGTTCGAAATTTAAAAAACAATACAGATGCTTATACAGACAAGTCCAACAGTGCCAAAATGAGCCCTTTTCATCCGGGTGTACACACATTTTCTTTTACTAACTTATAAAATGACATTTTATGGAATATTAAAAAATCTCGTCAATAATAAATATTTTTTTTAAATATCAATTCTTGACAGATTTTAAAAGAAACTATATTAATGCTTATATTGGAAATAATTTCTTAAATTTACTTCAATCGAATAATTTTTAGTTGAGTCAATTAAATGAGGGGCTGATAGTAAAAATGATTTATAATAATAAATTGCACAATCATTTTAACCCGTTTTTGCTCCCATTATTATTTAAAACCATTTTTACTACCGGATCCTCAAATAGTATTTGCTTCAAAAACTGAAATTACCCGAGTCGAAATTTAAACCCTACTTATAGCCTCTGAAAATGTAGGGCTTGTTTAGATTTAGCAGTCGTAAAGTAGGGTCTGATTGCAATACAATTTGTTAAAATTAGACCCTCCTTTGACTCCCAAAACAGGCTGAAATTTCTCAATCTTCCATTTGGAGAAGTAATCTAAAATTCAAAGAAACTATGTATACCTTATTTTATAAACCTCGTAGACCCTACTATCATACCCTTAGACCCTACAACTAGAAGAAGAAAAATTGGAAGATATGCTCAGATTAATCAGTATTTTTAAATTGTGAGTACTTTTTGCATTTGCAATGTTTCAAGTAATGCATTAAAAAATAATTCAAAATTTCCTTTTAGAATGTAGGGTTTATGGAGTATGAAAGTTATGTCTACGAGGTTTAAAAGTAAGGTATATCAGGTTTCTTCGAATTAGACCCTCCTTTATTTCAGCAAATGGTAATAGTATAAGGAATTCTTCTAACAACAAAAGTAATGAATGTAATATTTATTTTACTATCTTATATTGGAAAAATATAATAAAAATTAATCAACGAAATTTTTGTAGGAACTTTATGCTTTTCGACAAGACAATTTATGCTCTTCAAAAACTTCTAATTTTTCTGTAATTATGCTTTAAAAAATGAAAATTATGCTATAATTATGCTCTTTAAAGTGTTAACTTATGCTTTAAATATGCTTTGACTTTAAGAAATTTAAACTTTCGCTCAGTATTAATAAGTAAATCTAATAAATTATAAATTGAGCTATTGAAATAAGAAAGTATAAAAAAAGTTACATATCATTTAATAATCTTAGAAAGAGGATTGCATGAAAGTGGGAAATATTTAGAATATGAAAAATTGTAATTAATTAAAACAGTTTAATACTTTTATATAGAGACAAAATTAGTCCAGTGCTTTTATTGCTAGAATATTCTCGAAAACTGAATCAGTGAAATTTCATTGAAGATCAGTTTAAAATGATTTAAATTCTAGTCATTTTTCACTTATTGGACAATTAAAAAATAACTGAAATTTTCAATACTTATGTGTGACAGAAATTTCTAGTAACTTTTTAAATTGCCAATCAATGAAAAATGACTAATATTTCAGTTTTTATGGGACGTATTTATAAATTTAACAATTTTTAGCAAATAAATTATTTAAAAATACAATAATACGCATTAATCAATCTTTTACGTTCGAGAAATAGTAATAATTATAGTGAAGGAGAAAAACTATTAAAACTATATTTGTCAGAATGTTTTTGTTTTATTCTCCTTCACTACAATAATACAAAAATACTGCAATATTGTTTGAATAATATCGTGGATTTTGTTAAAAAGAAAAATTTTTGAATAAAAGTCAGGACCCGAATTGCAAAATTATGCGGCATATATGTATATGCTCAGAATGGATTATGCTGCTTTAAGGACTAAATTGTGCTTTTCAATGCTTTTGCAAATTGCAATTATTTATGATGAATAATACTTTTTAGTGCGAATTTTCACAATAGAAAAATTTTTTTAAAATTATGCTTTTATGCTCAAGCATAAAGTTCCTGACCCTACTAATTTCTTTTAAAAACTGTCGACAATTGATATTTTAAAAATATTCATTAACACTATAAGTAATTCCCTTCTGTATCATAGTATTATCCCTTTCCGTAGGCAACCTGTCGTGCTATCTCCATTCCATGCAAGTTTCAACCCGTCAGCAGTCGCACCGTGAGAAAAAGTCTCACGCAACACTACTCAATCTACTTATAGGGCGTTCTTGTAGTGCGAGTACTAAAAACAGCGCAACTGCTAACGGGTTAAATTAATATCCTATTAATGTACAGGTGTATTACTCTCTAAATCTGAATCAGTAAAAATGTTTACTAATTTGAATTAGTGACTGACTTTTTGCTTTTGAATTAGTAAATTTTACTAATAAATTAGTAGAAATATCTATTTAATAGTAAATTTTACTAATTCGAAAGCAAAAAGTCAGTCACTAATTCGAATGCTAACAGTTCTATCAGCAACGGATGTCAAAGATTATTCCATTGAAGCTCTGAGTAAAAGTTTCATCGACTTTGAATTTAAATTTGTTTAAATCTGCTGCCTAAAGTAAAAACCTAGTGTAAGTCGCATTTGCCGTTAAGGCGAAAGTCGTTTACATAGTAAGCGACTTTGAACCTTACGACAAATGCGACTTACTTTGTTTTTACATTGGGCAGCAGAAATGCCCTATTTTTTTAAAGTACTAAGTCTTGTAAAAGTTCTTAATAACACAAATAACTAGTTTAATGAATTTTAAGTTCAATTCCTTCGCCAAAAATATCTTTATCTTGGCTGAAATTCTGCAATAACTGGTACATATAGCCTATTATATATAAGCATTAATAAATTTCTTAAAATACTTCTTAAAAGTTGAAATTTATAATCACACCTTGAAAAATTCAATTCTGTAAAAAGTCGAAACAAAGATGACCTCTGCAACGCATTTGGACGCCTCCACGACCCCTTCTACAAAAGCTCATTCGACGGTGCTGCCCTCTGCAACCCCTTATATACGAAAAGCTTTGTCGGTGCTGTTGCTGTACTGACTCTCCCTCCTCTACGAAAAGCTTCCTCGCTGCTATACTGCCTCTCTCTCTCTCCCTCTCGTCCACGGAATCTTCGCTGGAGCAGTTCCTCCTCTCTCCCTCGTCCACGAAAAACTTTGTCGGTGATTGTACTGCCTCTCTCTCTCTCGTCCACGAAAATCTTTGCCGGTACTGTACTGCCTCTCCCTCGTCTACGAAAAGCTTCGTCGCTGCTACAATGCCTCTCCCTCGTCCACGGAAACCTTCGTCGCTGCCTCTCCCTCCTTCACGAACACCTTCGTCGCTGCTGTACTGCCTCTCTCCTCTCGTCCACGGAATATTCGTTGGAGCTGTACTTCCTCTCGTGCTTGTAGTCTCTGCTGCGTGGCTCTCTCCTGGGTAGATCCGATGCTCTGGAAGAAGTTGGTCCTAGTGCTTTCGCACCTTTCAGCGTGGACTTATATACCCATTACACGGATACACACATATGCATTTTAGAAACAGTAGCGCTAAGTGGAGAAATTAGGAACACTAAAGCCGGCTTAATCGATAATACAGCTTCCTACCTTACCGATCAAGGCGAAGATTATGTTAGAAATCTGCATTACCTACAGCTGATAATGAAGACATCTGCCATATTTACTACCGACAATGCGACCATGGATGTTAACGACAGAAATCTGCGTTACCAAACGTAAGTGTCCTAGGTGCAGCTGTTGTGCACAAAAGTAACATCATATATCTCATTACAATATAATTTCATATCTTTTTAAAAAAATGAATGATACATTTTTTCATTTACCTTTGAAAATAAATTATTTCAAATAAAGATTAAATTTAAAAGAAATATTTACTGACTATTACACTATGGGATCATTTACATATTACGTCACAGGCTTAGGGGGGAGGGGGGTCTACAGTTTTGTGACGTCCTGTGTAAAAATTACCAATTCCTATGCAACAAAATGTGACGTAGGGGGGAGGGGTTAAAAATTGTCCAAATTTGCGTGACGTAATATATGTGAATGATCTCTATCATAAATTATTATTGCAACAAATATAGGGAAGATTGGGAATTGTGGGCCACCTCAATTATTTAATAATATTTATAAGTTTTATCATCACCGAATTTTTTTTATTTTTTTTTGTTCGTCCAAAGTAAATTTTTCATTAGCATTTCATGACTTTACAACGCTTCACAATTACCTATAAACCGTAAACAAAAATTACCTGAAAAATTGCATTTAAATATTTATTTTGGGGCCTTCATATTTTTATTGTTTTTAAGAATAAATTATGGAAAATATTTTTTTAATTATTGTGTGACATTGGTACTTTAACTCCAAAAAGAAATCTTGCATCAAATTAAAATGAATAAATAATACAAAGCTTTTTGTAAAATGAAGCATTTAGGGAATTGTATGGGCCACTTTTTCTAGGGAAGTATTTATTGCTTGTTTTTGGCGATTTAATTGCACAATGCAGGTATATATTATTAAAATCACTCATAGCTATAGTAATTTAACAAAAGCAATTCGATTCATGCGATAAAGCTGTTCACTTAAAAATTTGTAATCAATGGAGCCTATTATTTTACTTATCCAATAATTTTAAACTAATTTTAAACTAATAATTAAACATTTTTAATACTTCTAACCATTTAATAAATATTATATATTTCTTCGTTATTTTTGATTTTGAACTCAATTTAAGCAGTGGCCTACAATTCCCCAACATTTTTAAAAATCATAAAATTGGACTCTTTGGTAAAACTGAAATTTCTTTAAGGTAAGTAATAATTTTGGGAAACTGACTATGATATATGTTAGTTTATACACTAAGTTTAGTTTATACACTATAATATATGTTAGTTTCTGACACGAAACATTTAAAAATTTTGTGTGTAAGATATTGAGCTAAAAAAAGTGTGGCCCACAATTCCCCAATCTCCTTTACGTATATAATAGTATTAATTTTTTTTAAAAATAAAATCCTGAAAGCAATATTGGTTAATAATTACTGGCGCAGAGTTATATTGAAAATAATATGGAAGATTTTAGTTTTCAATTACCAAACAACAAACTTTTTTAAAAATTTATTTTGAAAAAATTATTAAACACTGAGAAATGTTCTGATGGTTATTTTAACTAGAATTTCGTGTTAAATATACCCTAACCAGAACTATTTTTCAGTAAAGTTTTTATTAATTGAAAGTATTTTTTGTGCAAAGCGGAATATATATATATATGTTAAATAATATTTGTCAGAATATTTCTAGTTTTTGTTTTTTGCTAATTTATTAATTATTAAGAACAAGTTATTTATTAATTATGAGTTAATTTTTAACTTTAATTCTTAATATGTAAGTAAATAATAATTTCTTAAAAAATATTTAGCATAAAGAATTTTTTAAATATATAAATTTCTTTAGAAAATACGTTATCGTCTATTTTTACAATTCATACAAATTAAAGATATCGAAACTTTTTTGATATTCCCCTCACTCTCTAAATCTGAATCAGCGATAAGTATGCCACTATTTCAATTAGCGTATATGCGCTGTGAATTAGTGAAATTTCACTAAATAATCAGTGAAACTTCACTGATTAATTAGCGCATATACGCTGTTTTAAAATAGTGGCATACTTATCGCTGAGAATCAGTGAAATTTCGCTGATTCAGATTTAGAGAGGCACGAAAAGCAAATGAAAATATAAAACTCCTTATTGTTAATTGATAAGAAAACATAATTTTTTTAAAAATATTTCGCTCGAGAAACTTACAAAAACGAAAAAAGGAAAATTTAACATTCGCTTGTATAAATTTCTACTTAAATTTAAATTTCATATCTTTATAAGATATATTTATTTTAATCTTAAAATTGTTTTAGAGAAAATTTTCCTCAGCTTCTGAAATTAATAAGTTATTTATAAAGAAAAATATTTTAAACAAAATAACAAAACGATGCATACAGCCAGATAGCTTGCAGCAAGCTTGTTATAGAACATTTGCAAGATTGCTACAAGCTTAAAATGTCCCTTCCATAAGAAGCTTGAACAAATTTTCTATATTAATGTTATATTTTTATAAATTAGTTTATTAATTTTATGTTCAAAATTATTGAAAATTTATCTCTTTCCAGAAGAGAGAATATTAAAAATTCGTACAATGTAAAATAAAAGCATTATTAGAACTATAATAATATTAGCCAGGTATATTATTTATTTTAGCTATTTTGTTAGCTAGATAATTAGCTGCTATAGCTAACAACGCCTAGCTAATATTTAGTAGCTAGAGTACCTAATATAATTGCTATCCATATAATAGCAATTAAAATTAGCTGCGATTGCTAAGAATTAGTTGCATTAGCTAACTTTTTTTCTCCGCGTGTACATTAATTTAATATTAATAAAATTTTTAGTAGCAATTTTTAAATTAAAATTTCACATTGTAGTAAACAGAACTAAAATTATACAGTTTAAAAAAACTGTAAAAAAAAGAAAAAAAGTAATCATTTGTCACTGCTTAGTTACAGCAAAATTATAATTGCAGAGAAAATTACTAACATAAATAATTTATTGTATAGGTAACGTCGAAGTAAAAATGTTTAGATTAACGTCACTTTTTTACAAAAATAGGTAATTTATAGTTTCCTTTGTGCTGTCCATTGGCTCATTAAATCTCTAGATGAAGAAAGTAGTTTATTAAAAACGTTTGATAACGTCTACTAGTTGATCTTGGAATTTTAAACTTTGAACAGGCAGAAAAATTCCGGGGATAATATTAATATAAGGTTTCAATTTTCTTTTCACTATAGAATGCAGTATTATATTCAAGAAAACGCTTTTGAAAACCATATTTAGTTAACAGAAAGTGAGGCAATTCATGTGTAATATCCCAATTAGAAAATTCAATTTCTTGAAAAAAGTTGTAACTGGAAGAATTAATCGTCCTCTTTAGTGGTAATAGCTAAAAATTTCTAAAGTGTGCCACTAATTTTCCCATGAAAAGATTTTTATATGTCGTTTCAATAATTTTAACGTATTTTCGTATCAAAATATAATTCCAAAGTTGTTTTGCAAAATTTTAATTTTTGTAAGAGTTATTGTTTAAACAATTTTTATGTATCAAATTATTAAATAAATTTTTTCTACCGTTCTATTTGATGGATTTTGATCAAATTTTGTATGAATACTATGCAATAATCATGCTTTTAAACAAAAATATTTGTTAGATTTTGTTCATTACTTAAGATAGCGCGTCTAAGCCTCAGTGATCGCGATCATAAAAATATTAAATAACTTTTCACCTAATGCAATATAATGCCTTTTTTTAAATACTCGTAATAAAACAGGTAATCATAATTGATTAGAAAAAATACGAAATTAGACGGAGAAGCTTATTTTATTTCTATTTGTTTATAAAAATATGTTAATATATTTATTCTGACAGATTCGTTAATTCTCTTTTCATTGGTGACATTTTTTCAATATTTCAAAAAATTGACCTCGATTTTTTATAAATTACTATTTAATTTGCTATTTTTACCAAAATCTGTCTACTGTTTTATTTTAAAATAAATTATTGCAAATTAAAGCTATATAGTTTTCTCCTATCGATATAGAAATTTTCGGAATGCCCTATTTTTTGTTTTTAAGATTGTTCTGCGCCGCAATCCATTTTATTTTTTTCGGATATTACAATTATTACTTATTGGATGTAGTCACAATAATTATTCTTTGATATTGATAAATAAAGTAAATGAAATTTGAAAAAAATTAAGACTTTAGTCTTTCGTCAATATAACATTTTGTAACTACGATTGTCGAAGATGTGGCAAGAAAATTTTACGACAAAAGACTTATCACAAAAATATCGTGGAAGGGGGACTCGCTTATATTTTCGAGAAAATTTTTCTGTCTTTTCTTTATAGACTAACTTTCCATTGCTAGAACATATTAAGAAGGATGTCTGCTTTAAAGGGGAAGGTAAATTTACTTAATATACTATTATTTTATTGAAATTGGAAAAACTTAATTTTTACATTGCGTATAATGATACAAATGTTTTAAGAATTTTTTTTACTGCATATTTACTGCCTAAAATGTATTATTTATAGGTTTCTGGGGTCCTCTATTTATCTGAAGTTAGTTTAAAAAAATTGTAAATGGCAAATCCAAAATGGAGGACGAAATTTTTAAAAAATTATCAGATTTTAATGTCTTTTGACATTTAAGAATTTTCTGATTTGCTGATTAGGAATTTGAAATAATTTTTAAAAAATTCTTAAAAGAAAATCCAATATGGTGGATACATTTTTGAAAAATCGAATCTTCTTGCCTGATACATTTGTTATTTGGGCATTTTTAACAAACATTTTTTAAATTTTCATCCGCCATTTGGAATTTTTGAAATCCGACTTCAGAATCATAATCAGCGACACCAAAAGCCCTTGAATATCCAATGCTGTGGAAATCCATTAACTTGTTTTAAATTTCGTCCGCCATATTGGATCCGCCATTTTAAATTTTGACAAACTAATATCATATTCGTAATCAGCGACCCCAAAAACCCCCAGATACCGATTGATGTAAAAATCCAACTGTATGAAAAATCTATGCATTTAAAAACATTTTCTCGGGGTTAAACTCATTTACAGGGGGGTTAACGATGTGTAGAAATGAGTATCGCAAGGTTTTTTCTATTATTTGATCAATACACAAGACAATAAAGTTAATTTCAAGAATGTGCCTTGAAAAAAAATTAAGTCTTCCAATACCTAAAAGTTTAAAAGTTCTAGAGATATGCCATATAATAAAAATCAACAAAACGTAAACTTATTACATATATTGCAATTACATTAACTTTCCAATATAAGCATGAGGCATGTCAACATATCTTAACTAAATAAGTAACATTTTTACAGTTAAGATTAGATGAAGATGATCACAATATTAGGGGTTTTAACAATAAATCGAGGTCAACAAACCAGAAGAATGTGTCAAAAACCATTGTAAAACAATACACGCTGTTATTCCTGGGATTTGTGTTATCAAGCCATGTGGCGAATGCGAACGGTTCAACACTTCCTCCAGTTGAAGAAACAACAACACTCGATTCTCAGAAACCTCTTTACGCTGTCATTATTGATGCCGGATCGACTGGATCTCGAGTATTCGCATTTCGTTTCCGCACTTCGACTGAGAATGGCAGTCCAGTCTTGGAAAGCGAATTGTTTCATCAGGAGAAGCCGGGCTTGAGTTCATACGCCGACAATCCTATCGAGGCGACGAAATCTCTTGGAATTCTTGTTGAAAAGGCAAAATCCGCTATTCCTTCCTCCGAATGGGGCGACACTCCACTTCTTCTGAAAGCCACAGCCGGCCTTCGACTTCTTCCTGCTGACAAGGCGAATCGAATTCTAGAGGTGACGAGAAATTTTCTTAACTCTTCCGGTTTTCAATTGAACGAAAATTCGGTGTCAATAATGGAAGGTGTTGACGAGGGAATTTTCTCATGGGTCACTGCCAATTTCCTACTGGGACGATTTAGTCAACAGGGCACGCAAAGTCTGGTGGCGGTTATCGATCTTGGCGGTGGATCAACACAAGTTACCTATCGTCCTAACGAGGAAAATATAAAAGCTTTAAACCACTCTATTCATAATATCAGTGTGTTTAACCAAAAAATGAGTGTCTTTACTCACAGTTATTTGGGCATGGGACTCATGGCTGCGAGAAAGGCAATTTTGATACCGAAATCAGCAGCGAAAAATGAAAATGGAATTGTCGTGGTGCACTCGAAATGTTTTGATCCATTAGCTAATGCTGCGTGGAAGTATGGAAGTCAAGATTATGAAGTTATGGGTTCAGCAGAAAATGCACCAGAAGTTGACCAGAATAGCACCAAAGATGGGGACAAAAGTTCGTCTAATAAATTTGAAGATTGTCTGAATTTGGTTAAAAACTACACAAATACGATTGAAAATAGACCAGTGGGTTTAAACAAAGAAGATATTTTTGCCTTTGCGTATTATTTTGACCGAACTTCTGAGGTAAAGAAATGACAATTCGATAAATTCTATTTTTTTAATCAGTTCTTCTTTTAATTGTTTCTAAATTAATGAACGTTGCTTTCGTAGGTTGGATTGATAGACCGAAAAATGGGAGGAAAGATTACGCTTGAAGATATTCATAAAACTGCTTTAGAAGCTTGTAATATCGGGAATCGGGAGCAACCATTCATGTGTCTTGATTTAACTTACATTTACTCCTTGTTGACAGATGTTTACGGTCTTAATCCAGAAAACAATCTCCAGGTAACCGCAGGGTTTCTTTAACATGCTTCTTCTATTTTTATTAATCATTCGGTTCAGAGCAAAGTTTACTTCTTATTCTAAACTACAGTTTTTAATAATAATTTATAAAAATTTAACATTTTTACTTTTACACACTCACAGTTTTTTTGAAACTATCAAATGGATACTAAAGCGGATTAAATAGATGCCAAAAATTTAGATCAATTTTTTATTTGATCCACATTTTTGGTATCAATTCGTTGCGATTTCATACTTTTAACTTAGCAGTGATGGATCAGATTGACAATGAATTAAAGTAATAAAATTTCTTACCAATTTCTCATGTTACTTTTAATACAAAAATTTATATAAATTTTACTTTTTCTATATTCAAAAAAACTTTGACTATATAATCTACCCCTAAATAAAGTAATAAATAAATGATATTTTGAAGTAATATAAATTTTGTATTTTCAGATCAGTGACAGTATTTCTGGTCATCAATTAAACTGGGCTTTAGGATTGGCTTTGAACATGTTACAAAGTAAATTTTAATATTCAAAGGAGACGTATTTTTTTTAAACAAAATGCGTTAAAATCATTGTTAAAATTTTTTAATTTTGAAAATTCTATAAATTTACAATTAAAAACATACACTGAAAAAAAAGTTCTGGTTGGAATTACCAGAAAACCTGTTTTTAACTAGAATTTCGTGTTAAATATGCCCTAACTAGATTTTTTCTGGTTAGGTTAACCAGAATTCTAGTTAATTTAACCAGAATTCTAGTTGTTTTAACTAGAATATCGTGTTAAATATACCCTAACCAGAACTTTTTTTTCAGTGATAATGAAAATAATTATATTATTTGATGTATCAAATTTCTGTTAAAATTGAAACGTTCATAATTAAAGAAGCATATATGTTTTGAAGAAGTGTTTTATTTCTTGAAATGACTGAATTTTGTTAACAAAACAGAAATACGTGAAATCAATATTGAGGGTCAACATTTTTAAGGCTCAAAATTTTCTGCTTCTAAATTAAAAATGGATTTAAAATTTGAATTTCTAGTAAGCATTTCGTATTTGTATAAAGATTACGAAAAAGTTCCTCTAAAAACCTTTTAATTTTTTATATTTATTTGACAATGATTTTTAATTGAAAAAAAATTATAACCGGTTCTTCGATCGGAACCCTCAATTTATAATTAATTTCTTCAAATTATTTTACATATGAAGATTTGATTTTCCGATTTTTATTATTACTTTGAAAAATAATGATTAATGATATATAATTGCATAAAGTTATTCATTTATGCGAGTAAAACATTTGTAACACGAATAGTATTCAAAGTAAACACAAGTAACAATTGTATTACGAAATTTAAAATGTTTTTTTAAAGGAGAAACTAAGAATAATCTTCTTTTCAAAAACATATAATATTTTATAGTGTAAATTACGTGGATATCCCAGTAGCTGTCCATTTTTTAAGAATACTCGTGTAGTAATATAAATCAATTTTTTAAAACAATTTTATAATATTGTTGTATTGATATAATAAAATTATTAGTTTGCGTAAATAGATTCACAAAATATAATTTTTTTATAATTGTTATTGTTAAAATAAAAGTGAACAGTAACTGGATCATCAAAGGAAATTTTTTTTAGTATAAAGTTTTTTTTAGAGAATTTCCTTAAAAAACCTTTCTGTCTATATTTTTAAAATTTATACAAACTAAAAATATTGAAAATTTTTTAATAGTTTCCTCATGGAAAGCAAATAAAAATAAAATTCCTTGTTTGTTAATTGCTATATAAAAATTTTGTATATTGTTACAAAAATTTTTTTTAACTTTCAAATAGAAGAAAAAATGTGGAATAAATGATTCTCTTAATTTTATTTTGGATATAAATTAAATATTATTTACACAACACTCACATCATTAACTTTTTATTTTCTAAAAATTGTAAATTTGATTTATTTAATACACCTGCGACCACAATTGAACAAATTTCTTTTTAATACATCTCACTTATAGATAAATTATTTTTTCTCTTCTACTATTAATATAAATTAATAATAATCTCTCTAAATTTGATTCAGTTAAAAATATATAACTGATTTAAAACATGGATACTTTTTAAAAATGAAAAGTTAGAATGATTTTGATAACAACTTGTTTTATTAATTTATGAAGAGTTTAAAACATATTTTTCTCTCCATCTCTTTTTTTATCATAATTACACGCTTCTTAGAAATTATGTAGTAAAAAATATGGTAATAAATTTCCGTACAGACAAATTTATTGTCAAGAAAGTTTAAAGGAGGGGATCTCTCTTATAAGTTCGTGACAATTATATTCATAGAGATCTACTTTCAGTTCTGTAGTACAGATCAAGAAAAATGTCTGCTAAAGAGGGGAAGGTAAAATTATCCAATAATATTATAATATTATTTAATTTAAAATTTAAAAGAAATGGTTTTTGTATTATATATAAATGCGTTCATTATTTTACACTTTTTTTTATTCTGCTTTGGCGAAACTCACATCGCTTATAATCAACGATTTAGAAATAAATATTTTTCTTAACAAACTTTTAAAAAATTGTGTTTAAAACATTTTTTAACAAATTTTCTTTAAAAAGAAAAATTTGTATAATTCAATTATTTAAAAGAGTCGCATTTCATTATATGTGACGCTCCACGAGAAAATGGACTTTATGACAAGAGTAAATAAGGTCCCTTTTCTCGTGGAGCGTCACATATTATGTCTACTGATTAGATTTAGTATTATATAAATAAATTATTGATAAAAGTATTAAATTATATGCAAGAATACACAAAATATGTTTTTAAAATTATTTACCTACAAAATAACCCAATTTTACGATTTTTATCCATTAATTATGAGAAAATGTGGAATCATTTAAATAAATACTTACGAAATATAGAAGAGTTCTTAAGACGATCTTTCACATTTTCTTTGAACTTTTCTTCTTTTTTCTACTCAAATAAAAAAAACCTTTAAATAAAGTAACTATTTAGTTAAATTCGTCAATATTTCAATGCAACTTTTTTCCAGATAAATGAAAAAATTTGATTGTTTCAGAATGATCACGCATTCTAAAAGTTTCACGTTAGTCCCGAAACTATACATTACAAAATAAACCAAATTACAATTTTAATCAAGGTATTACTTACTTTTAAATTCACTGCGATTTAAAAAAAAATACTTTTGATAAAATTCTCTAACATTTCACTGATTTCCTTGACCAATTTCATTTTTTCTTACCTGTGGTAACCACAAAGCCTTCGAAATTCTCAACTCTCTTTTTTATATAACTTTAAATGGAATATTACCTACCTAGGGGAGAAACGCAGTCTTTTCGGACGAGGGCGATAAACCACTCGAGGCGAGAAAGATTCGTCTCTTCGAGGCACGCACTGTATTTTTCACAACAACCCGACCAAGAAACCCTACATTTACTGTACACAATTTCATTAAATAATTAAGTTGATCTTTTTAAATAATTAAAATTACTTAGAGTAATATTGAATAGTGACATTACAAATTATTAAATTGAAATAAAACCTGATTGCTTTTTGTGATGTTGAAATTTTGTTAGTTACTCTCGATTGTCAAATTTTGAGAATTCTGCGTTACAAAAAGCGCACGTCAAAATAAGCATTTTTTGCTGCTTATGATAATTCAGGCGGTGAACGCTGCGATATTGATGATGACTTCTTAAAATTAATAAATTCACTAAATCACTGTTTTTAAACAAACAAAGGTTACAAAATCAGAGGAATAAACACGTTTCGTATCTGCATGCATGTATACAGAAAAAAACGCCGACCGGTGAATATGTTTTACGTCGTCTGCCATTGGCTACGCGTCTGCGCAAGCCTTTTTTCCCCCTCTGCGTCGCCTGGTCTGAAAACTTCGATTTTCAGCCTACTTCAGGCTGAGTCCAGAATAGCTAAAAATCGTCTCGACTTTCAAGACGATTCGATGCGCGTACATACATTTTTGCTTACTGCGCATCGAAATCGAGACGATTTATTTGATTGTGGACTCAACCTCACATGGCACAGGTTTTCGACTCTGGTGTGAAAAATACTTTTGCGCCCGCTCTCACTTAAAAATGTCAAAACGCATCTCGATTACATAAAAATCCATTTTTAATTGAAGAACAACTTCTTTCATCATTAAAAAGAATTCACTGCTAGTGCTAGTGCTCTCAATCCCATACTTTCCATGCAGTTAACGGTGTTCGATGGTCTCTTAAATTTCTCGATAATGTGCGATTAATAGTTATCACCCAACAAATACGGCAAATGAGGACGTGAAATTGGTAAACATTCATTTTCTAACAAAAAATTAAATAAATGAAAAATTCATTTTCATCTCGAATAGGAAATGAATATAGGAAAGCGCAATCTCAGTCCGCCATGACAATCGGTCATATTCAAAAATTCACCATGTATTAACATGGGGAATTTGAATATGACCGACCGGAAGTTATTATTATTATTGAGAAAAAATTATTCGAGATGAAAAGGTCTATTCAGAAACACAGTTGCAGCGCATTGGAATTACCATAGCAATGTAATGCGAATCATTTTAACAGCTGAGCCTTTACGCTCGCTGCATGGTTCTGCCATCTACTGGAAAAATGGCTGTAACACACGTCTTGCTGCCTGTCATTACATTACTTTTGTATTTCCAATCCTGCAACCGCGTTTTTGCATGGATTAACAAAACCTTTTGAATTCAGACAATTAAAAATATTTGTGACAAATGTACGTTGTCAGATTTTGTAAAAAGTGCCTGTGATAACAGAGAAAAATTTGTTAGAAAATGAATTTTTACCAATTTCACGTCATTTGAAACAGGCAGTGCCGTTTTTATTGGGCGATAACTGTAAGTTACACATAACCTACAAATTTTAGACACCATCGAACGTCATTCATTTGTTCGACCGTATGAAAATAGCGGCCATTTTTCCCCTAGGGAAAAATAACAGCTGTTCCTATGCGTTATTTTAGCCCTATAGGGTAAAAATGAACGCTAATTGGTTACTATCTTCTAAAACTAATATTATACATTTTTACAGTTAAGATTAGATGAAGATGATCACAATGTTAGGAGTTTTAACAATAAATCGAGGTCAACAAACCAGAAGAATGTGTCAAAAACCATTGTAAAACAATACACGCTGTTATTCCTGGGATTTGTGTTATCAGGCCATGTGGCGAATGCGAACGGTTCAACCCTTCCTCAAGTTGAAAAAACAACAACCCTCGATTCTCAGAAACCTCTTTACGCTGTCATTATTGATGCCGGATCGACTGGATCTCGAGTATTCGCATTTCGTTTCCGCACTTCGACTGAGAATGGCAGTCCAGTCTTGGAAAGCGAATTGTTCCATCAGGAGAAGCCGGGTTTGAGTTCATACGCCGACAATCCTATCGAGGCGACGAAATCTCTAGGAATACTTGTTGAAAAGGCAAAATCCGCTATTCCTTCCTCCGAATGGGGCGACACTCCACTTCTTCTGAAAGCCACAGCCGGCCTTCGACTTCTTCCTGCTGACAAGGCGAATCGAATTCTGGAGGTGACGAGAAATTTTCTTAACTCTTCCGGTTTTCAATTGAACGAAAATTCGGTGTCAATAATGGAAGGTGTTGACGAGGGAATTTTTTCTTGGGTCACTGTCAATTTCCTCCTGGAACGATTTAGTCAACAGGGCACGCAAAATCTGGTGGCGGTTATCGATCTTGGCGGTGGATCAACAGAAGTTACTTATCGTCTGAACGAGGAGAATGTAAATCACTCTGTTTATAATATCAGTGTGTTTAATCAAAATATGAGTGTTTTTACTCACAGCTATTTAGGCATGGGACTCATGGCTGCGAGAAAGGCAATTTTGGTATCGGAATCGTCAGCAAAAAATGAAAATGGAATTGTCGTGGTGCACTCGAAATGTTTTGATCCAGTAGCTAACTTTACGTGGAATTATAATGGTCAAGATTACAATATATTGGGGTCAGTGGAAAATTATTTTGAAGTTAACAGTAATAGTATCGAAGAAGAGGACAATAGTTCGTCTAATAAATTTCAAGACTGCATAAATGTAGTTGAAAAGTTCACGAATACTATAATCGACAAACCAGTGGGAATGAATAATCAAGTGATTTATGCTTTTGACTATTATTTTGACATAATTTCTGAGGTACGAAGATTTCAATCTGAGTAATCAGTTCACATTATTTATATAACAATTTATGGTCTTTTTCATTTTCATTTTAAATTCTGCAAACCGACTAACTTCGAGTCGTAGATTTACCTAACAATTAGAAAAAAATTACAAGCGAAATAATTTTTCTTCATTGATCTTTCATATGTTATTACTCAAAGTTCAAATTTACGTATAATTTCGTTAAAAACAGTTTTCATGAATGAAAAATAATAAAAATACGTGTTTTCTTATTAAGGGAAGGGGCCGGTAAAATTTCAACTCACCTAAATTTTTGTTGTTTATTTGTGATCAATATTTTTTCTTTGGCAATTTCTAGTATTTAAAATTATAGGTATATACTTTAAAAAATTAAAAAAGAATTCATTAGTACCTATTTTTTAAAATAAAACTCGATATTTCGAAAAATTTTAATTTCTCTTATAATTTTGATTATTTTTTTATATACATACTTCTTCTATGATTCTGAACAATCAATTGAATGGATTTTCAAGAATTTCAATTTTTTAAAAAATAAAAAATTGTAAAACAGTTAAAATTGTTACTTTTTTAAATATTCTGATTCACTCTAAAAATGATATGATACTCAAAAAGAATGTTCTATTACATTTATTTCCGAATTTCTCTAATTGTAAAATTATTCGAAAACATCAATAGTTTTATTTAAAATAAATATTTAATTATTATTATTTTTCCATAGGAATTAAAATTTTCAAAAATATCAAATTTAAACCTTTTGAAATTCTCAAGAATTCAATTATTTTTATAAGTAATAAATAATAAAATTTTTCTTAGGATTTCAATTATTTTTAATAAAATTTTTAATGAATTCCTCGAAAAATTTAATTATTTTTAAATATTTTTGCAAGAATTCAATTACATTTCACAAATAATAAAATTCTTCGCTGAAATTAAAATATTTTCAAAATCTACTATTTAAGTAAAATTTCTCAAAAGAATGCAATTATTCAAAAATTTTAATAAAATTCGTTTCAAGAATTCAATTATTTAAAAAAAGTTGAATAAAATTCGTTGCAAGAATTCAATTATTTTCCTAAATAATAAAATTCTTCACATGATTTCAATTATTTTTTATAATTTTTGCAAAAGTTCCTAGAGAATTTTCAAATTCATTTGTTTACAATTCAATTTTACGAAATTTTGATTATTCGAAAAAATAATTACAGTTTTTGAGATATTCGGTTAAAATAATATTAAAAATAATTGAAATTCTATGATGAGATATATTATTCATGAAAATAATTGAAAAATTAAATTATTGCGAAAAAATTTGTAAATAGTTGAATTCCTGTGAAATTTTTATTATTTATAAAAATAATTGAATTTTGGAGAAGAATTTTATTATTTCGAAAGATAATTTAAATTTTGAATAGAATTTTTTGAAATTTTTGAACAAAATTGAATTTCTGCAAACATTTGTAACTTCTCTAAAATTCAATTTTTTTAGTGTTTTTAATAAAAATTCTTCTATAAATCCATGATTTTTAATAATTAATTAAATATATATTAAAAAATTAAATAAATAAATTGCAATTGATTAAAATATAGTTTTTATCAAAAAATAAAATATTTTGAAAAATGTGCTTTAAATTTTACAACTTTTGACTTAGTCAGATAAAAACAATTTTTCTGCATTTCTACTTGTAAATTTTAATAAAAATATACAATGAGCCTTGAAGTTAGTCGATTTGCATTATTTGAAATAGATTTAGCCTAATGTTAAATGTGGTTTTAAATAATTTTGTACCTAAATTCTTGAATGTATTTTCATACAGATTGGA
Source organism: Leptopilina heterotoma (assembly GCF_015476425.1). NCBI lineage: Eukaryota > Metazoa > Arthropoda > Insecta > Hymenoptera > Figitidae > Leptopilina > Leptopilina heterotoma. The sequence continues at coordinate 130,356 of NW_025110914.1, forward strand.
TTGATAGACAATAAACAAGGTGGAACGATAACAATTGGAGACATTCATAGAGCCGTCTTAGAAACTTGTAGAAAAGCGAATTCTGATCAACCGTTTCTCTGTCTCGATTCGACTTATATTTATTCATTGCTGACAAATATTTATGGTCTCAATTTTAAAACTAAGCTCCACGTAAGTTATGAATGAATAAAATAAAAAATTCTAAGTAATTTACTAAAGTATAGTAAATTTTTTACTTCTAGCTCTATGAAGAAATCTCTGGTCACCAATTAAACTGGGCTTTGGGATTGGCTTTGAAGGCATTACAAAGAAAACTTTAACAGGCTTTACAGCTCTTCTCCTATTTTATAAAATTACCCTTTTATCCTTTTTTGTGTTCTCATTTATATTTTATGTTTAAACTCGAATGTGGTGTTGATTTATAGGACAAATCACACAATTTTTTTCTGTCTATGTATTTTTTAAGTGTTTAAATCTTCTAATTTTTGTTAAATATTTTTATAATAAATATTTTAAAAATAAGTCTTTTATTTTTTGAAATTAGTGAATTTTATGTAATAAAATAAAAATCCATTTTCTTTAGTAAAAAAAAAACTTTTTTTTAATAGACAAACACGGTCAAATCATGACAATAAAAAGTGGTACAAAATTTTGTATTAGTATAAATTACGTGAAATCATTTTGTTAAAATTCCTAATTATTATACAGTTCATCACTAAGTATTAAAACAAACAAAAAATTCGAATTGAATTTGAGATTCTCTTTATGTGTAAATTTTACACTTTTTTAAAAAAAAATATTTTTGAAAATAAATTAAAAACTGAAAATTTATTTTCACGAAATCATATCCTCAGATTTCGCTAATAAAGAGGTTGTAGTTTGTGATTTTAAAAACACATCACCTTTGCCATTGTTTGCAAATTTACAGCCTTCCAGAGAGATTTCTGACATTTTTTCTAATAATTCAGTGCCGCCTGTTTTGCATTCACAGTCATTTAAATATTTTCCTGACTCCATACGAATGGCATATTCTTTCAGATTTTTTAAAGGACTGTTTGTCATTGTCAGTTTAGAATCATCTTGAAGCTAAAGGAAAGAAGGAAAATATTGTAATTTATTTTCTAAATATAAAGAATAAAGAAATTAAATCAAATAAATAAAGAATATTGTTTTTTAATTCAACGATATGATTGAAATTACACTTTTCTAATCATGAGGCCTCGAATCGATTTTAAGGCGCAAAAAAAGTCGCTTTAGTCGGTTAAAAATAGAAAAAAAGTCTTTTATTTAATTTAGTCTTGTCACAAAAATTTTATTTTATATTTCCCTGACCTTTCTAATTTTTAAATTCAATTATTTAAAAAAAGAATAATTTTGTTAAATCATTATTTAAATCTTTCTTTTTTGTTTTTCCTCGGGGGAAATAATATTTAAAAATATTAATTTAAAACCTTCTGAAATTAAATAATTTCTAAAAATTACAATTACAACCCTTCCAAAATTCAATTATTTTGTACAATTTTTAACTAAACTTCATCTCTAAATCAATTATTTTCAATAATTTTCCGAAAGTTCTTCGAGAATTTAATTATTTAAATACGAAAATTAAATTTTTTTTAGATAATAATTTGTAACTGTAACTGGCCATGTTTTTTTTAAATTATTAAGGAATAATATTTTCAAAAAATTATAATAAAGGAATTCTTAAAATTAATTTTTTTTTAATATTTTAAAATAATTTTTGAAAGATAATAGTTTTTCAATTATATAGAATTGAAAATATTCTAAACAAGTCAATTTTGGTAAAATATTTTTAAAATAATGAAATTTTTGAAAAATATAAAAAAACAATCAAATTTTTGAACAATTTTAAGTATAAATTCAAATTTCTCTGAAATTTTAATAAATCTAAAAAAGTAAATTTTCAAAAATGTTGATTTACTTTGTTCGAAGATATAATTGAATCTTAAAAAATTGTGATGAAACAATTCTAACAATTAGTTTCTTAAAAATGATGTAATGTAATTTTTAGAAAATAATTAAATTTAGTAAACAAATTTTTGTATAATTTAAAAATAAAACGAATTATTTCAAGAATTTAAATTAAAAATTTGATTAATTTCTCCAGAATGTTAAAAATAATTCTAAAAATTTGTAGGTTATCAAAAATATTGAAAATAACTTAATTTTAAAAATTAGAATGAAAAAATTATGAGAATTACTTTTTTCGAAAATATTTTAATATAATTTTTAGAAACTAATTTTGATTAATTTTCATTTTTATTAAATTTACACTTGAAGATTTTTCATTAAAATTTTTGAGAATTAAATTATTTTCAAAATTTTGCAAATTGAAATTCTTCAAAAATTGATTTTCAAAATTTATAATAAAACACTTGAAAGAAATCAATTTTTTTCAATTAAATTTTACAAAATTTCAATTATTCAAAATCTTGTTAATTGTATATTTCGAAAATTTAATTAAAAAAATTATTCAAAAATAATTTTTAAAAGATTCGTCTATTTTTCACACTATAAAAAAATCAAAATATGCTGCATTTTATACTAAAAACGTGGTATTTTATTGCAATATTTGGAAGAAATATCGAAAAATGTCGCATTTTTTGAAAATAGTTGAAGAAAGCAGAAAAACACATCGGAGACAAAAAATTGGACAAAAAATCCAAGTGAAAAATTCTAAAGTACAAAAAATCAAAAACAAAAATGTCCAAAATAAATAATGAAATATGTGAAAAAACCACATTCTTACTTTTTACGCTATAAAATCGGAATTTAAAAAGTTAATGTTAAAATCGAAGGATTTTAATTATTTAACATAAATAATAAAATTCTACACACAAAAATTCAATTATTTTCAAAAATAAAAAAATTCTTCACAAAAATTCAATTATTTTTATAAATGAAAAAATTTCTAGAAAAATTCCAATTATTCTACATAAAATTTTTTAAACGATTATTCCAAGAAATACAATTATTTTCAACAAATTTTGATAAAATTCTCTACAAAAATTCAATTATTTTTTTCAATATAATTCCAATTAAGTTACTCGATTAATTTAATTATTTTCAGAAATTTAAAATGTTAAGTTTACTTACTTTCGAAATGAGCAACTCAAAAAAAGGACAATTTCATTCAAGGCAACCATTGAAATTTTTATATCTCAATTATATTCATTGGAGTTTTAATTTCTTTGGACTTTTTGACCAGGACAAAAAATCCAAAAAATAAGTCCAAAGTGAAACTATTTTTTTTTTACTTTTTTGGATTTTATTTACTTTGGATTTTTTTGTTCGGACCTTTTATTTTAGACTTCTTGTCCGGATACCAATATCGGAGGCTTGAATCATGAAAAAGGTAATTACCGAACGGTACCGTATTTAAAACTCAATTCTTTGTAATTAAAATTATAATTTAAAATACCTGAATTCCATCTATGCATTCTTCGAAATGACATTCGCTTAAATTAGCTTCTCCTCCTGAATGAATCATGATTCCAGTTCCTAATCCCACTAAAGTTGTATTTTGTGCGGTTAGTTTTGCTCCTGGCAAAACGATAATTCCTATTTTAATTATACTGTGATTGGATGTGTAAATTCGACATCCATCTAACTTTACTGTTCCTTTTCTCACAAGAATTCCCGCCTGAATATCTCCCAAATCTATCGTCAAATTCTCCAGTATCACCTTGAAAATCGCAAAACAAAAATTGAGATTCATTATTAATTTTTAAAACATACATTTTCTAATGAAAGAAAATTATAATTTTATGAAAAATTGTGCTCACTTCTCTACCGGAAAAATCTAATAAAGACGGACCGCTTTCAGTTTCTTTGGGACAAATAATCGTCTTCTCGGCTGAATCAACTCCCTTGATCATTCCGCCGTCTTCTAAATTTCCTGATCCTCTGATAGGATGATCGCCTCTTCCAAGAATAATAATATCTCCTGCGTCACAAACGTCTAAAGCTTCTTTTAAACAACTGGACGTCCTGTAAAAAAATTATACGAATTTCAATTCCTCTAAATTTCTTTTCTTTAAATTTACATAATAAAATTCAATAATCAAATGTTTCATTACAATTATTACAGGGCTTGAAGCAGTGAAAGTATTTAAAAATACGGACTTTACGGACCAAAAAAAAATTACGAAAAAATTACGAACCAAATACTCACAAAAAATATAACCAGTCGAAGTCAAATAAAAGAACATTTTACTTAAAATTATAAATTAAATTTTTTCATAACTATAAAACATGAAGAAATCAATAACTCCGAGTCTTCGACTCGGAGTGATCGATATCTTCATGTTTTATAATAATTAAAGATGGCAAAATTGATAAAATCATTATATTATAGTAAGAATTTTGTTACTGTAAAAAAACTATTTTCATCATTTCAATTCAATTATTATTTTCAAGAATTTTTAACTAAAATTCTTCTTTAAATCAATTGTTTTTAATAATTTTCGAAAAAGTTCTTTCACAATTTTCAAATTAATTTCTTTACAATATTCAATTTTACGAAATTTCAATTATTTTATTAGAAAATTATACTAGAATTCAATTATTTAAATACAAGAAAAAATAATTTATTAAATAATTGAATGTTTCTTAAAATTGAATTCTCATAAAGAATTTTATCAAAAAAATTTTAAATAATTGAATTCTTTTGACGAATTTTAATAAAATTTTTAAGAATAATTATACATTTTTCGAGAAATTCGATTAAAATTGTATTAAAAATAATTGAAATTCTGCGATAAGTAAAAGTTTTATTATTTATGAAAATAATTGAATTTCTAAAAAGAATTTTATTAAATTTCTGCTAATATTTTAACACCATACACTTGAAAATAATTGAATTTCTGCAATAATTTGTAATTTCTCCAAGATTAAATTTTTTTTAGAGTTTTAAACTAAAAATTCTTCTATAAATCCATTGTTTTTAATAATTTTTGAAAAAGTTCTTTAAAAATTTTTTAATTTATTTTATTACAATTCAATTTTACATAATTTCAATTATTCGGAAATTCTAAAATTAAATATATATTAAAAAATAAAAATTTCAAAAAAATAATTTCAAGTAAAATTGAAATAAATTTTTTTAAAAAATTAATTCTTCTACAGAATAGTTAGTTAAAAGTGTGAAAAATTAAACTTTACAAAGATTTTAATATGAAACCTTTTCAAAATTTAATAATTTCTAAAAATCCACGTTATAATGCTTTTAATATTTAATTATAATCTAAAATTTTAAGTGAAATTTATTTTTAAATTAATTTTTATTAGAAAATTCTACTAGAATTAAATTATTTAAATAAAAAAATTAATTTATTGACCAATTGAATTCTTATAAACAATTTCATAAACAAATTTTTAAAAAATTGAATTTTTTCGACGAATTTTAGGAAAAGTTTCAATAAATACACTTTTAGAGGAATTCCATTAAAATTGTATTAAAAATAATTGAAATTCAGCATTGAGTTTTATTATTTATGAAAATAATTTTGAATTCCTAAAAAGAATTTTATTTGCGAAAATAATTGAATTCTTGCAAAAATCGTATTATTTATTACAATAATTGAATTTCTAAAAAGAATTTTATTCACGAAAATAATTGAATTCTTGCAAAAATCGTATTATTTATGAAAATAATTGAATTCCTGTAAATTCAAAATAATTAAACGTAAAAATAATTAAATGTTTGCGTAGAATTTTATTAAATTTTTTTTAAATAATTGAATTCTTTTGGAAAATTTGGAAATAATTGAAATTTTGCTAAGAATTTTATTTAAATTTTTGAAAATAATTGAATTTCGGAGAAGAATTGTATTATTCCTAAAAATAATTGAAATTTAGACGAGAATCTTTTAATATTTGAACATAATTGAATTTCTGCGAAATTATTATTTATTACAATAATTGAATTCCTATAAAGAATTTTATTTACGAAAATAATTGAATTCTTGCAAAAATCGTTTTATTTATGAAAATAATTGAATTTCTGTGAATTCAAAATAATTAAACGTAAAAATAATTAAATTTTTGCGTAGAATTTTATTAAATTTTTGTAAATAATTGACTTCTTTTAGGAAATTTGAAAATAATTGAAATTTTGCTAAGAATTTTATTAAAATTTTTGAAAATAATTGAATTTCGGATAAGAATTGTATTAGTTCTAAAAATAATTGAAATTTAGACGAGAATTTTTTAAAATTTTGAACATAATTGAATTTCTGCGAACAATTTTATTAGTTTTGAAAATAATTAAATTTCTGCTGTCATTTGTAATTTCTCTAAAATTCTCTAAATTATATCGTTCAATTTAAATTTTTTTAAGAAATTCTTCATAAAATTCAATTACTTTAAAAATTTTCACCTATTCGAAAAGAAATCCATTATTTTCAAAAAAAAATTTAAAAGAAATTCGTAAATTCAATTATTTCTGAAAATTTTAACAGTTTTTAATTTTTGACTCCTAATGAATTGAACCTTTTTCAATTTTAGTTTCTCAGTTTTGCCAGTTGAAAATAATATGAAAATTTGAATATTTACTTGACAAATGTGTCGGGAGGTAAAAATCCTTTGGCTTGATTCAAAGAAGAAACCGTCTCATCTAAAGATCCACCGAGCCAAACGAAATAACTCTCAATTTTCTTGACTCCACTTTCCCGCCTTTTGCTCTCAATTTCCATAACACTCGAACTTTGATTTCTAATTAACACATCCCTCATTGCCGGATTCTCCAAAACTTCCATTTCCGTTTTAATTTGTTGCAATCGAAAATGCAACTTTAACAATTGACAGGCCTTGCCATCGTCCAACGAGGCATTGTGCACATCCTCATCATCAGAAATATCAACTTCCAATCTTGAAATTTTCTCCTTTATCTCCCTTCCTTCCCTCATCAACGTTCGAATAACGTCGCAGGTCTTTTTACAAATACTGCCTCTCTTCATGTCGAAAAACAATCTCAGCCTGGGTTCAAGATGCGACAATGTCCAATCGCAATTATCGTCGTCGTCATGATCCCAAGGCATCCACAGATAATTGTAGAAGAATCGAAGTTGGTCTATGCAATTTGCCGTTGCAATCATATCCAAGGCAATATCGTCTTGATGCTGTGTTGGATACAATTCAATGAGTGGTACGTCATATTTTTCCGGCAAATGTATCTCCTCTTGGACGGCGACAATCTTCACGAGGGCCTGAAGTTCGAGAAAATCCACCTGTTGAATCACAACGGCCACTATTGTGGGATAATGAATTTGAAAATCTTGGCAGGTGAGTTTTGGAATTTTCCACAATGCACGCCAGCCGACTGGTTCGATTACAAATTCCACGTGATACGACCATTCGGAACGAATTTGCGAGGCTGAAACAATTTCCTCTCGATTCGACAGAATTCCTGTATACTCAACGAGCCTCTCCTGAAGACTCTTGTTAAACGTAAAGATTTCCATTTTAATATAGAAAATATTTCCTGAAAAAAAAATTTCATTATTTTCAAATAATACCCCAACACATTATTTTTTTTATAAAAATATTTATTAATTTTTATAAAAACCTAAAATTATTTTTAGGGTTCTGTACACAAAGTCTAACGTTCGGAACCCAATAATAGTCTCGATCTTTAGCAAAATTAAATTTTTTGCCCTGGAATAAAAATTACTCCATTTTCAAATGGAGGTTTTTCAAATCGAGGTTTCAAAATTTTTAATGTTTCAAATTTTGAGACATATATTTTTCAAAGTAGAATCTGAAAAATAGGGTTGCCACAAAAATTTAATTTATTCTTTCCCTGACTTTTCCCTGATTTCCGGATAAAATTTAGACAAAATTTTCCCTGACCCTAAAGAATATTTTGATTTACTTTAAAAATTATTAGATACTCAAAAAAATGTTTTATTACATTATTTAGGTATTTACGAATTTCTTTAATTGTAAAATTATTCCAAAACATCAATAACTTTTTTTTAAATAAATATTTAATCATTATTATTTTTCCACAAGAATTCAAATTCGCAAAAATTACAAATTCTAACCTTTTGGAAATTCAACAACTTATACAAATATTTAAGAAAAAATCAAATAATTTACAAAAATTTTAATAAAATTCTTCGCAAGAATTCAATTATTTTTACAAGTAATAAAATTTTTCAAATGAATTCAATTATTTAAAAAAGTGTAATAAAATTCGTTGTGTGTAATAAAATTCAATTATTTTCATAAAAAATAAAATTTTTCACAGGATTTTAATTATTATTTTTAATACAATTTGAAATAAATTCCTCGAAAAATGTAATTAATTTCAAAAAATTTTAAGAATTCAATATTATTTTCCTAAATAATAAAATTCTTCACAGGATTTCAATTATTTATAATACAATTTTAAGTAAATTCTTCGAAAAATGTTATTGTTTTCAAGGAATTTATTAAAATTCTTCAAAAAAAATCAATTATCAATTATTTTTATTAATTTTTGCAAAAGTTTCTTGAGAATTTTCAAATTCATTTGTTTACAATTAAATTTTATGAAATATTGATTATTCGGGAAGTTTTCAATTAAATATATATATTAGAAAATAAAAACTTCAAATAATTAAAAAAAAAATTCAAAATTATTCAAAAAAATTAATTCTTTAGAATTGTTAGTTAAAAGTATGAAAATTCTGATTTTCAAAGATTTTAATTTGAAACCTTTACAAAATTCAATTATTTCTAAAAATTCACGCTATAATGCTTTTAATATTCAATTATTATCTAAAATTAATTTTTAAATCAACTTTTTATTAGAAAATTCTACGAGAATTCAATTATTTTAATACAAAAATAAACATTTTATTGAATAATTAAATGTTTCTTAAAATTTAATTCTTTTGGCGAATTTTAATAAAATTTTGAAGAATAATTACACTTTTTGGAGGAATTCGATTAAAATTGTATTAAAAATAATTGAAATTCTGCGATGTATTTTATTATTTATGAAAATAATTGAATTACCAAAAATAATTGTATTATTTATGAAAATAATTAAATGTTTGTGCAGAATGAAAACAAATTGTCTCTACTTCATATATTTAGTTGTTTTTTTAATTTATCAAAATGTCAGCTTGCCCGTATATTGAAATATTAAAAACTGTTTATTTTGACTGGCCAAATAGAGTCTCTTTTTTATTTGGCCTGATTTTAGATATTAATTGTATATTTTTTTAGATACACTGGCCAAATAAGAAAACTAACTTATTCTGACAGTGAACTGGCAGAATATTTAAACCACCTTATTTTGACAGTTAACTGACCGAATAGACACTCCGTTTTTTTTAGTATAATCTTATTTTTAATTTTTTTGAAACAAATATTTTAAAGCAATACTCACTAGTCTGATAAAATAAATGTAACGGAATTCTTGTATACAAAAGTTTGACACTCCTAATAAATTTGACGTTTAGAAGGAAAAATATTTAATTTATTTATTTTGCATGCTCGTGAAAAGAAATAAAATCGACAATCACATATTAGAGACTTTTTCTAGGATTTATAGAATCAAACTTAATAAATAATAAATTAAAAAAACTCTTTGTTTATGTTTACTTTTTAAAATATTTTGAGGTTATGTTATGTCATGACTCTCATGACTTTTAACGATCTTAAAGGTAAGTTTTCAAATATTCCACTTTTCGGGCCTAATGGCGCAATCCGATTGGCTGAGAAATGAGAATAAATTAATTCCTTTGAAAACTCATGCTGCTAACTTCATTCATATTAAAATAAAAAATATTTATTTCTTTCATTCACTTTTTTTTCTAATTTATAAAGTGTAAACAATCACTGACGTTAACATTAATATTATTAAATTTGTAAAAAAAAGTGTCACCTCCAATAAGTGCTTTAAAATACGAATAAACTTTCTATCTAATTAAAGAGAAACATAATTATTTATATAAAATGGCAGAGCCAAGGTATGTATTTAAATAAATTAAATATTGAGATTGATTTTCAATTAGAACTCGTGAAAAGTGGATTGAACGATTCTAATAATAAATGAAAAATATAAATAATTTATTGTATTTTAAAGTAGTCAGAAAAGAAGACCGGAGCGAAAGCCTCGCACGTCTGGAGCGAAACCTTCAATGTTCGGAAAGGACGTTAGATCACATCTTCGTAAAGCGAAATTTAGAAATAGTCGTAAAAAAATTGACGAGACAGAGGAGGAAAAGGAAGCAAGGATACAGAAGCACTTGCCTCCCCCTCAACCGAAAATACATTCTTTTTCCGACGAGGAAAACGAAAGAAACGAGGAATCAGAGGAGGAGTTCTTAAGTTATGTCAAAGCCACTGTTTCAGATGACAGAACGTACAATTCCAAGGACGATTGTTGTTCGGGCTGCTGCAAATCTTGTGGACTTTTGTCACACGATTTGACGTATTTAAAAAATGATACCAAGTCCAATGTTCGTAGGGAATTTGAAGATAGTAAAACACAGAAAGATGTATGTATCTTTGTCATTCGAAATACCTTTTTTTTTGTTCGTTTTACTTAATCAATTTCTTTACTGTGAACAATTCCACGTGAATTGATCTAATAAAAAAAATTAGATGTTCAAATGCATACAAATTCGATAGAAAATTTTCTATTTTAGATTTTATAATTTTTATACAGTGAATTTTAAAGTATTTTTCTGTACTTTTTAGTGCAGAAAATTTTTTTAGGTAAAACGCTTTTAATTCCTCTTTTTTGAAAAATAAATCTTATTTTTCAATTAGTAGGTAAAAGTAATAAATTTTTTACACGAATACATTCGGACAAATGGTTATTTAATATAAAATTCACTCCAACGTTTCAAAATCAAAACGATTTCCTCTTCAGGGAGTCAATAAATAAAATGTTTTACATTACATGTCGAAGAAATTAAAATTTTTTTGCCAAAAATTGGAATGTGTCATTTGGAGTTAGTAACAACCCGGAAACGTAATCCATGGTCAAAAACAATTTATAAATAATAAAAACGACAATTTTCAATTTTTACAGAAACTACCTCATTTTTTATTATTTTTTAAAATTATTTTCATTGGAAAGCTGAAATTTTTTCCAATCTTCTATCTATATATTAATAATCATTGTATTCCGATATAATCTGTTCGTCAATTTGATGTTAGTTGTTTGCTTTTTTGTTTTCTAACTTTTGAAATAATTTTTCTTTTTAAATATTTTCAATTTTAAAATTAGTGTTTTAAAAATCATTAAATTCTTGCAAAGAATTTTATTATTTATGGAAATAAATGAATTGTCGCAAAGGATTTTACTAAAATTTTTAAAAAATCCTAATTAAATTCTTTTGAAGAATTTTTTCGAATTTTTTTTTTTAAATATTGGAGTTTCTTTAATTATTTTTATTGAAAATTTTGAAAGTAATCGAATTTTATAAACAATTTCTTTCAAGTTTTTAAAATAATCTTGTTTCTTAATAATTGAAATTTAACATTTAATTATTCAATTTTATTAACATTTTTAGAAAATAATCCTAGAATTTTATTACAATTTTTTTTGAAGATAATTAAATTCGTTTGAAGAATTTTTTTTAAAATAATTAATTAACAATAAATAATTTACAACCAATTTTTGTTACTGAATCGGTATTTGTTTTAATTTAATACGTAAAAACGACTTTGATCTAAAGCCCCCTTTGTTCTAATTCGACAATTTTTTAGTACTAAAAAGTAAAATTATAAAATTCATTTAAAAAATTTAATTTAAAATACTTTCCAAAATTTATTTCTTTAGACTTGTTTTTCCATTTTTATGAATTTTAACAATAACATAGTTTTTTTTAATAAAAAAATAGTGGAAAATTAACAAATTTCTAGAAATTTTACAAACCTTCTTTTTAGTATCCTCTGAAAGTACTGAAAACAATAAATTATTCTTGAACTTATTTCTTGGAAAAATTTTGATTGATTTTTTAAAAAAATTATTTGAATTTTTGAATATTATGTACCTATTATTTAATTAAAAAACTTTCGAAGAATATAAATTTTGTAATATTTATTGAGTTTAAAACAATTAAATTTTAGACGAATTTTAAATAAACTTTCTTTTTCTTGAATAATAATTAAATTCTCGAAGAATTTTCTAAAAATTATTAAAAGTAATTGATTTAGTGAAGAATTTCATTTAAAAATTCTAGAAAATAATTGAATATTGGAAGAATTGCTGTAAGAATTTATAAAAAGAATTAAATTGCAAAAGGTTTTAAAGTAAAAATTAAAATAAAATACTTTTATTATTTTAACTCTTTATTGAAAAATAGATTATATGTATTAAATTTAATTATTCTTTTTAGGATACAGAATTGACAATTACAGTGAGTAATGAAGAAAGAACAGAAATTGATGAGAAAAATGCTTCTGGTGATTGTAAAAATGATAAAACTTCGGAAATTGATAACCTTGAAGATGAATTAGACACTCTTTTAACAATGGATGCACCGATTTCAAAAATTCCTATGCTTTCTCAAGTTATTTCCAAATCGAAAATAAAAGGTAAAACTATTTTCCATTAATACTTTTCAATTTTAATGTTAGTTAATTAATTAAACATCTTTTATTTATATAATTTATGGATTCCAAAAAATATTGAATTAATTAAAGTTAATTGTTTGTAATTTTTTACATTCGTTTTTTTATGTTTAGTAGTAATTTTTACGAGGCCTTTATACGGTTTAAATAATTATATTTAATTATTTTAATATTTTTGGAAGCGATAAAATTATTTAAATCAAAACATCTTTTATTTAAATATATTTAATTATATTAAATATATTCTATTTTAATGATTTTCAAATTAATTATATTATTAATTACCTATATTCAAATTGTAGGAAAACAACAAAACTAACATACAATCGGACAAGTAGTTTTTAATAAAAATTTGCTTTAACATTTAAAAATCTAAATGATTTTTTTTATTAGGGAATTTATCAAAATAATGCAATGAATAAAATTAATTAAGATGAATTAATAAAAAAAAATTTTTTTTCTACTTTTAAACGAACTGATGGACGCTTTTTTAAAATGAAAATTAGTAGAAACATTAAATTTAAAATAAAAATATATAAAATTAAGAAATTAAAAATAAAAAAAATAAATTTAAAAGACATACAAAATTATAATGAATTAAGAATTGAAAAATAATAGAAAATATACAAAAAGGAAATTGAATTTGAATTTCGAAAAGTTGAAATAAATTTTTATTATAAACCACTGGTCTATAGGTTAGTTAAAAATTTTTTTAATTAATTAGAACAAAATTAGTAAAAGTAATTAAATGAAAATCAAGTAATGAAGGTGTTTCTTATGTTTTATAAATTTTTTTCAAGCAAAAAAATATGTTATGCAGATCAAAGAAATTCAAAAGTAAATTTACCTTTAGGAAAACCATTTGTTTGTTTCTTCTATATTTATTCTCAAAGTACAAAAATATAAAATTTTTTCAATCATTTTACAACGTTTAACTATTTTTAATTTATTCTAAAGTATAAAATAGATTGAAAAATTACGTTTTTTTTTTGTAGAGCCTATGTACACATTTGGTACTGTACCAACAAAATCTGTGGATCTTGAAAATTGGCTTGAAACTGTTTTGGATGTTTAGTTCTCATTGCACCGAATTCTGTGTTTCAGAGTTATTTTTATGTTTTCTGTGTGAAAAGGAACACAATGTTTTGGTGATATTGAAAAAAGTGTATTTGTTCTTTTGTTTTGTTTTCTTTTCGACGAATATGCAGAAAGACTAGTTCGATTGTCCGATAACATTGAAACGTCGTCAATTACAATTGTGAATAGAAAGAAAGATAGTATTTAATTCTTCAGCTTGACTGTGAGGTAAGCGTGCATGTAGTCATAGACAACTAACATTATTGCTCCGCCGGGACCTAGTCGTAAAACTTTTGGTAATAATCCTTTGTAAAGGGCTCTGAATCTGTTGGAAATATTTGAAAAATTCATATTTTTCTATTTTACTTCAAAAATGAAAATTAATGACTAAGTAATAAATAATTTTAAATTATTAATAAAATTGGTATTCGAAGTTTTTTTTGTGCAAATTATCCTACAGGATTGCCACAAGTCATAGAAATCAGGGAAAAGTCAGGGAAAAACAAAATAAAATTTTTGGTCCTAAAAGATTTACAATTATATATTTTTAATATACATACCCTTCTTGTCTATAAACAGTAGCGATTGTTCTTAACGTTCCTCTATACTCATTATTTTGTGACCCTTGAATACGACTTTTGGCCACGTCGAATGGAATATTTAAACAAGAGGCCATTGTTCCAGCCGAAAAACCAATGCCGACCTAAACAAGTTCCAAAAAATATTCATTCCGGTAATTAGGAATAATTAAATTAAGTGATACATATTACGTATAATCAGTGACGCAATTAATGATTAAATTAATTATTTTTATTTTCTAAGCGAGGCATTCTATTTCAAACTGATTTTCAAATGAAAATAATTGAATTCTCGAAAATAATCCAAAAAAAAATTGAATCAATTAAAAGTTTTGTCAAATTTCATTGAAATAAATTTTAATAGTTGAAAGAATTTAATTCTATTACATTCAAAACTTATTTTGAAATATTAGTATTTTTGAAGAAAAAAAAAAATACATTTTTTAAAAAATAATACATTTAAAAAAAAAAAAACTCTATAAACTTGATAGTTGAGAGTTCGAAAAGTTAATAGAAATAGGTACATATTAAATATTATTAAAACGTACCTTCATTAAAAAATTCAATTTCGGATCGTTGCTCACTGGAAGATAGCCTTTAACGGAATGATAAAATCCTAAGTAAACTAAATTAAAAACGCCATTTCTCATAACTGTTGCACTTAATCCCTTATTAAGACCATTAAAACCAAATCCATTTTTTCTAATAATCTCTCTTGTCACAGCGAACGTCGATGGAGTTTCAGTCATCTTCTTACGATTCGATTGCAATTGCACTTTAATAACTTCAAATGGATTTACGAATATACCTTCCGTCATGCCAGCGAAAAATCCAGCCAATGCGAATGTCTAATTGAAAACACATTTGAATTGTTATTATAAGTTATGTTCTCTATAATCTGAGATAAATGAAGATAATATGAAAACTTTTTTATTATGGAAAAAATATATGAATAAATAATTATATTACTTACTATGGGAGTTGGAGCACTGGCACCAAAGAGGAAAAGCGGTTTATATTGCTCGAAAGAAAAGAACTGTGAAAAAAGGTAATTTTACTCTTGTCCGTTTAAATTTAGATTGAATACTGGAATTATTTTAATTCTTTTCTATTAACCAATTATTACCTTCACGGCTCTTTTTGGAGTTTCAGATAAAATTGGCGGTAATATTCCTTTCCAGAAAGAAGCGAGGCCTTCATTTTTGTACATCTTTTTCATACAGTCTCCGATTCCTGAATAGTGAATTTTTTCAATTGACATTATTCTAGAGTTTCTTTCCCGCTTTTATAGAATATCATTTTATAAAATGCAGTTTTAAAAAGAAACGATGCCAATTCAGGAGAAAATAATAATTGGAGTTGTTACAAAAATTTAATTTTGAAAAAATTTTCAAAAGTTTTTAAAAAATTTCAAGTACATACTTTTTGGAATTAAATAACTTATAAGAATATTTAACAGAAAACATGAAGAAAATGATCACTCCGAGTCTTCGACTCAGAGTAATAAATTTCTCCATGTTTAATAATAATTAAAGATGACCGAGTGATAAAATCATTATTTTGCATTATAAAAATATTGATACTGCAACTTCTTTAAAATTAATTTCATAATTTCTATTCAATTATTATTTTCTACAATTTTAGTAATTTTAATAATTTTTAATAAAGTTTTTTGAGAATTCTCAAATCCATTTGTTTACAATTCAATTTTACGAAATTTCGATTTTTCGAAAATTCTTTAATTACATAAATATATTTTAGGAAATAAGAACTTTAAATAATTTTAAAAAAAGTCGAATTAAAATTAAAACTTTTTACAAATTCAATTTTTTTTTAAATTCATTCTATAATGCTTTTAATATTCAATTATTATCTAAAATTTTAATTGAAATTAATTTTTTTAAATCAATTTTTTTTAGAAAATTCTACGAGAATTCAATTATTTAAATACAAAAGTAAATAATTTATTGAATAATTGAATGTTTCTTAAAATTGAGTTCTCATAAAAAATTTTGTCAACAAATTTTTAAATATGTCTTTTGACGAATTTTAATAAAATTTTTAAGAATAATTACATTTTTCAAGGAATTTGATTAAAATAACTAAAAATAATTTAAATTCTGCAATGTCTTTTTTATTATTTATGAAAATAATTGAATTCCTCAGAAAAATATTATTATTTTTGAAGATAATTAAATTTCTGCGAAGAATTTTATTAGGTACTTTTAAAAACAATTGAATTTCTGCAATAATTTGTAACTTGTCCGAAATTAAATTTTTTTTAGTGTTTTTAAACTAAAATTCTTCTATAAATCCATTATTTTTAATAATTTTTTAAAAAGCATTTTTAGAATTTTTAATTTCATTGTTAAATTAATTTTTATTTGAAAATTCTGCTAAAATTCAATTATTTAAATAAAAAAATAATTTATTGAATATTTTAATGTTTCTTAAAATCAAATTCTCATAAAGAATTTTATTAATAAATTTTTAAATAATTGAATTCTTTTGGCGAATTTTAATAAAATTTTTAAGAATAATTACATTTTTCGATGAATTTGATTTAAAATATTGTATTAAAAATAATTGAATTCCTCTGAAATTTTTATTATATATGCTAATAATAACAATTGAATGTTTCTTAAAATTGAATTCTTATATAAAATTTTATCATCAAAGTTTTAAATAATTGATTTCTTTTGATGAATTTTAATAGAATTTTTCAGAATTATTTAAAAAAAATTATATCATAGAAACAATTTTTTTCTCAAAACTAATGCTTAAAAAGTAGTAAAAATCAAATTTTTATTAGGCAATTTTTTGTGGATGCAAAAACATAATTTCTTCAAAATTACACATGAGAATTTCAAAATCTATGAATTTTTAGGAGAAAATAAAATTAATTAAAATTAGGTCAAAATGTTTTTTAAATTTTATCTTATGACCACGATTTTATTTTTCACAAAAAATTACAATAATAAAATTTTACGGAATATTTAATATTTTTTCTCCATACACTAATAGTTAAAAATATCGGTACATCCTCCCTTTAATTAGTTAATAAAAGAATTTTTTTAAATTTTGAATCTAAAATTTTTTAAAAATTGAAGTTGATATTCAAAATAAAAAATTTTATACCAAAAAGAGAAATCTTCAATTAACCAACGTCAATACTAAATAAATATAATATTACAATGTCGTCAATATTATAATCAATGATTGCAATTTTTCAAAAATTTGACAATTTTTTTAATCGTTAAATAATTGTAATAATAATTAATATTATTATATTTTATTAAATTAATTTACTCGTATTCGATTTTATGCATTTTTTAAAATTAAATTTCAATTTTCGTCAAATTGACATCAAATATTGATGCCAATTTGATAAAAATCAAAATTTTTTCTATTTGATGATAAAATTAATAGAAAATTGGATAAATTGATGATATATTCTAATATTCGTTTGAACAAATATTTTTTTCAAAAATTCATCAAAATAAAAAAATTCTTTATAAATTTATTATTAAATTTCAGTTTTTTAACTAAAGTAATTACTTTAACTATTATTCACTCTACAGATCTCGGTTAAAGTATTTCATGAAAATTTTTGAAAATCGAAGTTTAAAGAATTTTAATTGCAAATTCTAAAAATAATTAAATTCTTAAAAGTTTTAATAATTTTCGTCAATTCGACTAATCAATTTGATATCAAATCGATGAACAATATCTTTTGAGTTAGATTTTATGCATTTATCTATTAAAGATCAATTATCTTCAAATTGAGATCAAATTGACGACAATTTGATGAAAGACAAAATTTCTCATTGCAATAGAAAAGTAGATAAATTAATAATATAATTCTAATGTTCGTTATAGAACAAACAGCTTTTACTTTAAATTAATAATGTCAAAATTTCGTAAAAATAAAAAAAAATGTATAAATTTATACCCTGTTAAAAAAATTACGTGTAATTACGAGTGATTACTTTTACTAGGGTTAAATTTTATTTTTCAACCGAAAAATAATTACTTTAACAATTATTCATTTCACAGCTCTCGGTTAAAGTATTTTATAAAATATTTTGAAAATATAAGTTTGAAGAATTTTAATTGCAAATTCTAAAAATAATTAAATTCTCAAAAGTTTTAATGAAAAATCTTAAAATAAAAATTTGAAAATGATAAATTTATTAAAAATTATCTTCAAAAAATTAATTTAGTACTGAGAAATGTGATAATATTGATAATATGATAATATTGATGAGCCATTTCTGTTTGGGTATGTTCTATTTTGGTTCTATTATTTGAATACAACAGTTTACGTGGAATTGCTCTATTGAAAGATACCGCTGTAGATGTATTAATTTTATTATGAAATATTTCAATTAAGAAATTTATCGCTTTAGAAAAAATAGATTTTTTTTCCTTTTTTAAAATTTTTTTTCAATTAATAACAATATAGTTAAGTGTGAATCGATAATTTACTAAAAGTTTTGAATAAACAAAAGGCATGAGAAGACGAAGACTTTGTGAAATTCCTAATTTCATTGAATTTAACCGAATGACCTTATAATATACTCACCAGTATAATATAAAGGATCAACTTTGTTTGTTTTCACTTGAAGTTGAAATCTCGTCTTCACGAGATCCATTGGATGCATAATGCAGACTTCCACAAAACCTGCCGAACCTCCGGCTCCGATTTGAATAACCGCTTGTTTAAATAGACTCGACGATTTTGAATTTGAATGCGACATTTCTAGTTTTCTTCTTCACGAAACTTAAACTATTTTTTTCCAATTTTAAATATATTTCGAATTTTTTTTGGAAAACGTTATTGTTTAAAGTGCAATATTTCAAGTAGTACAAAGGACAAAAATATGTTTTTCGAAAAATTTTCAAAAGAATAATTCACAATTGTAAAAATGGAAAAAAGTTACATTAACATGAAAAATGGGTTGCGGAAAAAATGATTTGCACTTTTTTGAATTAAAATTCATTTAAAATGTAAAATTTTCTACAGAATTCACTATAAATAATAAATAAAGATTATGAAGTTTATGTTTATCTACACACACACAAACACACTCGAATAAGAAGCAACAGATAGTTTCATCTGATGGTGCACTGCAGGGAGTTTGTGGCGATGAAAATCTATTTTTGAATCCATATACAATTCTAATACAACGGGGACTGGATCCTCTGTGTGACGTGTCCATTTAAAATGATTATTGAAGCATCTCACTCATCATAAACCTTGGGGGTCTGTGTCTCGCTTCTCCAAGATTAGATATTAAACTGCATTTTGTATATCAAAAAAATTATGTAACTGTTTATCTTGTTGCGATATATGGAAATCGCTTCTGTTTACATTACGTTTCCTTACAAACGTTCCACTCATTTTTTTTTTAATTCAAAAAATCATGATTTTTATCACTGAAACAAAAATTTTTCAAAATTAATTTTTTTTCTCATTTTGAGGAGACAATTTTAAAAATTACCTTTTTTGCTGATAAATTGCTTGAGCCTTGGAGATATTTTTTTTTTTTATAACTTCAAGGCAACTTTGAAAATTAATCTAAGGTATTAGTTTATTTCAATATTGATAACTACGTGCAGTTTATAATTAGAAGCTTGATTAGATTTTTTTAATAGTTACTTTTAATGCGACTATTAAAGAAAAAGGCTTAAAAATATTTATAGAATGTTTCTCAATTTTTTTGGTTTGTTTAATAATTATAGAATGAAGAGAAACTAATATCTATACGATTTTAATAAAGTTTTACAATATATTCTTCGAAAGAATTCAATTATTTTGATGAATATTAAAATTCTTCCCTGAAATTCAATTATTTTCAGGAATTTTAATAAAATTCTATCCAAAATTAATTTATTTTCATAAATAGCAATATTATTCGCTGAAATTCAATTATTTTCAAAAAGTTTAATAAAATTCATGTAAAAATTTCAAAATTTACTATTTTAATAAAATTCCCATAAAACTTCAATTATTTTCATAAATAACAAAAATTTCGCAGAAATTCAATTATTTAAAAAAGAATAGACATACATTTTTTCAAAGCAAATCAATTATTTAAAGTTTTTTTTATAAAATTCTTCGCAATAATTCAATTATTTTTAATCAAATTCCTCGAAAAATGTAAATATTTAAAAAAATTTTATTAAAATTCGTCGAAAAAATTGAATTATGTATAAAAATATTTTTAAAAATTCTTGTTAAAATGTCAATTAGGTAAATAATTAAATAATAAAATTCTTCTACAAAGTTCAATTATTTAAAAGAAATTTTTTAATAAAATTCTGCACAAACATTTAATTATTTTCATAATTAATAAAAAATTTTCCAGGAATTCAATTATATTATAAAAATTTTTTTTATAATTTTCTTCACAATAACAGAGAGAAACTGCAATAATTCCATTATTTTCAAAAATAATAAATTTTTTTTTTAAATTCAATTATTTTCATAAATAATAAAACTCATCATAGAATTTCAATTATTTTTAAGGTAATTGTAATATAATTTTAATAAATAACTTATTTATTTTTGTATTTCAATACTTAAGTTCCCGTTGAATTTTCAAATAAAAATTGATTTAAAAAATAATTTCAGTTAAAATTTTAGATAATAATTGAATATTAAAAGCATTATTGCGTAAACTTTTAGAAATAATTGAATTTTTGAAAATGTTTTAAATTAAAATCTTTGAAAATTGGTATTTTTCATAATTTTTAACTAACAATTCTAAAGAATTAATTTTTTTGAAAAAGTTTAATTGAATTTTTTTGGAAATTATCTCAAGTATTTTATTTTCTAATATATATTTAATTGAAGAATTTCCGAATAATCAAAATTTTCGTAAAATTGAATTGTAAACAAATAGATTTAAAAATTTTCAAAAACATTTTCCAAAATTATTAAAAATAATTTATTTAAGGGCATTTGAACCTTGATGACGTTACAGATTGTTCAAAGCATGTGTGACGTCATCAAGGTTCAAATGCCCTTAAAGAAGAAATTTAGTTAAAAACTCAAAAAAAAATAATTATAATTGAATTTTGGAGAAGTTATTTTAATAAAATTTTCCTATAGAATTCAATTGTTTAAAAAATTTTTTAATAAAATTCTACGCAAACATTTAATTATTTTCATAAATAATAAAAATTTCACAGGATTTCAATTATTTACAAAATTTTTATAAATTTCTTTTCAATAATTTAATTATTTTCATAAATTCTTAATTCCTATGGAAAAATAATAATTAATTTTTATTGATGTTTTCGAATAATTTTACAATTAAAGAAATTTGAAAATGAATGTAAAAGAAAATTTTTTTAGTACCTAATAATTTTTGGAGTGAATCCGAATATTCTCTAGGGTCAGGGAAAAAGTCAAAATTTTGTTTGTAAAAACTTGTCTAAAGTGTAGAATTGAAAAGTAAATTTATAAATACAAGAACAATAATGTAAATGAAATAAAATGACAAAAGAAATTAATTTTTCACTTTTGTCGAAAATTAGACACATTGTTGATAAACACATTTTACTATTTTTTTTCCTCGTGTAGTAACTACTCTTACCGTAAACTAAGTTATTCTAAATTTTCCTATACTATTAAATAACCTTGAACTATGTTATCTTTTGCTGTGTCATGGTGACGGAATTTAAAGTGATGATTATTAGTTATCGTAAAATATTACTTTTGATGAATGGTGACATTTAGAAGTTTGCGCCTTGTAAAGTATTTAAAATAAGAAAAGAAACAATTATCTCTTTCTCAATTTCAAAAAGTACGTTATTAGTTCGCGATAATTTTTTCAGTCTTTCCACTGCCAAGAACAGATCAAGAAGGATGTCGGTCAGAAAAAGGAAGGTAAAATTACTTAATTTATATAATTATACTACTTATACTATTATTTTATTTTTTGAGTTAAAAAGAGACCAAGAGAGAAGAATAAGTTTTAAACAAAAGTCAAATCCGAATTCGCATTGTTGTTATCACGTGACTCATGTTCAAGATATTTTTTGTTTTTTTTTTTTAAGAAACGAGACATGTCAACTGTCAAAATATTTCAAGGATTTTAACATAACCTCTAATTTCTAAACGTCATATCAAAAGATCAAAACTGCAACAGATGATGAGAGACGAAAGTTTATTGCCAATTAGTTAAAAAAATCACATGAATTATTCGAAATTAAATATAAATGCGTTACACGATTGTAAGTGTTGTTGAAAAATATATTATAGAGAAATATGTTTTCTTAGTTTCTCAAAATAAATCTGTTTCCAACTTTTTGAGGTTAACTTACATTTTTTAATTTTATTCGCACAAAAAGCATAAAAATCTATTAAAATAACTTTTTTTTTTGTTAAAATTATGTATAAATAACAAGTTGGAATCCTTGTCAATTTGTTTATTTCGTATTTTGTAGAAAGAACAATTACTGGAACGGAAAGAAATCTTTTTGTCTTAGAACTTTGACAAGAGTTGAATCATTTGAATAATAATTTGTGTTTATTTATTTATAGAATTTCAGTTTAAGATTTTTAATTTTTCAATAATTTTTTTGTTTGATTTGATTCATTAACTATTCGATAATAATACCACGAGATTCACATCAAAATTACGTAATTTAATACTCGAACCGATAAAAGTAGTGTCAACCTTAGAATTAATTCCAACATTCTTTTCCACTTTTGTCCCCTTTTTTCAATTTTTACACCTTTTTCACCTTTTTTAATGATTTGTTACCTTCTTTCCCTTTTCTGGTGATTTGTCCCCTTTTTCACTGTCTTCTAATAAAAAATACAGGAGTTTTTCCTTTTTTCGAAATATATTTCAAAGTGTAATCATAAAATTTAGACTCAAAGAATATGGGCATATCTCTGGAACCTTTAACTTTCATGTCCCTCGCATATATTTCGATAATTTCAATAACTTTTTACTTTATTTTTGTTGGAAATATTAAAGCTTGATAAGATGAATCAGTTCCAAAAGGTTTTACATTAATTTATTAAATATATCAATAATTATTCCAATCTGAGTGCCCGATTTTTTACAATATCTACTTGTCCCTAACCATACTCTCGGATGGGTTAAACGATAAAACTTTGTAATGAATAAGAGTTACTAATTCTAAGACGCATCTTTTTAAAGTTAATTAAACAGTGAACACTTTTCCGTATGAAAATTAAAAATTTGTTAATTTTGAAAAAAGTTATAAGCTTTCAAACGTTGTCCCTCACTTTTAACCTTTTTGATCGTAATCGAGATATTTATCATTTTTCATTAATAAGACAAATGGCACATCAAAATGACTTACGGGAAATAAAAGTTCAAATTATTAGAATTATTTTGAGACATAGTAAATTGATGTGCCTCGTGTCTTCAAAAAACTGTTGTAATTTAAATAACAGAAAACACGCGCGTACAAAATTTGAAAACGACCGTAATTCGAGTGATACTCCACGAAAATCAAATAAAAGTATTTTAAAAGTACTTGTAAATATTTTCGCATGTGCCATTTAACATCCCGTGAATGTGCTTCAAGAAAAAATACTTTATTGCAAAGATAATGTAAAAATATTTGTCAATTACGGTCGACCGTAATCAACCAAAAGTTTTTAGAAAAGAAATTGTTAAGTATGAAGTTGTCGATTCTCACTTTTTTATAGAAACTGTTAATAAATAAAACTGAAGGTTAAGTTTCAATGTTTATATTTTGATTTTTTAGACAGAATAAATGATCGAAAAAAATAGGATATATAAGAAAAAAGAAAAATAGAAAAAAATGAATAGAAATTGGAAAGTTTATGAGTGTTAAATTTAAATAAAATGTATCTGGAAATTGCAAGGTAAACTTTATACATTATAATTTCATATTTTTACAATTCAGTTTAATTAAAATCTATTTTTAAAATAAAAACCATTTTAATTTTTTAGTAATTCAAACAAAAAATAAAAGAAAAGTAATGTTAATGACTAGTAATAATATAATAAATACAAAAGTAATATATTATATAATAATATAATTATTATATTATAAATTATAACCCCTCAGTTAATTACTTTCAACTGTTTTCGATTCTAAAAAACAAACACCTGTTAAATATTTTTTTGTTGCACGTTAAAAATAATTCGCAATTTTAAATAGTTTATAACTTTTTGAAGACGAATCATTTTATCTGTCCACTTGGATATTTTGAAAGCTTATTTCTTAAAGTTTATGTAGACAGAGTTTCAATACTGTGCTCAATAAAAAATTAACAAATTTTTTCTCATTGAAAAGTTAAAGGTTCTAGAGATATGCCCATATATTTAAAATTTTTCTTAATATTAAAGTAATTTTCTATCAAAGAGTCTGAAACTGTAAGAAATTTGAGTATTAAATGGAGGGTTCACCGATATTTTAATTTATATCCAGAAAATAATTTAAATATTCCACAAAATTATTTTTAAGGTAATTTTTTATGAGTAATTCAATGGTAAAAAAATCAAATAGGTTGGAAAATATTTTGCCACTTTTTGAATTTTTATTTTTACATATTTTCAATTTTGAAGTATTAATGTATTGAAAATCATCGAATTGTTGTAAAGAATTTTATCAAAAATTTGATAATAATATAATTCCTTCGAAGAATTTTATTATTTAGGAAAATAATTGAATTCTATCAAAGAATTTTGTTAAAATTTTCGCAAATTCTAATTAAATTTTTTTTGAAGAATTTCTTTGAATTTTTGTTTAAAGTAGCTAATGGAGTCTCTTTAATAATTTTAATTAAAAATTTTGAAAATAATTAAATTTTATGAAGAATTTCTTTCAAGTTTTTAAAATAATTGTGTTTATTAAAAAATGAAATAAAACATTTAATTATTGAATTTTATTAAAATTTTAGAAAGTAATTGAATTCTTTTGAAATATTTTATAACGAATTAAGAAAAAAATTGAATTCTTTTGTGAAATTGTTTTGAATATAATTGAATTTTTGATATAAGAATTTGACTATTTTTTAAGATAATGAAATTATTCAAATATAAGGATTTATTAAAATTTTAGAAAATCCTAATTAAATTTTTTCGAAAAATATTATTAAATTTTTTTTAAATATTTAATTCTTTCGTGACATTTAATTAAAATTGTATTAAAAATAATTGAATTTTTGCAAACAATTTTACTATTTATAAATGAAATTGAATTCTTTCAAAGGATTTATTAAAATTTCAGAAAATAATTGAATTCTTTTGAAATATTTTATAAAGAATTCAAAATTCAATTCTTTCGTGAAATTTTTTTTAAAATAATTGAATTTTTGCAAAGATTTTATAACAAATTAAGAAAAAAATTGAATTCTTTCGAGAAATTTTTTTTGAAAATAATTGAATTTTTTCGAAAATTATTATTAAACATTTTTAAAAATTGAATTCTTTTGTGAAGTTGTTATAAATATAATTTAATTTTTTATAAGAATTTTACTATTTATGAAGATAATTAAATTATTCGAAAGATTTATTAAAATTTTAGGAAATCTTAATTGAATTTTTTCGAAAAATTTTATTAAAAATTTTTAAAATATTGAATTCTTTCGTGACATTTAATTAAAATTGTATTAAAAATAATTGAATTATTTTGAAATATTTTATAACGAATTCAAAATTGAATTCTTTCGTGAAATTTTTTTGAAAATAATTGAATTTTTGTAAAAATTTTATAACGAATTAAGAAAAAAATTGAATTCTTTCGTGAAATTTTCTTGAAAATAATTGAATTGTTTCAAAAGGATTTATTAAAATTTTAGAAAATAATAATTCTAATTAAAAAATAAAAATAATAATAAAATTAATTCATAATTGAAAATAAAAAATTTTGTAAATTTGCATATTTATAATAAATTGTTAAATTAGTTAAAAAAATAAGCAAGTGAATTTTTATATAAATAAAATTGAATAATAATAGTATTTTTAGCAGTTTCAGCCTAAAAACAAAGATTTTTGTCAAAAAAATGCTTCAAAAATTATGAATATAAATTTTTTCGCTTAAAATTTGTTATCTAGATTCTACAAAATTATGCATGGATTTCAAAATCTAAAATTTTTGAAGAAAATAAAAATTCAGAAAGGGTGAAAATATTTTCTGACCTACTTTATTTTATGAACATTGAATTCTTCACAAAAAATTACCTTAAAAATAATTTTGTAGAATATTTAAATTATTTTCTTGATATAGTTAAAAATATCGATTTTTGTCCTTTTTTGAGGATAAAAGTTATTGTAATGCATGGAAAGAATAATTTTCTTAAATAAATAAATAGATTTTAATTTACTAAAGAAATTTGAATTTTTTCAGTTGAGGCTAGACGATGATGACAACATGTCGAGTTTTAATATGGCATCGAGGTCATCAAGCCAAAAGAAAACGTCAAAAACCACCATGAGACGATATTACACTTTAATATTCCTGGGATTTATGATATTCATCTACGTGGCGATAGCGAACGATTTAAAACCATTTCATCTTGGTGGCAAGGCAATCGACAGTGTGGCATTTTCCCTAAATTTACAAAAACCATTTTACGTTGTAATTATCGATGCCGGATCAACAGGAACGCGAGTATTGGCATTTGGCTTTCACTCCTCGATTATAAATGGAAATCTAGTTCTGGACAGTGAATTATTTCATCAGGAGAAACCGGGTTTGAGTTCATTCGCCGACAATCCAATTGAGGGAACAAAATCTCTACAAATACTCATCGATAAAGCAAAATCGGTAATTCCCCAGTCCGAATGGAATTACACTCCTCTCTTCATGAAAGCCACGGCGGGTCTTCGTCTACTTCCCGGTCACAAGGCAAACGATATTTTAGAAGTGACCCGAAATTTTTTGAAAACGTCCGGTTTTCATTTGAACGATAAATCGGTGTCGATAATGGAAGGCGTTGACGAGGGTATCTTCTCGTGGTTCACGGTTAATTTCCTTCTGGACAGATTTAATCAACACAGTCCACAGAGTACGGTTGCGGCTCTCGATCTCGGCGGTGGATCGACGCAAGTTACTTTCGCACCCGACGAGGAGAATATCAAAGAATTGAACGACTATATTTACAATATCAGCGCCTTCAATCACAATATGAGTATTTACACTCACAGTTATTTGGGCATGGGACTCATGGCTGCGAGGAAGGCGATTTTGGTGCCGGAATCGGCGGCGAAAAACGAGAACGGAATTGTCGAGATACACTCGGAATGTATTAATCCATTTATTAAGACGAAGTGGAATTATGCAGGTCAGGATTATCTTATAATGGGATCAGAGAAAGGTGCTACTAAAGTTTTTAAGAATCAAAATTATGCCGGTGGCGAGGATAAACGACCAATTGTTAAATTCCAAGATTGTTTGAGTTTAGTTGAAAATTACACGAGTACAATTAAGAGTAAACCGGTGGGACTTAATAAGCATGAGATTTATGCCTTTTCGTATTATTTTGATAGAACTACTGAGGTAAGACGTTTGCTAATTAATTCAATTTGTTTTTGATTAATATTTAATTTATGGTGTAAATAAATACTTTTTTTTTGTAGATTGGATTAATAGATCCATTCCAGGGTGGAACGATCACTGTTGGTGCTCTTTACAAAGCAGTGTTGGAAACTTGTGAATATGCGAATACGGAACAACCATTTATGTGCCTGGATTTAACTTTTATTTATTCCTTGTTGCGAAATACTTTTGGTCTCGAGCCTAAAACCAAACTCAATGTAAGTTTTTAAAAAAATATTAATGAGTTAAAATACTCATGCCTCGGATAGTATGACTTTTTACAATATTTGCAAAAAATGCGACTTCTTTTGGACTTATTTTGATAAAATGCGACTTTTTCGACTTTTCTTCCACATAACACCGCTTTTTTGGTGTAACTAAAAATGCAACTTATTTCAATTTTCATAGTGTGAAAATGAAAAATAACTATACAGGTTTGCCACAGGTCAGGGAATTCAGGGAAGAGTCAGGGAAAATAGAATTTGGCAGGGAAAAGTCAGGGATTTAAATTAAAAGTACTGGAAGAAATTAAATTTTTAGAATTCATAACAAAATTTTGAATTCTGGTGATTTTTTTTTGCCTTATAAACTATAAAATTACCACAAATTCTAATGCAAAACGTGCAAAACTATCAATTTTTTATATTTCTCACAATAATTTATTTTAAAACTTAATTCTTGAAGATCTATAATAAATAAAATTATTACTTCTAAATTATTTAATGAATAATTTTACTCAAATATTTCAAAATTAATTCAATTTTAAATGTGTTGTGTTTACAATCCTGAACGAACTTCAAAAGGTTTCAATTTTAAATTTTATAAAAATTTCCATTTTTAGTGAATTTAATTAGAAATTTTAAAGAACTTGGATATTTGAAAAATTTTAATAATTCAAATTCTTCTGAAATTTTAGTTAAATTTTTAAATATATATTTAATTAATTATTAAAAATAATTAATTTATACAAGAATTTTAGTAAAAACAGTAAAAAAAATGAATTTTGGAAAAGTTACAAATCATTGAAGAAATTTTAATTATTTGCAACATTAATAAAATTCTTCGCAAAAATTCAATTATGTTCAAAAATTTTTTTAAATTATCGTCAAAAATTCCAATTATCTTTATAAATAATAAAATTCTTCGAAATGCAATTATTTTCAAAAATTTTAATAAAATTCTTGGCGAAATTGAAATTATTTTCAAAAACTTTCCTCAGTTAAATGATTTTCAATATCTACTAATATTTTTACAAAGTTTACAAAAAGGTTACAATTATTTAAAAAAAATTTTATTAAAATTCTACTCCAAAATTCATTTATTTTCAAAAAAAAAAAATAAAATTCTTCACAGAAATTCAATTACCAATTTTTTATAAATTTCTTCTCAATTGGTAATTTTATTATTTTCATAAATAATAAAATTCTTTTCCAAAATTCAATTATTTCTAAAAAGTTTCCTCAATTCAATGATTTTCAATACCTACTTTTTTAATAAAAATTTTTCAAAAGAATTCAATTATTTAAAAAAAAATAATAATTAAACATTCAATTATTTTCATAAATAATAAAAATTTTTAAAGACATTCAATTATTTTCATAAATAATAAATATCATCGCAAAATTTCGATTATTTTTAATAAAATTTTAATCGAATTCCTCGAAGAATGTAATTATTCTAAAAAAATTTATTAAAATTCGTCGAAAATTTTTTATGAGAATTCGATTTTGAGAAGCATTCAATAAATTATTTATTTTTGTATTTAAATAATTGAATTCTCGTTGAATTTTCTAATAAAATTTGATGCAAAAATGAATTTTAGTTAAATTTTTAGATAATAAATGAATATTAAAAGCATTATACCATGAATTTTTAGAAATAATTAAATTTCAAAAGGCTTCAAATTAAAATTTTTAAAAAATTGAATTTTGAGAAACTTTAATTAAAAATTCTAAAAAAAAAATTAGTTTTTAGAAAAATTGTAGTTCCAATTTTTTTTTTAAGTTTGTGGAATTTTTAAATTTATTATTTAAATAAAAAACTTTTGAATAATGGAAAGGACGACTCACAAAAAGAACATAAATTGGTTCCCGATCAAATTTGTTAATATTTATTGATTATATTTGTTCTAAATTACTTTAACTCAAACATAAATCCAGAATCCAAAACAAATTTAACCGGGAACCAAATTCTGTACTTTTTGTGCGGGGTCCTTTCGTAATATTTATAATTGAAATCAATAATTGGATTTTAGTCGAATTGTAAGTGAACTCTTTTTTTTAAATAATTACATTCTCAAAGAACTTCCTCAAAATTATTGAAAATAATGAATTTACAAGAAAAATTTTATTTACAAATTCTAGAAAATAATTGGATTTTGTAGAAATTACAATCGGAATTTTTAGAAATAAATCAATTTGAGACAGTTTTAAATTAAAATTTTTTGTGAATGTCGATGTTTTGAATAAATTTAGTTAAAATTTCTACAGAATAGAATAATTTAAGAAGAATCGTACAATTGTAATTTTTCCAAATAATTAAATTTTTATTATAGAAATAAATTTTATATTTAAAAAAAATTATTTTAGGTATCATTTTTAAAAGTGATCGTTTACAATTTATTGGAATCTGAAACTTGTCAATTATCCGTTATTTATTGTAGCAGATTGAAAACAATAAAAATTTCAAATATTGATAAAAAACACTTTAAATTTTTTGCAATATAATTTGACAATTACAAACAATTGAATTACTAATAATTGCAAACAATTTTAATTACAAACAGCTAAACTAATTTTCTATTTTTTTCAATTTTCATAAAATCTTTCATGACTAGTTTGCCGTAAATGGTACAATAAATAAATTAAAAAAAATGATAATGTAATGTACGAAAAAAATTTAAGTAAAATATAAATAAATTTATTAAATAATAACAATCAAATACAATGAAATTAATATAATAATTTTGTGTTTTCAGCTTTTTAAAAAAATATCTGGCCACGAATTAAGCTGGGCTTTGGGATCAGCATTTAATGTATTACAAAGTGAACTTTGATATCCAAAGTAGATAGAATTTTAAAAAAATTTGTAACTTGATCCAGCGTGGAAGCCGAAACTCGAAACAAATATCTTCATTTCTTACGATCAGGTAAATTCCCATATTTTTAGTGCCTATTAGACATTTTTCTTATTATTTTTTTCTCTCCTTATAATTCCGTATCCTGAGTTATCGTATTTTGTACTCAAATCATAAAATTAAGAAACTTAAATTAAACACAGGGAAAAAAATTACAATCTTAAATAATTGTTATACGCAATATTTGCAGAAACAAATTTTTTACATTTATTGTAATTTCTTTATTTTTCGATAATTTTTTTAACAAAACATTTTACAAATATTTTACAATAATTAACAATGACAATTATTCGTCATTTAATATTAAGAACATTTATTTCCTTTTTTTAAATTTGATCCCAGGGACAAAAATTTTAAATCCGATTTTTCTTTTTAAATAAAAAAAATTTGTTACTTTTTTTTAAATTAGATAAAGACAATAAAAACTTTATTCGAGTTCTTTTTTTAAAAACTGATTTATATTATATTTATATTTGTATTTCATAAAAATATTGATTGCTATTTAATTTATAAAAAGAAGAATGAAATATCTACTATTTTAAACGCTACAAATATAATATACGAATTAAATGATGAAATTTTTGTAAATATGTAATATAACAATCCTCGATGTCTCTCGAGATGATTTCTGTCTCTCAATGAGCCAAATTATATTCTTGTACAAAAAATCTTCTTTCTTATAATTTCAATTTTCTATGTATTTTATTATCTGTCGATTTCCGATTTTTTTAATCCGAGACATTGAAAGATGTAAATTGAATTTTTTTTCGAAATCTCGTAAGTCGGATCCTGATCTTATTTATAATTTTCTTGAAATATTTTTTTATTATTAATTTTTAAATATAAAAAAAAATTTTTGAAAATATAAAAGCATGAAAAACTGTTTTTTTTTTAATTTAAATTTTTTAAGTTTATTATTTGCAGTTTAAATTAATAATGAATCAAAGAGTACACATTAAAATCTTTTAATGTCTCGAAAGATAATGTGCGTCTCTGTAAATCAATTTTCTAACAGTATTTGAAGAAAATACATTCTTCGGAAAAAAAAATGTTTTAAAAATGATTTTAAAATTTTTACTGTAAAATTAATTTTAAAATTTTTACACTACATTTTATCCATGTTTTTCAAATGAAAAAAATTTGTATTATCTTTAGTTAACATATTAAAGCTGAGGAATATTTTTTATCGACAAAAAAAATTCACATTAATTTTGTAATAATTTTGTAAAAAAAAATGAAAATTATTCATCTGAATACATTTTTTATTATCTGAACAAACATTCATATCATTAAAATATTATACCAATTTCTAAAAGAAATTATTTAATTTTTTGAACATAAAGAAATGTTGAATGTCGACCAAATTTTTGACGACAAAAGAAAATGTTTTCTGCACAAAATAAATTGAATTTCCTGAATTATAAGAACCAATATTTATAATTTAATACAATTAGAAATTCATCATTGAAAATAGAATTAAAATTTTCATTGATAATTGTAAATATCTAGATAATGATATCATCAGGTGCTACTAGCGATGATAAGACGATTTGTTTTTAAACAAATTGTTGTAGAAAAAATAATTATTCGGTTTGGAAACTTATTTTTATTTAACAAAACAATTTAATGTAACTAGACACTAAGTAGTAATTATTTTATAAACATATCACTTAATAGTTAATGTAGATAACAATATTTTATAATAGACTGATGATGATGATGATGATGATGATGATGATGATGATGATGATGATGATGATGATGATAATAAAATTTAACAATAATCGAGAAATAATCATTAGATTAATATTATGTGATTTAAGTATGTTTAGTACATGGTAGAAATTGCACAAAATTGTGATGTTTTAAATATATGTACCTAATAATTTCTGTACAGTAGAGAAAAACGAATCGACGATGTATAGTGCCTTTAAATAAACTTCTTTATTAAAACCAATTTTGATTAATTTTTAACTTTTCTTTTATATTTTTAATACAATTTGGATCAGAATTTCTCAAACAAAGCATCTAAAAAGAAAAATTTTTATTTTTCCTCGAAAATGATTTTTTTGTTTTCTATAGTGTCGAAAAAAGGTTCTGAAATTTTTACATAGGTCGAAAAAAATTTATTAGTACTATTAACAGTTTAATTTTTTAGTAAAGATAAAATATTTCTTTCTCGAGTTCCAGTTATGACCGATTTATGACATTCTCGATCGGATCTGGACAGATTATGAAATATTCTCATAATATAAAAAATCTCATTTTTTATTTTTATTTATCGTCTCATTGCTCGATTGTTTCTCGTTTGAAATAACATTAAAAAGAATTAACAGAGATTATTTAAAAATTTTATATTAATTTGCAAATTAAAATGTTGTCGAATAATAAAATAACAAAGGATTCAAATAAAAAGAGGAAAAGAAAACTAAGCTGGATATTTTTTTCTCCAAGAGTTGGAAAGTTTTATTTGAGATCAAAGTTGACACAAAAATTTAATTTTGTTTTTTCCTGATGCCCAGACAAAATTTTGACTTTTTTCCTGACCCTAAAGAATATTCTGATTCACTCTAAAAATAATTACAAAAATGTTGTTATTATATTTATTTACAAATTTATTTAATTGGAAAATTATTCGAAAATATCAGTAACTTCCTTATTCATTATTATTTTTCCATAGTAATTAAGATTTTCAAAAAATTTTAAATTCAACAACTTATAATAATTAAAAATGACCGAGTGATAAATAATTATTTTTTATTATAACCATATTGTTACTGTAACTTCTTCAAAATAATTTTCATCATTTCAATTATTATTTTCTACAATTTTTAAATAAAATAAAATTTTTCATTAAATAAATTATTTTTAATAATTTTTCAAAATTGTTCGCAAATTCTTTAATTAAATATATAAAATAAAAACTTGAAATAATTTTTAAAAACAATTCAAGTAAACTTTTTCAGAAAAATAATTCTACAGAATTGTTAGTTAAAAGTATGAATATTTCAAATTTTAAATGATTTTAATAATTTAAAACCTTTTCAAAATTCAATAATTATTTATAAAAATTTATATGTTATAATGCTTTTAATATTCAATTATTATCTAAAATTCTAACTAAAATTCATTTTTAAATCAATTTTTATTAGAAAATTCTATGAGAATTTAATTATGTAAATACAAAAATAAATAATTTATTGAATAATTGAATATTTCTTGAAATTTAATTCTCATAAAAAATTTTATCAAAAAATTTGTAAATAATTGAATTCTTTTGATAGATTTTAAAAAAAAATTTAAGAATAATTAAATTTTTCGATGAATTCGATTTAAACTGTATTAAAAATAATTCAAAATCCTGCGATAAGTTTTATTGTTTATGAAAATAATGGCAAATGGAATTATTGCGAAAAAATTTGTAAATAATTGAATTCATGTGAAATTTTTATTATTTATGAAAATAATTAAATGTTTGCGAAAAATTTTATTAAAATTTTGTTTAAATAATTGAATTTTGGAGAAAAATTTTATTATATTTATAAAGATAATTGATATTTTGACGAGAACTTAAAAAAAATTATTGAAACATATAATTCAATTTAAATTGTATTAAAAATAATTGAAATTCACCGAGGAGTTTTATAATTTATTAAAATAATTGAATTATTGTGTAGAAGTTTATAAAAAAATGTTTAAAAAACTAATTTTTTTTCGAAAAAATATATGCCAATTCTTTTTTTAATAATTGAATTCTTGTGAAATTTTTATTATTTATAAAAATAATTGAATTCTTTTGGGAAATTTTATTAAAATAGTAAATATTGAAAATAACTGAATTTTTGCGAAGAATTTTATTACGTTTAAAAGTAATTTAATTTCTACTATATGAATTTTATTATTTATGAAAATAATTATTGTTTCCGTAGAATTAAAAAAAATTTTTTTTTTTAAATATTTGAATTCTTTTGGAAAATTTTAAGATATTGAAAATTATTGAATTGTTGAAAATTTTTATAAAGAATTGAAATTTTGCTAAGAATTTTATTACAATTTTTAAAAATAATTGAATTTCAGAAGAATTTGAATAATTGTTGAAATTTTTCAAAAATCTAAGTTCTTTAAAATTTGTAATTAAATTTGTTTAATAAATGGAAATTTTATAAAAAATTCCAAATCGAAGTCTTTTGAAGTTCATTTATTTATCATAATTCTAAACTCAACTCTTTTGAAAATTTAATTAATTTTATTATTTAAGTAAAATTATTTATTAGAAAAATAAATAATAATATAATTTAAAGGAAAAAATGTTTTTCTCTATACTAAAAAATTAATATGTTAATAATACTAACAAAAAAATTATAAAATTTAAATTAAAATTTTGTCTACCTAACTAAAAATTTCAGATATATTTTTTCGACACTAGGAGTAAAAAAATAATTTTCGGGTGTAAAATTAAAATTTTTCATTTTAGGTGATTCGCTTGAAAAATTCAGACACACAATTTTTTTTCTCTTTCATTATGAATTTTTATAATTAATAATTAAAGAAAGAAAAATATTGGATTTATTTATAAATTTATATTTATAATAATATTTGTAATAATTATAAAAAAAAGTAAATTCACTTCTGTAAAGAAAAATTTTTAACATATATTATAATAAAACCGGTTTTATTGATTATCATTCCTCCTTTTTCCCCCGCGCATGAAAAAAAGATATTGAATTTTAGCGCCATATTTTCTTTTCACTAGTCACGTGATCTGTGACCAATGGCGGTTAGTTCGACTGGGTATTTTTTCGAGATAAGAAAAGTAGAAGGATGTCAAGGGAAATTTGACAGTTTTGAGGAAAATGTTATAAATACTTTTAATAATTATACAAAAAGTTTAAATTAAAGTAACAGTTAAATAGTTTTCAATGTATTATTGAGAGTTAAAAACGATGGTAACAATGTTATCCTGTTTTATCGACTTACCGAAGAATCATCTCAACACGAGGTTAAAAATTCTTAAAATACACAATTTTTTTGACGTACTATTTCACCTTTTAAATTCATTTTAAAAATTCTCATAGTATTTATAAGAATAGTTAGAAATTTAAATTGAATTTTTGTTGTAAAATTGAAAAGATTTGTCCCTGCACGTATTATATATTTATCATGCGACATTTTTTGACAAACTAACCTCTATAAATGGGTTTATTATATCGATAATATTATATATATACGGAAATTCGTGTGCGAAATGTCAGCTTGGAGTTTCGACAAAAACAGTACGTTATCTTCTTCTTTTGTGTGACAACACTTAAATCCAAGATAAATCATTTAGGATTTAGGTTAAATAAATGAAATAAATGAACGTAACCACTAGGTTTCTGAATAAATCAAATGTATTTTGTCGAAACATTCACAGCGCATTACTTCATCAGGAGTTAAAGGTGAGTTATTTTTTTTTTCCTCGCAATGATTAAAATCTAGACGCCGCATATACAGATTGCATAACTTTTTTGTTGTAAGCTGTTAAAAGATACATAGGGTCATTTTCTTCGGGGACACGTTAATCCCTTCTCCTTCTGTTTTCCTATTTCTAGAAGTCTTAATTAGATGCATGCATTCTATTTACATACATATATGTTCAGTATAATTCTGTTTATTGTTTTCATTTTCTTTTCATTCAGAATATATATGTATGTATTGTTTTTAAATTTTGCGTGTTATCGTTTCGTGAAATCTTGACAGTTCACGTTTACTCGTTTTTCTAGTTGCAATTTTTTTTGCCCTCACTTATAATCTCTTGTGTTGTCGTACTTTTTTTAGCACGAAATGGCCAAGGCAAGCGTTTTTAAATACCGTTATGTTTCTCAATTATCAAGTTCAATAATTATTATTATTTTCATCATTGTAATGTGTTGTGTCTGAAGAAAAAATGTTTGGTTCTAAATTCTCAATAGAATATAGAATATTTTTATTGTCACCATGACTATTGGAATTTCGGCAATAATCTTAATATTTATTATCTCTGAAGATTAAAAGTTTTTCTTTAATCTTTAATGTGCTAAAAAGGAGAAAAAATTCTATTCTTAAAAATTTGCAAGTATCTAAAAAGTATATTTACTAAAGACTTAAAAAGTTCAGAGTTTGGTTTTATTTTTTGAAAAAAAAATGTATTGAAAAAAATTGGTCATCTGTCCTTGAAAAAAAAATTATTTTAAATAATTTATAGTAAAACAATATTTTGATCTTTGACTTTGTTTACAATTTGATCTATCGTGAATTTCGCAAATAAATGATATCGTTGTTAAACTGTAGAAAAAATATATATTTCTCAGCAGTTTAGCATTAATGTGATAAAATAGATAGACGTAATAGATAATAAATAAGTATGCCAAAAAATTTGTATATTCAAATTCTTGAGTCAACAATGTGAGTATTTTTTTTTGTCATAATTCTAATTTTATTTTCCAAACATAGTTTTTTTCCACAATTTCACATATTATTTCGATATAAAATATAATTTGATTTAAAAAGACCGGAAAGTTCGTCAGTCGTACCGCATATAATTTCGAGAATTTTAGAGAAATTACAAATGATAGCAGAAATTCAATTATACTTTCAAAAATAATAAAATTCTTCGCAAAAATTCAATTATGTTCAAAAATTAAAGAAAATTCTCGTCAAAATTTCAATTATCTTTTGAAATAGTTAAATTCTTCTCCAAAATACGCAATTATTTACAAAAATTCTTGGCAAAAATTTCAATTATTTTCACAAATTTTCCTCAATTCATTGATTTTCAGTATCTACAATTTTTAATAATATTTTTAAAAAAAAATCAATTATTTAAAAAAAATTTTAATAGAAACATTCAATTATTTTCATAAATAATAAAATTCATCGCAGAAATTCAATTATTTTTAAAAGTAATAAAATTCTTTGCAAAAATTCAATTAATAATTTTATAAATAATAACATTCTTCTTATGAATTCAATTATTTTTAAACAAAATTTTAATAAATCCTTCGAAACAATTGAATTATTTTTTTTACTAGTAAAATCTTTGCAAAAATTCAATTATTATAAAAAAAATTCAATTTTTTCTTAATTCGTTATAAAATCTTTTTCAAAAGATTTCAATTACTCTCTAAAATTTTAGTAAAATTCAATAATTAAACGTTTAATTTTAGTTATTAACAAACACGATAATTTTAAAAACTTGAAAAAATTGTTCATAAAATTCAATTATTTAAAAAAATTTTAATTAAAATTATTAAAGGAACTCCATGATTTAAAAAAAAATTCAAATAAATTCTTCAAAAAGAATTTAATTGGAATTTTCAAAAATTGTAACAAAATTCTTCGCGAGAATTCAATTATTTTCGTAAATAATAAAATTCTTTGAAGGAATTGTATTATTATCCAATTTTTTGATAACATTCTTTGCAACAAATTATTATTGCAGAAATTCAATTATTTTCAAGAGTAATAAAAATTCTTCGCAGAAATTTAATTATCTTCAAAAATAATAAAATTCTTTTTAAGAATTCAATTATTTTCATAAATAATATATATATAATCGCAAAATTTCAATTATTTTTAATACAATTTTAATCGAATTTCTTGAAAAACGTAATTATTTAAAAAAATTTTATTACAATTCATCAAAAGAATTCATTTATTTAAAAATTTGTTGTAAAATTCTCCATGAGAATTCAATTATTCGCAATAAATTATTTATTTTTGTATTTAAATAATTGAATGCTCGTTTAATTTTCTAATAAAAATTGATTTTCATTTCATTAAAATGAATTTTAGTTAAAATTTTAGATAATAATTATTGAATATTATAAGCAATATAGCGTGAATTTTAAGAAATAATTGAATTTTGAAATTAATTTTTTTGAAAAAATTTGATTATCAATTTGCCATCTTTAATTATTATAAAACAGGAAGAAATTGATTACTCCGAGTCGAAGACTCGATATATTTTCATGTTTTATAGTTATGAAAAAATTTAATTTATAGTTTTAAGTAAAATGTTCTCTTACTTGACTCGGAATTGTTATATTTTTGTCAGTAATTGGTTCGTAAAATCCGAATTTTTAAATACTTTCACTGGTTAAAGAATTTAATTTGCAAACGAAATTATAATAATCTTTATTTTTCGAAATTGTATACATATAAAAATTTTTTGTCTTTGCTTAATTTACCGTTTCAATTGAAATAAAGTTTGTCATATAAACTTTTCAATAGAATTTGCTTGAATTTCAAAAGCAATACTCGGAAGAACAAGTGACACGCATATAAACCATCAATAGTTTGAATGAAAGGTCGAGAGTATTGTTGTCAAATAAAGAAGTTATACAACGACGTTGTAGACACGTC
The DNA here is from genome assembly GCF_015476425.1 of Leptopilina heterotoma. Taxonomy (NCBI): domain Eukaryota; kingdom Metazoa; phylum Arthropoda; class Insecta; order Hymenoptera; family Figitidae; genus Leptopilina; species Leptopilina heterotoma. The sequence continues at coordinate 169,689 of NW_025110914.1, forward strand.
TGCTGTTTTCTTTTTCTTTCTTTTTTAATATAATATTTCATTCTTTAGTTTCCGTTTGGTTTTGTGTGCTTTTTACTTTGTTTGAAGGAATAATTTTAAATCATGAGTTTTTGTAATTACTCGCAATAAATTAGTTTATAAAATTCTAGTGTAATTGAAAGAAAAGAAAGAAATTTGCTAATGTCTTTAAAAAATGCTTCTTTAGATCGTTCACATGACGGAGGTGCCATTGAAACATTTATTTATCAAAAATTTGCGGAAGAGTGCATCCGTACCGGAGGCGTTGTACTCGACCTATGTCAATTTAGTGGACACAATTGCAAGTCCAGGAAGTCATCATCAGGAATTGAACAAATCCTTAATGGAACCATATTTGGATTTATGTTACATACCAAAAGAAGTTCCACCAGCGTCGAATTATGATTTTTCCTTTGAGAGTTGCTCAAGCGTTGGAACATCAAATGAAAGCATTAGTTCAATGTTTACACAAAATATGGATTTGACCAAGACAGCTGAGCAAGATGGAAATTTGGGGAATAAACGCACAAAAGATATGCAGAGGTATAAAACGATGCGAAAGTGGAAGAGATTTGGCAAACGTGAGTTTTTTTTTCTTTTTATTACTTGCTTTTTTATTATAATAAAAGTGTTTAAAGAATACAAGAAATTTCTTTTTGAAAATTTTAAATTATGAGTTCAAGGTTGCCATAGATCTGAAAATTCAGAGAAAGAAAAATTGGACAATGAAATCAGGGAAAAATTACAATTTTAACAAAAGTACTGAAAAAAACATTAAATTTGAAGAACTATAAAAAAAATTCATATTTATGGTGTCTGGAAATTTTTGAACACAAAAAAATGGAATTCTTCTTGAATTTTTTTAGTTCACCTCATAAATTATGAAATTACCACGAATTTTAATACAAAACCATAAATTTTTTTCTATTTCTGTCAATAATTGAACTTTACAGAATAAAAAATTAAATTTATTTTAAATAACTTAATTCTAAATGAACTTTTATAAAATTATCAAATTTTAAAAGAGTTGCGTTACCAATTTTGATAAATAATTGAATTTCAGTAGGTTTTAAATTTGAAATATTTTAAAAAATATAGTTTCCTAAAGTCACATCAATTAAGTTCACAATATTTATGATCAAAGATTGAAAAAGAAAAAATATTTTTCTTGCCAAAAACAATTTTTTTCCAAATTATTGATCCAAAAATTATGCAAAATGTTTTTTATGCTAAAATATGTCAACGTTTAAATAGAAAAATATATTTTCTAAATATATTTTCTATTTAATTTCGAACGAAATTAAATGTAACATTGTTGCACACATTAAAAATTAATTTGTAAACTTTTAAAATATTTTAATTCCTTTTTCAATTTTTAAAGCAATCGTCAATTTTTGAAAATATTTTAAGCGAATTTTTATTCATTTGAACGTTTATAAATTTTTTAACATGAAAATCTTAATTCCTGTGAAAAAAGAATAAAGATTAATAAAATTTTTAAAAAAAGTTATTCATGTTTCGAATAATTTTGTAATAAAGATATTCAAAAATAAATTTATTAGCTTCTTTATTTAATAATTTTAAGAGTAAATCAGAATATTCTTTAGAATGAGAAGGAAAGTCAAAATTCTGTCTGAAAATCAGGGAAAAACAAAATAAAATTTTTGTGTCAATTCTGAAGTTGTTCTATAAATTTAAATTTGTTTTCAAATTAAATTATTTTTTAAAATGACTTTAATTAAAAGAAAATATTGAAAATCTGTTTTTAAAAATTTCAGTGAAGCAAGAAGTGGATCCAAATGAAGCGTTTGTATTGAGATTGATGTCCTTTAATATTCTCGCACAAAGTCTCCTGGAACTTCATCCTTATTTATATAAATATCACGATATAGCAGCATTACCGTGGAAAGTTAGAAAACCAATAATAACCCAAGAAATTCTTCAAGCAGAAGCGAATGTAAGTTGCAAAGATGTAAAAATACTTTATTTTCTCCATCACCCAAAAATATAATTTTTGTAAGAAATCTTTATTAATAGACGCGTAAAGTTTTCTTTTAAAAATTTCTCAAGAGTCGGCATTTAAAATTTTTGTTTACTTTTTATTTTTAGAAAAAATTTCTTTTAAGTATTTGAAATTTTGTAAAAATATTTTGAACATAATTGTTTTTTTTTTGTAAGCATTTAGTTAAGATTTTTAAAAATCAAGTTTTGTAGAATTTTAATTGCAAATTTTGAAAATAATCTTATATTCTAAAAAATTTTAGTTCTAAATTACTTTCAATTTTTTCAACTACATATTTCCAAAAATTCAATATGCGAAGAAAAATAATTACATTCAAATTTTTTCAAAACAAAGAACTATCATTTTAGAATTATAAAAATTTTTAATTACAATTTTTCAGAAAATTGATTAATTATTTAAATTGCCTAAAAGTTTTTTTTCGAAATTCAATTATTATTTTCGTAATATTAAGTACATTAAAATAATTTAAAAAACTATAATTATTAGAATTTTTAAAAATTCAGTTATCTTCAAAAAAGTAAATTAAAATTTTTTTTAAATAATATACTTTTTAAACTGGAGAAGTCATGTATTTTATTTATTTATTTATTTCAATCAATTTATTTTCATTATTTGTAATTAACATTCTTCAAAAACTTGACTTTTTAACATTTTTTTAAAATTTTTAAATTCTTAAACAACAAATTTTAAGAATTCTTTTATTATAATTTTAAAAACATCAATTATTTTCAATATTTTCTAGTCTCTAAAATTCTGAACGTTCAAATGTGCGAAATTTATTTATTATTTCCTCAAATTCAAATTTTATTACATTAATAATGCATCATGTACAAAAAGAATAAATTATGAATATAAATTAAAAATTCCCTTCCTAATATGTTTATGTTTTGTCTATCTTCAATTGATCGAATTCATTTTACTTTGAGTAAAATAAATTCTGAATTTTTTAAATGTTTAATTTATGTTTTGAATTTTTACTTCAATTAGTAATTTTTGAAAATATCTGAACTAAAAAATATTTTGTTCAGTATTTTTAGAACATTATATCGTCAAAAACTTTTATTTACTTGAACGTTCGGAATTTGTGAATCATTTATTTTCGTTTACATATTTTCAATAATTGACTTTAATAATTTTTAAAAAATACCATCAAGATTTGCAGTTACAATTATTATAATTAATTAAATTTTTAAATTAAAATAATTGAATTCTCAAAGAACGTTCGGAAAATTATTAAAATAATTGATTTAGAGAAGAAGTTTAGTTAAAAATTCTAGAAAATAATTAAGTTTTGAAGTTTTATTTTTTTCCGATTTTTATAGTAGGTATAAATAAAAAATATAGAAAAATCTTTCAAAAATTATTTTTGAATAATGAGTAATAATTTTTAAACTGATTGAGAATATTCTTTAGAGTCAAGAAGTAAGAATTTTGTCTGGAATTTAATTTTGTCAGGGAAAAAGAAAATTAAATTTTTATTGGCAACAAATGTAGTTTTAAAAACCTGGAAAAATTACGTTTTTTAACCTGGAAAACCTGTAAAAGTCAGGGAATTTAAAATGAGCAAAAGCGTGGCAATCCTGAACATTTAATAAAAAATAAACTGAAAAATAAACGACTTTTTCTACTTTCTTTGTATTTTGAATATACTTTTTATGTAACGAATTATTCATTAAATTGAATTATTAACGAATTTTGTGTTGAATTCACAGGTGATATGTCTGCAGGAAATGCAGGAAGACCACTTGGATGATTTCCTTGTGCCATTCAAGGAGCAGGGCTACGATTATTTCTACAAAAAACGTACAAATGACAAAGATGACGGACTACTATTAATGTATCGTACAGAAAATTTAACAGTTGTTGACTACACAAAAGTGGAAATGTTCCAGTCTGAAGTTGAATTATTAAACAGAGACAATGTTGGTATTATCGTGAAATTCGCCCTTAAGGACAGTCCAGAGACGCAATTTGTCATAGCCACGACACATTTATTGTACAATCCAAGGAGAAGCGACGTACGTCTCGGTCAGGTGCAAGTTCTCTTAACTGAGATTGAAAGGATCGCTTTCATCGAAAACACTATGTGAGGGTACTTTGAAAACAAATTAAAAAAAAAATAACTATAACTAAAGAAAAAAATTGGTCTTCATCTATAATAATTGCAATTCATGGGCAGTTACCACTTTCTTTTTTTGTTTGCCTAAACTTTTAACAGGACAGGTCCAAAGTATCTTCCAATCATTCTCTGTGGAGATTTTAATCTGGAGCCGCACACTGGGGTGTATAAATTCATAACTCAGGGTTTATTCACGTATCAGAATAAAGGGAGGAATTTGGAACCGCAGGACTATCGATATTTGTCGAATGTACTGTTACCTCCAAGTTTGCATATCACGGATGATTGTCAGCATTTTAATGTTCTCCTTCAGAGGTTACGAGGCGGTGGACGAGGTCAAGTTATGGTAATTTCTATTTATTTTATTCTCGCATGAAAAACATTTTATTTCGGACAAAAACTAATACTCTTCGTTATCATGGTTAATTATTCTTTTTTTTTATTCTTCTACTACTATTTTTTAAGCCAACAATTAATTAAAATTTGAATATTTTCCGAAAATTTTAAATATTAACTAATAGAATAGACAACGAACCTTGGAAAATTTTGAGAGTAACGTGAATTTATTCACGATTTGAAAAAACTGAATTTGACATGGATTTTTAAACATTCAAATTTTAAGAATCAACCTTTTTGAAAATTGAAATTCTAATTTTTATTAAAAATTGAAAAGTAGTTGGAAAGTACTAGACTTTTTTAATTTCTGTCGCGAACAGTTTTTCTAAGAAATGAATATTTTAAAAAATTTGTGTAAATGAAGTTTAGAATCAGTAATTTAAAAATAATGCAAATTTGCAAAATTTAAAATATTATACTATAAATTACCACGTGAATAAAAAATGTTCCAAATTACATTTTTAAAAAAAATATTTAAAATTTCAAAGACATTTGAAAAATTTTAAACTAAGTGAAATTTTTTCTTCTTTTATTTTATATAAGGTCAATTTATTAAAAATCTTACAATTCGTTTTTGAAAATTTAAAATAGATTTCGACATAGACTTGAATTACGCAAATTTCAAAGTTTTAGAATTCTCGACTTCTAAATAAAAAAAGGATTTAAAATTTCAATTTCTTGCAACTATTTCGTATTTGTATAAAGATTACGATAACATTCCTAAAAAAAATGTGATTTAAAACTTTTTAATTTTGTATTTATTCAGGGTGAAAGGTGAAAGTCAGGGATTTTTATTAAAAGTACTAGAAAAAATTTAATTTTTAGAATTTCTAAGAAAATTTTTTATTTTAGTGTCTTTTTTGTTTGCCTTATAAATTAGGAAATTACCTACCACGAATTCTAATAGAAAACCTTCTATTTTTCTATTTCTGACAATAATTTATTTTTTCAAATAACTTTATTAACTATCATAAAATTATTACTTAGCAATTATTTAATGAATAATTTTACTTAAATATTTCAGTAAAAGGACGAAAGGTCAAACATATGAATCCAATAAAATAAATAATAAATACTTAAATATTTCAAAATTAATTCAATTTTAAAAGAGTTGCGATTTCAATGTTAATACATAAATAGATGAACTTCAAAAGGTTTTAGTTTGAAATTTAATATAATTTCAATTTTTAATTAATTTAATTATAAATTTTATAAACTTAGATTTTTGAAAAATTGCAATAATTCAAATTCTTCTGAAATTAAATAAATTTGTTAATATATATTTAAATAATTATAAAAATAATGGATTTATACAAGAATTTAAGTTGAAAACACTAAAAAAAAAATTGCATTTCTAAGAAGTTACAAATAATTGGAGACATTCAATTATTTTCAAAAGTAATAAAATTCTTCTCCGAAATTCAATTAAAAAAATCTTAATAAAATTCTATGCAAAATTTCAATTATTTTCAATTCCTTTTTTTAAATTCTTGTCTAAACTTTAATAATCTTTTTAAATAATAAAATTTTCCTCCGAAATTCAATTAACTAAAAAAATTTTAATAATATTCAACCCAAAATTTCAGAGATTTTCCTCAATTCAATGATTTCTAATATCTACTATTTTAATAAAATTTCCCAAAAGAGTTCAATTATTTAAAAAAAATTTTGATAAAATACTGCGCAAACATTTAATTATTTTCATAAATAATAAAAATGTCACTGTAATTCAATTATTTACAAATTTTTTTTATAAATTTCTTCGCAATAATTCCACTATTTTCATAAATAATAAATTTTTTTACAGTGATTCAATTATTTTTATAAATAAAAAATTTCATCGCAGAATTTCAATTATTTTTCTTAAAATTTTAAACAAATTTCTCGAAAAATGTAATTTTTTTGAAATTTTTATTAAAATTTGTCGAAAAAATTTGTTGATAAAATTCTCTATGAGAATTCTATTTTAGGAAAAATACATTTATTCAATAACTTTTTTATTTTTGTAGATAAATAATTGAATTCTCGTAGAATTTTCTGATAAAAATTGATTTAAAAATGAATTTCATTAATATTAGAAGCGTTATATCGTGAATTTTTAGAAATAATTGAATTGAAAACTAACAATTTTGTAGAATTGACTTTTTTAATAAGTTTAATTGAATTTTTAAAAAAAATTATTTGAAGTTTTTATTTTATAATATGAATTTAATTGAAAAATTTCCAAATAATCAAAATTTCATAAAATTGAATTGTAAACAAATGAATTTGAAAATTCTCAAGAATCATTAATAAAATTTTTAAAAACAATTACATTTTTCGAAGAATTTACTTAAAATTCTATTAAATATAATTGAAATCCTGTGAAGAATTTTATTAAATTTAGTAAAATAATTGAATTCTTCCAACGAATTTTTTACATTTCTTTTAAATAATTAAATTCTTGCAACGAATTTTATTACATTTCCTTTAAATAATTGAAATCCTTGTGAAGAATTTTATTTTATATGAAAATAATATTGAATTCTTGTAACGAATTTTATTACATTTCTTTTAAATTGAATTCTTTTGAGAAATTTTATTAAAATAGTAGATTTTGAAAATTTTTGATTTTCAGCGAAGAATTTCATTATTTGTAAAATGTAATTGAATTCTTGCAACAAATTTTTGAAATTAATTACATTTTTCGAAAAATTTATTACTTGTAAAAATAATTTAATTCTTGCGAAGAATTTTATTAAAATTTTTGTAAATAATTTGTTTTTTTCTGAAAAATTTTATGAATATTTAAATTATTATGAGTTGTTGAATTTCAAAAAGGTTTGAATTTGTAATTTTTTGAAAATCTTAATTCCTATAGAATAATAATGATTAAATATTTATTTAAAAAGAATGTTTTGGAATAATTTTAGTGTGAATCAGAATATTCTTTAGGGTCAGGAAAAAAGTCAAAATTTTGTCTTGAATTCAGGGAAAAGTCAGAGAAAAACAAAATTAAATTTTTGTGGCGACCGTGTTATTGGACAATGATTTTTAGCTTAAAAAATATTGTTGAATTTTTGAAATTTAATCAATGTCCCTCTTTGAAAATGAAAATTTGAATTTGTATCTGTTTTTTACGTCTCAGTAATGTAGAATAGAAATTTTCGATTCTAAATGACAAACATCTCTTAGTGTTTCAAAATAGAAATATGAACTTAATGTTTCTATAATTTTGTCAATTGCTAGCCAATTAGTTTTGGTACAAAAAATTCGAATCAAATTAAATTTAAAATATACAATCGCAAAATTGCAGAAAAAAAGCATTAATGTAATATGTTTTAGTTGGAGAATAGAGAGAACCACAAAAATATTCGTAGACATTCAACAGAAGAGATAATCGCTGAAGACGTTAGCGTAAACACATTTACAAATCAGTATCAACAAATTCAATTAGATGAAAATAATCATGTGAAATTTTCTTCCGGCACATTAACGCATCCATTTAAATTTCGTAGCGCTTATAAGCATAAGAATCGTCATGGATATCCAGAAGCTACGACACATCAAAATAATTGGATAACCGTCGATTACATATTTTTCTCTGGTCTTGAACCTTTAGGAATATTGAGTTTGCCAACTGTTGAACAGTGTAATGATTTGCCAACAATACCAAATTTCGCTGTTGGAAGTGATCATTTATGTTTAGCGGCTAGTTTTAAAGTACTCAAGAAAAAAAGGTCAAATTTATAAAAGAAAAAGAAAAAGAAAAAGAAAAAAAAGAGAAAAAAGAGAAAACGTTTCTTCTTTGACAGAAAGAAACTTACGCTTGTTCTATTTATGTAAATACGAAAGTCCATTCTATTTTTCGATACTAAACAAATATAAACAAATACATGATTGAAGAAAATTTGTTTTAAATACCATAACTTAGAAACTATGAAAATGTAAATAGTAATTTAAATTTGCATCTTAAGGTAGTAAATATTAAAAAAACAAGACTTTCGTAGAGAAAAGAAAGAATACATGAATCAGAAGAATTTTGTTTTCATGAGTAGTTCTTCTACTTATATATTATTTTTGCATTAGATTAATAAGTTTCGTTTAATATGCTTTTCATCAACGATATATTTCATGTTAATTAAGCTTTTCATTTTTGAATTTTTTTTTTCGTTTTGAATTGAAAATAAATTATAAAACTTAAGAGAAATTTGTTTATTGAGATTACGATATTTCCAGACCTCGGAATGTAAGTAATTTTTTTCGAGTACTTTCAAAAACAGCGACTTTATTAATTTTCAAAAAAATGCGACTTTTTCGACTTACTTTGATAAAATGCGACTTTACGGACTTTTTTCTAAATGTTGTAAAAAAATGCCACTTTTTTGGTATGAAATGCAACTTAATTCGATTTTTATTGTGTGAAAAAGAACTATAGTCAAATCTTTGTCTGTAGAGAGATTTTGCAAATCTTTTAACGTATAAAACAAATTTTTTGTCTACACGGAGAGAGAATATATATATTAAATTTTGTAAAAGTATTTTTCAAATTAGGGAACAAGTGCAAAAAAGCGAAATTTTGATATAAGAAATAATAAACTTTAAACAAACTTTTATGAAATTTAGTAAAATTATAATTATCAGAATTTAATTAATATTCTTGATATTTGGTATAATTATACTAAATTTCACATAAGTTTTTTTAAACTTTAGTATTTTTTATATCAAAATTTTGCTTTGTCGCACTTTTCCCTAATTTGCAAAATACTTTTACAAAATTTAATATAAATTCTCCCTCCGTGTAAAAGGTGAGATTACAATTCATTAAAATAAATTTGGAAAATTTAGTTTCGAATATTTTTCAAAAATTATTTTTAAGTTAGACTTGTTTTTACATTTTTATGAATTTTGACAATAAGTGAGTTTCCGCAGCTCAGAAAAATCATTGAAGTTACTAAATTTTATCCAAAGTGAAGGAAAAATATAAAATTTCTTAGAAACACTGCAAAAATTCTGGTTTTTGATGTAATTTGAAAATACTAGAAACTTAAATAGTTGTTAAATATTTTTTTAACTTAAAATTTTTTAAAAAACCACGAAGAGTTACAGTTTAAAATTTTTATTAAAAAAATTGTATTTTTGTATTTTCATAATTGATTTTTCGAATAATTTTCTAAAAATTATTAAAAAAAAATTAATTTTAGAGAAGAATTTTATCTAGTTAAAAATTGTTAAAAATAAAAATTTGAAAGAGTTTTTAAATTAGAAAACTTTAAATTTCTAAAGGTCTCAGATGGAAATTTTTGAAAATTTGAATTTTGAGTAACTTTGATACAAAAATTTAAAGAACTTAGTTTTCTGAATAATTTTCGTTCAAAGTTTTTTTGAAATTAGTTGATTTTTCGAATATAAATACTTTAATTAAAAAACTTCTGAATAATCGATATTTTTTAATGATATAGAATTAAAAACAATTGAATTTTCGTCAAATTTTAAGTGAAATTTCTTGTTCTTAAATAAACCCTAGAACAGTTTTCCCAAATTAATTAAAGAAAATGAATTTATAGAATTTTAGATAAAAATTCTTGAAACTAATTAAATTTTTGAGAATTATATTATCAATTTTTAGAAATGATTATTTTCAGAAAGTTTTAAATTGAAAATTCCAAGAAAATAAAATTTAAAAAATTAAGTTTTAAATATTTTTCAAATTTTATTTTTGAGTTAGGTACCTTTGTTTTTGTATTTTTTTTTAATTTTCAAAATAACAGAATTGCTGCAGGTCAAAATAATTAGAGAAGTTAGAGAATTTAATAAAAAATAAAGTAAAAATATCAAATTTCTAGAAAAACTACAAAAATTCGTATTTTTTGTGTCCTTTGAAAGTAGTGAATTGTCTTTAATTTTTTTTTATCTTAAAAACTTATAAAAAGCAAGTTTTCAATTTTTCTAAAAATATTGAATTTTTCTATTTAAATATTGAATTTTCAAAAACTTTCTGAAAATTATTAAAAATAATAACTGATTTTGAAAAAAATGTTAAAAATTCTAGAAGAAAATTGAAATTATTTCAAGAGTATAACAATTTTTAGAAATAATTAAATTTGAAGAGGTTTCAAACTAAAATTTTAAAAAATTTTGAATCTTGATCAACTTTAATTAAAAATTCTGAAAAAAATTCTAAAAAAGAAATATTTCTTAGAAATTCTAGTTAAAATTTTTTTGAAATTAGTTGAAATTTTGAATTTACGTTAATAAATTAAGAAACTTTCGAATAATCGAAATTTCCTAATATTGAATTGAAAAGAATTGAATTTTAGTCAAATTTTAAGAACTTTCTCAAAATTATTAAAAAGAATTATTTTCAACAATAATTGTTTTCAATGATTTTTAGAGAAGAATTTTAGTTAAATATTCTAGAAAATATTTGAGTTTTGAAGGAAAAATGTTAAAGAATATAACAAAAATTATTCGAAAATAACTGAATTTTTTCAAAAACTTAGAGTTTAAGTAATTATAAAATAAGTGAAAATTTTTTTTAAAAAATCTAGAAATCATGAAAATAGAAAATAAAATTTCGTAACAGTTCTGAATCTAGAGACAGTTTTTGCTGAATGGCTCACTTTTTGTCCGAATTCGACACTTTGTTTGTCGACAATAATCAGAATAGTGTTTAAATTGCATTTGAATTTGATTGTCGTCATTACTTGGACCAATGGCGAATTCACACTGAACTCCTTGTTTGCCCAATTCAATGCAGCACTTCAAATATTCATATTCAAATGTAAACATTGAACTTAAATCAACCAATTCGACGTTAGTCTCCTCCCTCAAGATTCCAGTCACGAAAATATCGTCAAGTGAGAAAAAAGTCGAATGCGGTTTCAATTGATTCATTAATTTCAGTGCAACATTATAACTTGTCAAGTACAACCAACCAGAGACGAATTGAGGATAATTATCGGTAATGTTTGTTTTCTCTAAAATATCATTAGTACCTTTTTTCGAACTCATTACTTTTCCAGCTATTGAATTATTAATATTTGTTTTTTTCAGATTATTCAAGACTTCATACAAATTTATGACAATGTCATCGTCCATTTTCATGATATAGGGAATATTGTGACAATTTTCAACAATCCATTTTAAACCCATGACGTGCTTATAAGTCAAATGATGATAAGTTTCGAAAAAATTCCCTTGGAGAATGTCTTGAAAATCACGAGCTTCATTTTCCACGTCATCTTCAATGTGATTCAATTTAATTTGCGAGAAGGCTTTAAATTTGCCGAGTAAAAATACTCTTTGAATTCCAAGTTTATCGAGTTCCTGAGAGTTGTAGGCACGACGAAGGGAATATCTAGTTTCGTAATCACCTGCGTAGGAAATTACGATCCAAATCAACATTGAGGCATTGCATTTTGGGAAAATGTTGTACGTGAAGTTTTTAATATCCAATAGTGTGCTGGTGTCTGCAAAGAAAAGAGATTTAAATTACAAGGTTTGGAAATTTACTTAACTTTATCTTTTTGATTATTAATTTTAAAACAATAATTAAGGAAAAAATTAGTTAATTGTACAAAAACATTTATTATCACATTATTTTTAATCTTTACGAATAAAATCAGTCTTATACCAAATTTTTTATTTGCGGCTGAAAAAATCAAAATTTTGATAACAAATCGTGATTTAAAAATATAAATTCTCAAGGTTTTACTTTTTTTTTTAAAATACTTTAAATTTTGTTAAATCATGTGATTAATCGAGATTATAAACAATCTGTTCTTTTATTTCTAAGGAAGCTTTGAATTTTGTTTAAAAGTATTGTAATTGAGAAATAGAAATGGTGCAAATTATTTCCTTTTTTTTTTAAAAAAAAAGAAAAAAACAGAATTTTGTATAAAAAATGTGATTTAAAAATAAGAATATTAAGTATGCAAATATTTTTTTTTCTTTTTCTAAAACAAAATGATAATTTTGTGAATAAAATTGTGATTGATAAACAGAAATAATGGAAAATGGGTAAATTTTCTATTCCTATATAATTGCTGACAATTCTCTACTTTTGTTTAGAAGTAAAGAAAAAAAATCTGCATAATTTCGATTTGTCAAACAAAACTTTTATTTATTTTTAGAAAAATTGAAAAAAAATTTGCATGATCTTGAACTGTCAATTGAACCGCCGGATCGTAGAAGGGCATATAGCCCATTTGAATTACATTGGCTATATGCCCTTCTACGATCCGGCGGTTCAATTATTCTTTTTATACATTATTACAAGATTATAATTTTTTTTTGGAAAAAAGAAAAAAAAATTGCATAATTTCTCGTTCTCAATAACAATTTTTTAACAATATTCAGTTTTCATTAAAAATAAAGAAAAAAGTTTGATGATTTTCTATTTTATGACAGGGTTGCCACAAGTCAGGAAAAAGTCAGGGATTTTTATTAAAAGTACTGGATAAAATTAAATCTTTAGAATTTATAAGAAAATTCTGAATTTTTGTGTAATTATTTTTAATATCTACTAATTTAATAAAATTTTCCAAAAGAATTCTATTATTTAAACAAAATTTTAATAAATTTAACAGGAATTCAATTACTTACCAGTTACCAATTTTTTATAAATTTCTTCGCACCAATTCAATTATTTTTAATTTTTCAATTCAGAGAATTGAAAAAATTAGTTCTAAGAAATTCAATTATTTCAAAAAATTTAAATAAAATTATTTTAAAAGTTCTATTATTTTAAAAAATTTTGACAAAATTCTTTACAAGATATAGTTAATAAAATTTTCCTATACAATTCAATTATTTTCAATGCAATTCTTCTTAAGAATTCAATTATTTTCATAGATAATACATTTTTTTTATGGGAATTCAATTATTAAAAAAAAATTGAATAAAATTCTTCGCTAGAAATCAATTATTTTCATAAATAATAATATTTTTCTCCGGAATTGAATTATTTAAAAAAATTTTGAAAAAATGCTTTATAAATTTGAAAAATTATAATAAAATTAGTCATATAATTATTTTTGTAAAATACAATATTCTTCCTAGGAATACAATTATTGGAAAAATCTTTGTAAAAATTTTCGAAACAATTCAATTATTTTCGTAAAAAATAAAAATTCTCTTCGAAGCAATTTAATTACTTAAGAAATTTTAATAAAATTCTTTTCAAAAATAAACATTTTCACAGGAATTCAATTATTAAAAAGAAAATTTTTTTTTAATTATTTGTCAGATTTCAAGTATTTTCAAGTTTTTAATGGAATTTAATTAAAATTATTTTTAAAAAGTTTTAAAAAATTCTGAAAAATGCAACTATTTAAAAAAAAATTGAATAAAATTCTTCACAAGAAATTAATTATTTTCATAAATAATAATATTTTTCTCCGGAATTCAATTATTTTCACAAATAAAATTCTTCACAGTAATTTAATTCTTTAAAAAAATTTTTAATCAAATTCGTTGCAAGAATTCAATTATTTTCATAAATAACAAAACTTATCGCAGAATTTCAATTATTTTTTATACAATTTTAAATAAAATGATAGAAAATTGAATTTATTTTTACAATCTTTTTTTAAATTTGTCGAAAGAATTCAATTGTTATTAAAAATTTTGATAAAATTCTTCATAAAAATTCAATTTTCAGAAACATGCAATTATTGAATAAAATATTAATTTTTGTATTTAAATAATTGAATTCTCGTGGAATTTTTAAATAAAAAATTGATTTAAAAATGAATTTCAGTTGGAATTTTAGAATATATTTGAAATATAATTGCTATTAAAATCATTATAGCGTGAATTTTTAGAAATAATTAAATTTTGAAAAGGGTTAAAATTAAAATCTTTGAAAATTTGAATTTATAGTTACAATATTCTTATGATAAGAAATAATGAATTTATCACTCTGGCATCTTAAATTTATTATATGTCATTGAATTTAAGAATCTTAATTCCTATAGAAAAATAATAATGATGAAATATTTATTTAAAAAAGAAGTTATTGATGTTCTTCAAGGTCAAGGAAAAAGTGAAAATTTTGTCTGGAAATAAGGGAAAAGTTTTGATAAAAAATAGAAACTATGCAAAAAAAATACTAAAAATATTAAAGCCAAAAAATATGATTAACAAATCAAAATTATGAAAATTTTTTTACTTTTATTTTATAAAAATCTTTTAAAATTTTCAATTTCATACTCAATTAAAAATTGTGATTGACAAATCGAAAAACTATATAATTTCCATTTGTCAAAGTGTTTTTGAAACAGAAGCAAAAAAACTAACTTCAAACTGAGGATAGAATGAATGAATGAAAGACAGAATTATCAAATTATTATAATTAATATTATAGTTAATTAATTATAGTAAAATAGTTAATTTATATAGTTAACATTAATTTATTTTTTCCCTTTTTATTATAAGCATTGAGAAAAATATTTTACTTTTATAATTTACTGTGGAATTTGGTTGATGGGCATCATTCGATTTAGGAAAATTGAGTGGATTTCTAAATACACTCACAAGAATTATCAGAAGAACTCCACAACACGTGGTACTAAGAAGCGTGATAATTAAAGATTTTGTATTCACTTCGTTTCGATACTTATATTTCCACATTTTCAGATGAGTGAAATGGAAAAATTCAACTCAAGTCTAAAAGTAAATTACAAACTTGTTGTCATTGAAATTTATCATTTGTTTTAGTCCTTGTTTAATAATTGTTTGATAAAATTTGTTTTCCATATTTTGTATTTCTTAAATATAAATAAATAATAATAATCAGCCATTCAGCTGTTTGATTAATTTTTTTTTTTTTAATAGTGATTCATTCTAAAACAGATTTTTAAAAAAGATTCAAAAACATCAATAGTTTTATTTTAAATAAATATTTCATCATTATTATTTTTCTACGGCAAATTAAGATTTTAAAAAATTTCAAATTCGAACCTTTCCGAAAATTTCAAATTTCATAAAAAATTCAATTAAACTTTATAAAAAAAATTATTTCTATACAGAATTTTTAGTTAAAAGTATGAAAAATTCCGATTTTCAAAGATTTTAATTTGAAACCTTTTCAAAATACATAATTATTTCTAATAATTCATGCAACAATGATTAAATTATTCAATTATTATTTCAAATTCCAACTGAAATTCATTTTTAAATCAATTTTTTATTTGAAAATTCCACGAGAATTCAATTTTTTAAATATATGTAAAAGTAAATAGTTTATTGAATAATTGAATGTTTCTTAAAATTGAATTCTTATAAAGAATTTTATTATTTATGAAAATAATGGAATTATCGGGAAGAAATTTATAAAAAATTTGTAAATAATGAAATTCCTGGGAAATTTTTATTATGTATGAAAATAATGGAATTATCGGGAAGAAATTTATAAAAAATTTGTAAATAATGAAATTCCTGGGAAATTTTTATTATTTATGAAAATAATTAAATGTTTGTGCAGAATTTTATTAAATTCTTTTTAAATAATTGAATGTTAAAGAAGAATTTTATTATTTATAAAGATAATTGACATTTCGACGAGAATTTTTAAAAAATTTTGAACATAATTCAATTCATTCGACGAATTTTAATAACAATTTCAAGAATATTTACATTTTTCGAGGAATTTGATTAAAAATTAAAATTGTATAAAAAATAATTTAAATTATGCGAAAAAGTTTATTATTTATTAAAATAATTGAATAATTGCGTAAAACTTTATATAAAAATTTTTAAATAATTGATTTTTTTCGAAAAAATTTGTGCCAATTTTTTTTTCAATAATTGAATTTCTGTTAAATTTTTATTATTTATTAAAGGAATTGAATTATTGCGTAGAATTTTATAAACAAAATTTTAAATAATTGATTTTTTTTGAAAAAAAGTATGCCAATTTCTTTTTAAATAATTGAATTCCTGTGAAATTTTTATTATTTATGAAAATAATTGAATTATTTTAGAAAATTTTATTAAAACAGTAAATATATTAAAAATCATTGAATTGAGGAAAATTTTTCGAAGTAATTGGAATTTTGACAAGAATTTTATTAAAATTTTTGCAAATAATTGAATTTCTGCAATGAATATTATTATTTATGAAAATAATTGAAATTTCGCCAAGAATTTTATCAAAACTCCTGAAAATAATTTAATTTCTGGGGAAGAATTTTAATATTTTTATCAAAATAATTGAATTCTTTCGAAGAATTTTAACTTCTCCAAAATTCAATTTTATTATTTATGAACATATAATTGAATTCTTTTAACGAATTTTAATAAAATTTTTAAGAATAATTACATTTTTCGAGGAATTTGATGAAAATTGCATTAAAAATAATTGAAATTCTGCAATGAGTAAAAAATATATGTAAATAATTGAATTCCTGTGAAATTTTTATTATTTATGAAAATAATTAATTGTTTGCGTTGAATTTTATTACGTTTTCTTTTAAATGATTGAATTCTTTTGGAAAATTTTATTAATTTTTTTGAAAAATAATTGAATTTTGGAGAAAGAATTTTATTATTTATAAAGATAATTGAAAGAAAGTAATTAAATGTTGGCGTAGAATTTTATCAAATTTTTTTTTAAATGATTGAATTCTTTTGGGAAATTTTATTAAAACAGTAGATATTGAAAATAATTGAATTTCGAATATTTTTTGACAATAATTGAAATTTTGACAATAATTATATTATTTATGAAAATAATTAAATTTTGGAGAAGAATTTTATTATTTATAAAGATAATTGAAATTTTGACGAGAATTTTTTTGAATTTTTAAACATAATTGAATTTCTGCGAAGAATTTTATTACTTTTGAAAATAATTAAATTTCTTTAATCATTTGTAACTTCTCCAAAATTCAAATAAAATTCTCTAACTCTTCACTGACTTCCTTGACCCTGTATTATATAAAACAGAAAAATATTTTTAAAAAGACCAATAATTTTTTATTGTAAATAAAATTTATTTCGTTATTTTTGTAAAAAATGGTAACAAAACAGGTATAAAACACCTCTTTAAATTTTTATAATGCAATACATAATTAAATGGCAAGCATTAGGTAACTATTCCGATATAGAAAAAAAAACATTTTTTCTTTCTTTGTTTCTAAACACATTAACATTTAATAATAGAATCTATTAATATATCTGTAATTAATTTTCCTAATGTAGAAAAAATTACTTTTTTGAATACACAAAAATGTATTCTTTGTTAAATGTTAAAATAATTCCTATATCAACAAATAATCTATTCAACGAAGTAATAAAGCATATATAAACATTTCTATTTTTAAACAAACGATAAATTGTAAATAAAATAAAACAATATATTATAATAAGAATAAATTAAAAAATATTTATAGGACGGATTTGGGCACTGCCTTCTCCTAGATTTTTCTCTTTATAGGCAAGAACACATGACTTTTTAATTGACTTCTGTTTGCACTTCGATTGACAAACTTTGCTAAATTCTTGAAAACGAATTTGCAATTCCGCATCACCGCCATTTGGACCAACGGCAAATTCACATTTAAATCCTCTTCTTCCATTTTTAATGCAACATTTCAAAAAACCAAAATCAGTGGTAAATATATTTCGCATATCGATCAATTCAATGTCAGTCTCTTCTCTCAACAATCCTGTGACAAAAACGTCGTCAATCCAGAAATATTTCGATGAAAATTGCAAATTTTCTATTAATTTCACAACCACCGGATAACTTGTTACGTACAGCCAACCAGAGATGAATTTTGGATAAAATTCTGGTTCAAATTCCTCTTGGGTGACGTACCATTTATTAGCTGGCTCTCGTTTTGGTTTCATATTATCAAGAACATATCCTGCTATTGAATTATTGATATTCTTCTCTTTCATCACATTTAGAATTTCATATAAATTAATAACAATGTCATCGTCCATTTTCATAATATAGGAAATTTCGTCACAACTCTCGACAATCCATTTTAATCCCATTAAATGTTTATAGGTCAAATTTCTGTAAGCCTCGAAAAAATTGCCTTGCAGTATGTCTTGAAATTTTCTTGATTCATCTTCAATTGCGGCTTGTGATATTTGTGATTTTCTCTCTGAATTTTGGTCTAATTTACCAAGTAGAAAAATTCTTTGAATTCCTAATTGTTCGAGTTCTTGGGTGTTATAGGCACGACGAAGGGCGCTTCTTTCGGAAATATCGCCCGCATAGGAGGTGACAATCCAAATTAAATTGACGACTTTACATTTCGGTGAAATTACGTAGGTAAAGTTTCTGAGATCCAAAAGTCCTTTGGAAACTATAAAGATTTAAAAAAAATGGGTTTTATTAGTTATAATGTTACATAGAAGACATGAGAGTCAAGTATTCAGAAGCTGATAAATCCGTTTTTCAAATAGATAGGGAGAATAGAAATTTAATATTTTACAAGCCTCGGATAGAGAATGATTTTTTGGACATTTTTAACTATTTTCAAAAAAGAAAGAAAAATAATTTCAGTTAAAAATTAACTATTAACTATTACAGGGCTGCTATAAAAATTTAATTTTGCTTTTACCTGACTTTTCGCTGATTTTAAGGCAAAATTTTGACTTTTTCCCTGAACCTAAAAAATATTCCGATATTCACTCAAAAAATTATTAGATATACTCGAAAAAATGTTCTATTACAATTTTATTTACGAATTTCTTTAAACGTAAAATTATTCAAAAACACCAATAACTTCATTTGTAAATAAATATTTAATATTATTTTTCCATGGGAACTAAGATTTTCAAAATTTCTAATTCAAACCTTTTGAAATTTAATAACATTTGACTCGGAGTGATCGCTTTCTTTATGCGTTTTATAAAAATTAAATATAATCGAGTGATAAAATCATTATTTTTATAATTTATAAGAATATTGTTACTGTAACATCTTAAAAATTATTTTCATTATTTAAATTCAATTATTTTCTAAAAATTTTTAATTTTTAATAATTTTTGAGAAAGTTCTTCTTTGAGAATTGTTAAATCCATTTGTTTACAATTCAATTTTACGTAAAATTTCAATTATTCGAAAATTCTTCAAAATAAATATATATACATTAGATTAAAAGTACATATTATGAAAAATTCAGATTTTCAAAAATTATTTTTAAAGATTGTAATTCTTAGTAACTTCTCCAAAATTCAATTATTATCTAAAACTTTCACTAAAATTAATTTTTAAATCAATTTTTATTAGAAAATTCTACTAGAATTCAATTATGTAAAACATACATTTTTCGAGGAATTCAATTAAAATTGTATTAAAAATAATTGAAATTCTGCAATGAGTTTTATTATTTATGAAAACAATTAAATTATTGCGAAGTATTTTATAAAAAAAATTTTCAAACAATTGGTTTCATTCGAAAAAATGTATGCAAATTCTATTTTTAATAATTGAATTACTGTGAAATTTTCATAATTTTAGAAAATAATTGAATATTTGTGTAAAACTTTGTTAAAATTGTTTTTAAATAATTGAATTCTTTTGGAAAATTTTATTAAAATGATAGATACCTATACAAAGTATTGAATTAAGAAAAATTTTTGAAATGAATATTGAATTTATTAAAATTTTTGACATAAATTGAATTCTTGTGATGAATTATGTTATTTATGAAAATAATTGAATTTTACAATGAATTTTATAAAAATTCCTGAATAGAATTGAATTTTGTTGACGAATTTTTCTATTTATTTATAAAGATAATTGAAATGTTGACAATTTTTTTTCAGATTTTTTGAAAAATATTGAATTTCTGCGAAGAATTTTATTAATTTTGAAAATAATTGAATTCTTGTGATGAATATTGTTATTTATGAAAGTAATTGAATTTTATAAAAATTCGTGAATAGAATTTAATTTTGTCGAAGAATTTTGCTATTTATTTATAAAGATAATTAAATTGAAATGTTGGCGTAAATTAAATAATTGTTAATTTTTGGAAAACAATTTTTTTTGTGTAATTTCTATTTTTAAATCCGAATTTTTAATGAAAATATCATTTTTTTTAGAAATTAATGAAAAAAATTTACATATAATATCTATTTTACACCACAATTTTTCTTTTATCAAAATCGCAGGTATTTTTAGTAATGAAGGATTTTTTTTTTATAAATTCAATCACAATTTTTAATTGAAAATAAAACTGTGAAGATTAAATGATTTTTATTGCAAGGAAAAAATTTTCATAACATTGATTTGTCAATCATATTATTTGGTTACCAAATTTTTAAGTTAAGGGAAAAAAATTAGTGTAGTCTCTGTTTTGAATATTTGGTTTTTTGTTAAAAATTTTAATTGAGAAAGAGAAATTATGCAAATTTTTTTCATTATTTTTCTATAAAAAAAATAAAAGCTTCGTTAAAAAATTTCGTTTGAAAAATCGAAATTGTACATTTTCTTTTATTATTATAAATATTATATTATAAATATTTAATAATTACAATGTTTATTATGCTATGTTTGTACTGACATTAGTCTGACTTTATTCATAAAGATTAAAAGTACTATGATAATAAATGTTTTTGTACAATTAACTAATTTTTCTTTAATTATTTTTTCAAATTAAATAATAAAAATAAATGAGAACATAAATTGTATAGTTTTAATTAATGATCAATTGTATTCTTTCAATAATTTACTTAGAATGTGCACGCTCGCGTATCTAATGCTATAGTTCTAGAAAATAAATGAATATTGGAATAATTACAGTAAAAATTAATAGAAATAAATAAATTTCAAATTAATTTTTTTGAAAATTAAAATTTTTTGTAACTTTTATTAAAAATTTCTTTTCAATAATTATTTACAATCATTTTTATTTAAATAATATTAAAATTTTTATTTTAAAACAATTAGCAAGACATTTTTCAATAAATTTATGTTTTTTAAAAAATGTTCTTACAATTTTTAAAAGTATAACTTAAAGAAAAATGTTTAAAAAAATACCAAAAGCTTATATGAAAATAATAGAATTTTATAAAAACTTTGAATTTAAGTTATTGTTGGCCAAATGAAAAATTTTAAAAATATTTTGGAAATCAGGGAAAAGTCAGAAAATAATAAATTTTTGTGACAATTTTGAATAAAATAAACGACGGATCGCACAAATCGACCTGTTACTGTAGAATAAATGAAAATATTAAAATAATTTATTATAATAAAGAATTTTCAGTTTAAAAACTTTTTGACGTAACCAAAATGGCATAATTTTGTTTTTTTTTGTTAATGGTTATGTAAGAAATGTCATCAGAAAATTTGGATTTATCAGGTTTTGAAAACTTGCTCCTATATTATTCGAAATTGAATTTTATTGTTTTATTTGATTAGTGTCGTAATTTTTATAAAGAAAAAAATATTACCTTCTTTTCTCGAGACATTTCTGTGAAATGGTTTTGGTTCCTTAAAACTTGTACGATTTCCTAGGATATTTAATAATAATACAAAAATTCCACAGCTGATGAATAGAACAGGTACTCCATATTTAACATTCATTGTTTCATGTTGTTTCATTATATTTACATATCGCATACTTTTATCTTAACCAGAATAATGAATAAATCTCTGACTTGATCCTTTAAAACTGAAAAATTACATTTTAACTTTTAAAATAATTTTCCATTTGCCCATTTATGGGCGTTTTCACTTTCATTCTCATGCGATTGTTATGATCAGGTGACGTTTACTGTCTTTTGACAAATGACAGGTTAAAAACAACACCCACACATTAAATGCCTGATTGGTTGTTTTATTTCATTTTCAAATTTCCCGCCGTCCAGTCGGTTAAACTCTTCTTGTCGTTTCCCTCATTTCCTGCGCGAGATAAAAATTTCTTGCTTTCAATTAAATTTAATAAGCCAAAAATATAAAAATTCTGGTAGAGAATTCTCTCCTCACCAAGATTATTCTTTTTTTCTCGAAATGTTTGGAATGTTTCGAATTATTTCGAATTATTTCGAATTCTCGAAAATTGGAGAGAACCCATCTATTAGTTGTAGTTAGTGGTTGATCCGGTGCCAGTTCTCTTCATATTATTGACCAACTTCAGTGCGTTGCTTTTAGCAAAAGAGTGAAGAATGTTGACGTGATTTTTGATTTAATTTACAATTTTCTTAAATGATACGCTGTATAAACACATCAGTAAATTATGAAAGTGTAACATCACGAGTTCTCGTCTCGGATTTTAAAGCCAGTGTCATTTTAAAATAAGCCTTTGTATGAAAATTATTGTTTCGTTAAAAAAAACCCCATCAACGAACTGCAAAATTTATACGATAGTTGATCGGCCCTCGTGTTTACCTGTTCATCTGTCATCGAGATAATGATTACTCATTATGTAATTTTCAAGTGAACAATTGCTATGGTGGATAATAAAATAAATGTAAATTTCAGGAAATCAAAGAACGGGCTTCTTTATTAAAAAAATGACTGACACTTCTTCATCCACATCAACTCTTGCCAGGTGATTCACGATTGTTCCAGTTGACATTAACTAATAAATAATAATTAAAGCCTATTATTTTTTCATTTTTAATCAAAATCATTTATCTTTCTTGAAATTTTCATTCGTTTATTGAAAATTTCAATTTTTAACCTGCAAGTTCGCGTCTTTTTTTTTTTAATTTATTCATGCGACACTTATATATGTATATATTCAGTATATCGTCATTGATATTTTCGTTTCGTTTTTATATGTCGCACATTTTTAGTGTTTGTAAATTAATTGTAAGTAAACAATAAAAAAGAAACTCGTAATCATTCAATTTAAACGTAGTTTCAGCTTTTTGATAATATTTCAATCGTGTTTTATCGTTCTTTTTTTTGTAAATAAAGTTTCAAAGTCAATGTTCATTATTTGTTGATATAAATGGATAAGTAATTGTATTGATAAAGCTATGTAGAATCGAAGGGAACATTTAAAAAAGAACTTATTTTTAAACATGAAACTCAGACATGTAAATATCAATATTTATGAGTCATTGTTAACTATTTATAAACATTTTTTCAGTCTGCACATAACAGCGAAAAAAAGTAAATTATTTTAATTTTTCCCAACTTTCATACAAAACTTCGTGTTCTATTAAGTTATCAGCATTGCGGTTTAAAGCCTTGTCAGTTTAATCAATGAGATAGTAAGTCATTGAAAACTAGTTTTTTGACACTTGCTTGTTGATTCTTTTTATATTTTTCTATTGATCTTTCCCTATACAATGTATGTTTTATAAATTGCGATTCAGTATGAATAATTTTTCATCATTTGACAATTATTGATTCGTTTTTTTAAACTTTATAAATATTTCACGTAGATAAGATGATTGTCATTTCAAATATTCATTAATTTGTCAATTTAAATTCTGAAATTACGTTAGACAAGACTAATTACGCAAATGCAGAGTTGCCACAGGTCAGGGAATTCAGGGAAAGTAGAAAATTGGTCAGGAAAATCAAGGAAAAGTCAGGAATTTTTATTAAAAGTTCTGGAAAAATATAAATCTTTAGAATTCATAAGAAAATTCTGAATTTTTGTGTCTTCTTTGTCTGCCTCATAAACTATAAAATTACCACGAATTTTAATGCAAAAACTTCAATTTTTTCTAATTCTGACAATAAATTACTTTTTAAATAATTTATTTCTTCAAAAACTATCATAAAATTATTACTTATAAATTATTTATTGAATAATTTTACTTCAATATTTCAAAATTAATTAAATTTTAAAAGAGTTGAGTTTACAATTTTTATTAGTAGATGAACTTCAAAAGGTTTCAATTTGAAATTTTAGAAGATTTCAATTTTGAATTAATTTAATTAGAAAAAACTTAAATATTTAAAAAATTTTGATAATTCAAATTCTTCTGAAATTAGTTAAATTTTTTAATATATATTTAATTAAATTATTATTAAAACTAATGGACTTATAGAAGAATTTTAATTAAAAACAGTAAGAAAAATTGAATTTTGGAAAAATTACAAATGATTGCAGAAATTCAATTACTTTCAAAAGTGATAAAATTCTTCGTAAAAATTCAATTACGATCAAAAATTTTTAAAGACTGGTAAAAATTTCAATTAATTTTAAAAGTAACAAAATTCTTCTCCGAAATTCAATTATTTTCAAACATTTGAATAAAAATTCTTGGCGAAATTTCAAATTATTTTCATAAATATAATAATAATTTTTTAAAGAGTCAATTATTTTCATAAATAATAAAACTCATCGCAGAATTTCAATTATTTTTAATACAATTTTAATAGAATTTCTTGAAAAATGTAATTATTGTAAAAACTTTTATTAAAATTTGTCGAAAATTCTTTATGTGAATTCAAGTTTAAGGAAAATTCAATTATTTAATAAATTATTATTAATGTTTGTATTTAAATAATTGAATTCTCGTAAAATTTTCTAGTAAAAATTGATTTAAAAATGAATTTTAGTCAAAATTTTAGATATAATAATTGAATATTAAAAGCAAACTACAGAGAATTATTAGAAATAATTGAATTTAGAAAGGGTTTCAAATTAAAATTTTTGAGAATCTGTATTTTTCACCTATTTAACTATAAAAATTCTGTAGGATTAATTTAAAAAAAAAAGTTGAATTGAATTTCTTTTTAAATTATTTCAAGTTTTTATTTTCTAAAATATATTGAATTTAAGAATTTCCGAATAATCGAAATTTCATAAAAAATGAATTGTAAACAATTGGATTTGAAAATTCTCAAGGTACTTTTTCAAAAATTATTAAAAATAATTTAAAGAAGAGTTTTAGTTGAAAAACATTGAAAAAATTGAATTTCCGAGAAGTTACAAATGATTCCAGAAATTCAATTATTTTTAAAAGTACAATAAAATTCTTCTCAGAAATTCAATAATGTTAAAAATTATTTAAAAATACTTGTGAACATTTCAATTATCTTTAAACATTATACAATTCTTCTCCGAAATTCAATTATTTTAAAAAATTTTCTTCAATTCAATGATTTTCAATATCTACTAATTTAATAAAGTTCTTTTTAGGAATTCAATTATTCTTAAAAATAATAAATCTCATCGCAGAATTTCAATTATATTTTTAATACAATTTTATTAAAAATCGTCGAAAGAATTTAATTATTTAAAAATTTGTTTATAAAATTCTTTATAATTCAATTATTTTCAAAAGTAATCAAATTTTTTTCAAAAAATCAACTATGTTTTTAAAATTTTTATAAATTTTCGTTGAAATTTGAAAAATGTAATTATTTTTAAAATTTTTTATTAAAATTCGTCAAAAGAATTCAATTATTTATTTTATTATTTATTATTTGTTTATAAAATTCTTTAATGAGACTTTATTTTTCAAAAACATTCAATTATTGAGTAAATTATATATTTTTGTAGTTAAAAATAATTAAATTCTCGTAAAATTTTCTAATAAAAATTGATTGAAAAATTAATTTCAGTTAAAATTTTAGATAATAAAAATTTTTAAAAACAATTGAATTTTGGAATAAGGTTTTAAATTAAAATCATTGAAAATTTGAATTTTTCACACTTTTAACTAAACAATTCTGTAGAATTAATTTGTTTGAAAAAGTTCAATTGAAATTTTTTTGAAATTATTTAAAGTTTTTATTTTATAATATATATTTAATTGAAAAATTTCCAAATAATCAAAATTTCATAAAATTAATTTATAAATAAATAAATTTGAAAATTCTCAAGAAACTATTGTAAAAATTATTAAATATAATTGATAATTGATTTCTTTTAATAAAAATTAAAATAATTTTAATAAAATTTTTGAAAACAATTACATTTTTCGAAAAATTTACTTAAAGTTGAATTAGAAAATAATTGAAATCCTGTTAAGAATTTTATTATTCAGGAAAATAATTGAATTCTTGCACCGAATTTTAATTTACATTTCTTTTAAATAATAATTGAAATCCTGTGAAGAATTTTATTATTTATGAAAAATGAAAATAAATATTGAATTTTTGCAATGAATTTTATTAAATTTAAAAAAATTAAATTCTTTTGAGAAATTTTTATTAAAATATTAGATTTTGAAAATATTTGAATTTCAGCGAAGAATTTCATTTTTTGTAAAATGTAATTGAAAATTCTTTCAACAAATATTTGAAATTAATTACATTTTTCAAAGAATTCTTTTAACATCGTATTAAAAATTTAAAAATAATTGAAATCTGATGAAAAATTAAATTATTCATGAAAATAATTGAATTCTTATAATGAATTTTATTATACTTTTTTAAATAATTGATTTTTTTTTTTGAGAAATTTTACTATTTGTAAAAATAATTGAATTCTTGCGAAGAATTTTATTAAAATTTTTGCAAATAATTTGATTTTTTCTGAAAAATTTTATGGATATTTAAATTATTACAAAGCATGAAGAAATTGATTACTCCGAGTCGAAGACTCGGAGTGATCGATATCTTCATGTTTTGTAACAATATTTTTATAAATTATTGAATTTTAAAAAGGTCTGAATTTGAAATTTTTGAAAATCTTAAATTTTTTGGAAATAATTATAATGATTAAAAATATTTATTTATGAAAGATAAGTTATTGATGTTTTCGATTAATTTAACAATTAAAGAAATTCGTAAATAAATGTAATAGACAATTTTTTTTGAGTATCTAATCATTTTTAGAGTAAATCAGAATAATATTTAGGATTTAGGGAAAAAATTTTAATTTTGTTTGGAAATCAGGAAAAAAACAAAATTAATTTTTTGTGGCAACCCTGCAATGACTTTTTATTGCATTTCTCGTTTACGATTTGGTTTCTAAATAGAAATGTTTCTGATAATATTCGAATTATTGAAAAGTGTATAGTAAGCGAAAGAATTTGATAAAGATATTTTGTGATCTTTGATATTCGGAATACATATATATATGTATATTGCAAATATGATCAGCATTAAATTTAATAGAATCAACTTATAGAATGTATCCTTAACAATGTAATTGCATAAGTGGACGGTGCAAAGGCTTCTTTATAATTCCTGCATGTATGCAATATAGAACTCGAACAACATGAATAAAAACATGTTCCATTTTTCTTCTTTTCTCAATATTTCTTCTTCAAATTGTATATTAGATTCTCTCTTTTTTTTATGAAAAGAAACCAAAAATATACATTTTGTACAATTTTTTTGTTATCTATATCAACTTCTATTTATTTTCAAACTGGTTCTATTCTTATTATCTGGAAATAAATTTTTTATTTAAATTTTCAAGAAAACTTTTAAATAATGTAGTTTCTTGTAAACTTTAAAATAAGAGAAAAAAATTCTGACAGCTAATTAAATTCAATTCATCATGTTTGAGTGAGATATAAATATACAAAAAAAAGAATATTATCAAAAGTTCACGTTGCAGAAAAATATTGAACATTTAAAAGATCATACGATGACTTTTTTTTTCTATTGTTGACATGAATAAAGCTCATGATTTTTTTTATCTCGTGTTAGAGTTTCTTTGTTTTGTTCATGTCTTGGAAATAAAAATGAATGACGACTTATTTTTAAGAAAATAATAGTAATGTGACTTAATAATTGGAAAATTTTTTAATTTCTCTTTCAGGTTACTGAATAGCGTTGTAAATTTTCTAAAATGTATTGCCCGGACATTGTTTGTTCTTGTGAACAATTGTTATTGCATTCCAACTTACGTTGTATGGATGGCTTTATTATTTCCTGTCAAAGTTTACCAACCACAAATTTATTGGCGAATAGAGGGTTTATTTTTCCATTGGCTTCTGGGAATGGTGTCTACGTGGACGTGGACGGCCGGCTACGACAGTGAGTTCAAAAAGTCTTTTTTTTTCTTCAAAAATCGAACACTTTTTTTGAATCCATCTCAAAGAGTACTAAAAGTAGTAAAAATAAAAATATTTGTACATAATTATATTATTTTCATTTTTTACGAAAATTAATTACGAATTTACATATGATTCTTTGTCAATACAGAGTTGTCTCAGGTCAGTGAATTTTATTTAAAATTACTGGAAAAAATATAAATTTTTAAAATTCATAAGAAAATTCTGAATTCTGGCATCTTTTTTGTTTGCCTCATAAACTATAAAGTTACCACGAATTCTAATGCAAAACCATGAATTTTTTATATTTCTCACCATAATTTCTCTTTAAATAACTTAATTCTTCAAAAACTATCATAAAATTATTGCTTATAAATTATTTAATGAATCATTTTATTATTTAAATATTTTTAAATTAATTGCATTTTAAAAGAGTTGGGTTTACAATTTTCATAAATAGATGAGTCACAAGGTTTTAATTCAATTTTGAATTAATTTAATTAAAAAATTTAAAGAACTTAGATTTTTGAAAAATTTGTAATAATTAAATCCTGACTCGGAGTAATCGTTGACTTCAATTTTTAATTAATTAAAAAATGGATTTATAGAAGAATTTTATGATTTCTTTGCAGAAACTCAATTACGTTCAAAATATAAAAAAAATTCTTGTCAAAATTTCAATTATCTTTATAAATAATAAAATTCTTTTCCAAAATTCAATTATTTTCAAAAATTTTAATAGCATTCTTGGCAAAATTTCAATCATTTTAAAAAAATTGTTTCCCAATTCAATAATTTTTAATATCTACGATTTTAATAAAATTTTCCAAATAAAATTCAATTATTCATACAAAGTTTTAATAAAATTCTACGCAAATATTTAATTATTTTTATAAATAATAAAAAGTTCAAGGAAATTCAATTATTTACAATATTTTTTTATAAATTTCTTCGCAATAATTGCATTATTTTCATAAATAATAAACAATTTTAAAGAGATTCAATTATTTTCATAAATAATAAAACTCATCGCAAAATTTCATTTCTATCAATTTTAATCGAATTTTCCGAAAAATGTAATTATTATTAAAAATGTTATTAAAATTCGTCAAAAGAATTCAATTATTTTTGTATTTAAATAATTGAATTCTCGTAAAATTTTCTATTAAAAATTGATTTAAAAATGAATTTTAATTCAAATTTTAGATAATAATTGAATATTAAAAGCATTTTAACATGAATTTTTTAAAATAATTGAATTTGGAAAAGGTTTCAAATTAAAATCTTTGAAAATCTGTATTTTTCACACATTTAACGAAACAAATTCTGTAGAATTAATTTTTTTTTTTTTTTTTTTAAAAAGTTGAATTGAATTTCTGTTGAAATTATTGGAAGTTTTTGTTTTCTAATGTATATATTTAATTGAAGAATTTCCGAATAATTGAAATTTCGTAAAATTGAATTATAAACAAATGGGTTTGGAAATTCATAAAGAACTTTTTAAAACATTTTTTTAAAATAATTGATTTAAAGAAAAATTTTAATTAAAAATTTTAGAAAATAGTAATTGCATTGAATTGAATCTTAATTCCTATGGAAAAATAATAATGGTTAAATATTTATTTAAAAATTCTTAGTCTGGAATTTAGGGAAAAGTTAGGGAAAAATAAAATTCAATAATTTTTGTGGCAACCCTGCAATATATTATGTACTATTATATTTTTAATAAATAATAAAATCTGCAATAACAGGCCTCGGATAGTTTGACTTTTAAACCTTTCTGAATATTTTCAAAAAGGCAACTATTTTCTATTATTTTCAAATAATGTGAATTTTTCGACTTTTTTCCAAAATTTCAATTTTTTTGGTCTAAAATGCAATTTATTTAATGTTTAAAGTATAAAAAATATCTATAGTAAAAACAATCTACGGAAAATAATATATAGTCAAATTTGTAAAAAAAAAGTGTACTATGAAGAAAAAAAAATTCAAGGAGAAAAAAAATAAAGTAGAAACTTTCAAAAAATGAAATTAAAATATTTTTTAAAAAAAGTAATTTTAAGAATTTTTTTCAATTATCATTTTTTAGAAATTCATTTATTTTTAGTATTTTCGATTTCATATTTTCAGAAATTCAAATATTTAGACGGAAAAAATTCTTTTTACTGGAACAGCGATAAGTTTCTCTAAAATACGGAAAGTTTAAATTGAAACAAGTAGAAATTTTGCTAATACAGTGAAATTTGCAACTTTTCCAGTTAATTTTGTTTGCCGTGTTTAAAAAATAATTAAAATTTTGTACATAGAAAATTTAATCAATTTTTAAAATTTTTTAATGAAATTTTTTAATGAAAATTCTGCAAATATTCATTTTTCTTATAAATTTTCCAAAAATCTTCTAAGAAATTCAATTACTTTCGAGAAATTACATTTTATTTGTAAAATATATTTTTTATTTATTTATTTATTCAATATACGGGCACTAGAAAGTAACATTTGTACAAAAGTACTTAAAAGTTATTAACAACATTGAGTTATTTAAACTAAAGTTCAATTCAACAGTTGGTAGTGTTGTAATTCTTAGAATTTTGAGAATAATTTTTGAAAATAATTAATTTTTTGAAATATAGAATCAAAAAGTTCAATAATAATGAAAATTTTGTAAAAAAAATTCATTGAAAATAATTTATTTTCTAAAGGATTTCATTAAAATTAGTGAAAATCATTTTTTGAAGAATTTTAATTTTCAAAATTTTGAAAATAATTAATTTCTCAAAAACTTCAATAAATAATTTTCAAAAGAAAATTTGAAAACGAAAATTAATGAAAATTATCTTCAAAAAGTTCTATTAAAATATTTCTATAAAAAAGTGATTTTTAGAATTTCTACATTATAATATTTAATATTTTTAATAACATATTTCTGAAAATTAAAATATCCGCATAAAAAAATAATAACATTTAAATTTTTCGAAAACTCTAATTTTCTTCGAACTATTATTAAAATTTTGGAGAAATCAATTATTTTCAGAATTTTTAATTAATATTTTTCAGTAAATTGATTAGTTTTTTAAATTGTCGAAAAATTCTTTTAAAAAATTTGAATATTTTCTAAAAATTATAGTAGGTACAATATTTTTTAAAAAATAATTCTCAGAATTTTTTAATTATTTTTTTAAATTCTTCCAAAATTTTCTTTCAATCTTCTAAAAAAGTAAATTAAAATTTGTAAAATTCTGCTTTTTTAGGCGTATTATTAATTAAAATTTTGGAGTTTTATTTTTATATTTGTAATTTAAATTCTTCTAAAGCATGATTATTTTTAATCTTTAAAAAGTATTTCAAAAAATTTTACTAAATTTAAATTACTTGACAAATTTTCAACAAATTATATACCTATAAAATAGAAAAATCTGTTATTTTTCAAAAATTATTTAAAAATATTCCTTTAAACAATTAATTTTAAGAAAGAACTTTTTATTATAGATATTTTTAAAAGTCAATTATTGTTAATAATTGTTAATACTTTTTGGACGCATGTTTTCGATAATTCACATTAGTAACTTTAAAAGAAATCATGAAGAGTTACAGTTAAAATTATTGTAATTTTCGGAAATTTATTGAATTTAATTAATTTAGAGAAAGAACTTTAATGGAAAATTCTAGAAAATAATTAAATTTTGAATTGGTTACGGTTCTAATTTTTAGAAATAATTTTTCAGAAGGTTTAAAATTAAAATTTGAAAAATGTTAATTTCTGTAGAGAAATAAGTGAATAGTATCTAAATATTAATTTAATAAAAATTATTGATGTTTTGAAGAACTGAATTTTGAAATCAGTGAAAGGTCAGGGAAATATGTACAAACAGAAATTTTTGTTACAACATTGAATAAAATTAACGACTTTTTCGAATTTTTTTTTTTTTTTTGTATATTTAATCGACTAGAGCGACTTTTTTTTGCATCTTAATGTCGATCCGAGGCCTGCAATAGCAATTCAACTTTTTTTAATTAGTAAATGACAATATTAACTAAATGTTTGAAATGAAAGAAAAAAAACTACAAAAAAATAATTGCTTACAGTAATCGAGCACGGTGATGACATTCAAAAAGCAATCAGTGATAGGACTTTGGTCATTGCGAATCATCAAAGTACAGGAGACGTTCCTATTTTGATGACGACATTCAATGCAAAGCAAAATGTTTTACCAAATATTATGTGGATAATGGATAAGGTCTTTAAATACACGAATTTTGGAGTTGTCTCCATTTTACATGAGGACTTCTTTATTTCGTCGGTGAGTTGATATTATTTTTATCTGTGTGCACACTAAGTTCATTCAACTTAATTTTTACTTGATCTTTTCATTCCTTTTTTTTTTCTTCACTCACTTTTCAAGGGTCGTAAAAAACGTGAAGAAAGTTTACGACATCTGACAAAGCATCTAAAGGAGTCTTACATTCCGTTAGACAGAAAGTGGATGATTCTTTTTCCTGAGGGTGGCTTTCTTTGTAAAAGGCGTGAGGTCTCGCAAAATTATGCGAAAAAAAATAATCTACCAATTCTCGAGAATGTCAGTTTACCAAGAGTCGGAGCTATTCAAACAATTTTCGATGTAGTTGGTCCAACGCAAAATAATAATTCGAATCAGGAATTAAACAACACATCAAGTAATTTTTTTTCCTCTTGTTTCATTTTTTTTTTCTTGATAAAAATTAAGAATGGAAATTGTTTCAATTTGTTTCCTTTTTATTGATAACGTTGCATTACTCGTTAAAAATTTAAATTGATTTCGATAATTCGGTGCAAAATGTAAATGCAAAACATTTACATTTTTACAATGCGTTTGATGGAAAAATTAAAATTTTTTCAAATTTGAATTTCATATTTGAATGGAAATATTTTCTTTAATTAAAAAGATCTTATTTTTGAAGGCACCAATTTTATTTTCCAATAACCAAAATATTCTACTATTTTTTTTAATATAAAATAATAATTTTATTTATTTAAAATTATTATTTATTTATTTTTTTATTTTTTATTTTAAAAATAAACAGTTTATTTAAATCGTGTATAAAATTTGTATAAACTCAACTTTTAGTTTCTAAATTGAAACGCTTTTCATAAATTATAATTGTAGTGATTAATTAAAGTTTCATGTTATGTTTGTATTGACTTGGTTTTTTTGCTTTATTTAGGTATGACTGTATCAAAACCAGAAATTAGCTGGGTTCTTGATATAACAATAGCATATCCTCAAGGCAAGCCTATAGATCTACCAACTATTATAACTGGTTCAAGACCGCCTTGCGAAACAGTTTTATTCTACAGATTATTTCCAAGTTCTGTGGTATGTAGACAGTAGAATCATAAATTATGTAATACATATTATAAAGTAATTTTTTGTTGACAAAAAACCTCTTTTTGTTACACTAACGACGATCGTTATCTTTCAATTAAAATAATTGAGGCCTCGAATAGAATGAACTTTTCGATTTTCTTTCGACTTCTTTTCAAAAAGATCGACTTTTTTATAATTTCTTCCAAATATTGCAACAAAATATAAATTTTTTTTGGAATAAAATGCAATTTATTTTGATTTATATAATGTAAAAAAGAACTACAGTCGAATCTCGATAATCAAAAAATTTCAAATTATCGAGAGTCAACTGTATAGTCAACTAAAGTAAACTTAATTTTTTCCAAAAATTGCATTACAATATTTTTAAAAAACTGAACTCAATTTTTCACAATAATTTTTTAATAATTTTTGAAAGATAATTAAATTTTTGAAATATGTCATTAAAAAATTTGTAAATAATAGAAATTTCTTTACATTTTATTGAAACTAATTGAAATTAATGAAATTAATTGATTTTTTAAAAGTATTTTAAAAATATGGTTAAAAGTCAAATTTCGTAGAATTTTAATAGCAAATTCTAAATATCAATGAATTCTCAAAAGTTTTTAATAAAAAATCTTCAAAAGAAAATTTGAAAGTAAAAATTAATTAAAATCAGAATATCAGCTTTAAAAAATTCTGATAACAATTTTTAAAAAAATCTATTTTTTTCGAATTCTTATTAAAATTTTATAGAACTCAATCATTTTCAACAATTTTAATCATAAATTTTCAAAAAATTGATTAGTTTTTTAAATTATCTAAAAATTCCTTTAAGAAATTCAATTATTTTCAAAACAATACATTGCAAAAGTTTAAAAAAATTAATATTTAGATTTTTTTTATCATAATTTTTTAAAATACAATTATCTTCAAAAAGTAAATTAAAATTTGTTAAAGATTTATTTTTCTGGTCTTATTTCAAAAATTTTTAAGAAATAATGTATTTTCATATTTGTAATTAAAGTTTTTCGAAAGCTTGATTACTTTTAATATTTTTTAAACATTCTTCTTTAAAAATTCAATTATTTTCATAAATTTTTTACTAAATTTCAATAATTGGAAAATTGTTCAATTATATATAAATGTGAAAAATCTTTTATTTTAAACATTATTGTAAAATTTGTTTAAAACACTAATTTTAAGTAATTTTGTATTATAATTTTTTAAATCAAATTTTTAAAATAATTTCATTGCAAATACATGTTTTAGAAAATTTAAATATCTACAAAAAAATAATAGAATTAAAATTTTTTAAAAAATCTTATTTTTTAGAATTATTGTTAAAATTTTTTAGAGAAAACAAACATTTTCAAAATGTTTAATTAAAATTCGGCAAAAAATTATTTTTTTTCAGTCATCCAAAAATTCTTTTAAGAAATTTAATTATTTTTAAGTAATTTAATTCTTAGAATTTTTTTAATTTCAATTATCTTTAATAAAAGTAAATTAAAACTTGTAAAAATCTGTTTTTTGAGATTTATCATTAAAAGTTTAAAGAAATTAATTATTTTCATATTTGTAATTTAAATTCTTCAAAAACTGGATTATTTTTTCTAAGATTTTGCAAAAAGTTTTACAACAAATTCAATCTTTTTTTTGAAAATTGTATCTTTTTTTAATTATTACGAATTTTTTTAAAAATTCTTTAAAAATGTGTTTATTATAACATTTTCGACTTTTTTCGACTATTTTCAAAAAATGCGACTTTTTCGACTTTTCTTCCGAATATTGCAATAATTTTTAGTATAAAATGCAACTTACTTTCGAAATTTACAATTGAAAAGAGTTTCAATAAATATTGAAATTTTGTAAAATTTAATTAAAAATAATTGATTTTTTAAAGTGTTTTTAAAAAATTTTTGAAAACCAACATTTGAAGAATTTTAACCTTTAAAGTGCTATGCCGGTCTGACAGACCGCTATAAAACTTTTCTTTGCTTGTAACTTTTTTTCAAAGTAAAATACGAACTTGAGCTTTTCAGTAGCTTCATATTTTATAAAAAATCTGTTAAGTGACAACTTTTTCAAAAATTTGTTTTCTTTAAATTTTGTATTGTAAAATATGTAAAAATAAAAAAAATTGAATCAAATTAATGTAGAAATGACTTTTTTATGTTAAAAAGTAAAAAATATTTACAATAGTTGTCTTTAGAAAATTAAATTAAATTAAATTCCTCGGAAGAATTTAACTTTTAAAACAATTTTTAATATATTTCGAATAAATTCAATTATTTTCTAAAATCTTAATAAATCCTTTGAAACAATTCAATTATTTTTATAAATGGTAAAATTCTTCGCAAGAATTCAATTATTTTTATAAATAGTAAAATTCTTTCCAGCAATTCAATTATTTTCAAAACATATTTAATTGAATTTCTCGGAAGAATTCAAATATTTTCAAATATTTCCATAAAATTCAATTATTTCCTACAATTTTTAATACTTTCTTCGAAGCAATTCAACTATTTTTATGAATTATTAAATAAATTTTTAAAATTTACAATAAAAAAGAGTTTGAATAATTGAAATTTTGTAAAATTTAATTGAAAATAATTGATTTTTTTTCAAAGTGTTTGATAAAAATTTTTGAAAATAAACTTTAAAAGAATTTTAATTGCAAATTTTGAAAATAATTGATTTTTAAAAAAATTTTAATGAAAAATCTTCAAGTGTAAATTTAAAAATGGTAATTAATGAAAATTAGCTCCACAAAAAAATTATATTAAAATATTTTTGATAAAAATAATTCTTAGAATTTTTGCATTCTAATTTTTTACAATTCAATTATTTTTAATATTTTTAAATACAAATTTCCAAAAATTCAAATACATACAAAAAATAATAACATTAAAATTTTTTACAATTATTTTTAACATTTCAAGAACATATGACTTTTTTAGATTTATTAAATATTTGGAGAAATCGCGTTTATATTAATAATTAAAATTCTTTAAAAATTCAATTATTTTTTTAATAGAATTTACCAAATTTCAATTGTTTGGAAATTTTTCAATTCTATATAATTAAAAAACTATTATCTTTCATAAATTATTTTAAAAATATTTTTGAAAAATTAATTTTAAGAATTTCTTTATTACCTATAATTTTTTGAAAATTAATAACTTAAAAAACATTTTTGTATTTAAATAATAAATCTGTTTATATTATGGCCTTAAGGTCACAATATAAACAGATTTATTTGACAAAAATTAAGATTCTAAAAACATTCTAAGTTGTATTTAAATAATTGAATTCTCTAAGAACTTTCAGAAAATTATTAAAAATAATTGATTTCGAGAAGAAGTTTGATTAAAAATTGTAGAAAATAATTGAATTTTAAGAGAATTAAAGTTGTGATTTTTAGAAGTTATTAAATTTCAGAAGGTTTTAAATAGAAATTTTTTAAATTTTATTTCCGTATAAAAACAAACAAGAAGTAGGTATTTAAATATTTATTTAACGAAATTATTCAAGTTTTAAATAATTAAATTTAGAAATCAGTGAAAGATCAAAAGAATCAAAAATTAAATTTTTGTGACGACACTGAATTAAATAAACGACTTTTTCGACTTTTTTTCTATTTTAAATCGACTAAAGCGACTTTTTTTTGCACCTTACAGTCGATACGAGGCCTGTAATTGCGAAATTTAAAAAGTAATTTTGATTTCAGGTGCCACGTGAGCCTGAACTTTTGTCAAAGTGGTTACACGATCGTTGGGTTGAGAAGGAAAGTCTTTTAGAAAATTTTTATAAACACGGAACATTTCTTGGAACTAATCAAACTGAAGGTTCAAAGATCCAACAGGATCCACTACGATTCCTAGTCCTTCATTTATTTTTTATAACATCTAGTTATATTCACTACAATATGTTCGCTTACGTCTTATCCTGTATTTGGTGAGACATTCCAAAATTCTACTGCGGAGGAGAATTTCAATACTGGATCGATTTACCGGTAAAGATCCTCCACACACACACACACACAACCCCCAATGTGACGAGTAAGAAAAACTTTTATCATGAACAATTTTTTTTTCTATTTTTTTTTTTTTTTTTTTTGAAATATATAATATAATTATCCGTAAACAAATTATGTGAAATAATCGAGAGAACAAAAAAGAGGACCATTATTAATTTATAAAAACAAAGAAAAAAAAACAAGGCAAAAAAAACGCCCATTTAGATAATGTATTTCTAGATCGCACACAACTGAGAAATGATTGAAAATGCGAGATTTTTTTTAATCTCCATTTTAATATTCTCTTTCAGTCATAAGAGAATTCAGTCATTTCAGTTTCGATGTATCATCGTAATTTAATGCACAATTTTGTAGTTTTATTATTATACTTAATAATTTCATTAATTTTATTATCATATAAAATATAGTTTTTGAAATTACTTTTTGTTTTTACGTCTAATTAACGAAAAGTTGATTTCAGAAAAATATTTCTCTTTTTTTATGCATAAATCCTTTCATTGGGAGTTTTTTCTACAAGTTCATAGAAAAAAGAAAAATATTTATATACTTTTTTTTTTGTTTTTTATTTAAAACTTCACCAAAAAGAAAAGAACAAAAAAAAAAATAGTATCAAAGAAAAAATAAGTCTTGAAAAAAGAAAATGAATCATATCAGAGTAGTTTTTGCTCCACGCGTTTTTTGTATTCGTGTACAAAACGTTTGTATAAAAAAAAATCATTCAATTCACGTTTTTTCGTAGTTAATATTATATAATGGGCTTTGAATCCCAAGTGTGATTTGTTATCATTAGAAACAAAAAAAAAACATTTTTAATCCACGATTTTTGCAATTTCAGTGCTTTTGCACGTAACTTTTACAGCATTTAAAAAATATAAAAACTAAGGTTGCAGCCATTTTTACAATACGTAAAACATTTTAAAAACTTCATCCTTGTAGATTGTGCGATTTTATAAACGAAAAAAAGGTGTAAAATTTCAACGATACATCGTACAGTCTATACAAGGTTCAGTATTTTTCTTATTGTCAATTTTTAATCATTGTTAGAAAAGAATTATTTCAAATCGCATTTTTACAATTTACCCTTGGAGAATGCAAAAAAAAAAAAAAAAAAAAAAATTGAAAAAAAAGTATGAAGTTGCGTGAAATTGTAGTGAATTGTGTGGAATTTTTCTCGATCTATAAATGGATGCGTATTTAAAAAAGTAATTTTAGAAATTTGTGCCTTGCTCCCATCGTCAGAATTTCTGTAGGAAAAAGAAACAGTCAATGAGTGAGAAAAAAAAGAAACGTCATTTAAAGATGTTTTTAAAAAAGAATAAATTGACATAGCGATATTTTATTTAAAGAAGAAAAAAAATAAATTAATTAATTGTAAAGAATTTCTCATTAATTTATAGAACGGGATGTATTTTTTTTTCTTATAGAAGATTTTTTGTGTCAGGATTTTGTTATATATATTATACATGTAAAATGCATGACAATCCGACAAATTAAAACAAAAAATTTATATTCGCTTAATTGCTTTAATTTATTTCTATTTTAGAGAAAAAATAGAACAACAATTTGTAGATACTACGATTAATTAAAAAATTTATTTTCACATTTTTAATTGAATTCAGTTTTGTAAATGTAAATTTAATTTCTCTCTTACTAGTACTATTTTGATATATTTAAAAAAGGAAAAATGAATGACGAAAGAATTTTACGCCCCATGTATAGTTGCATTTGTTTGCATTTATGTTATCTAGAACAAAAAACAAAAGAAATATGTATATTTTATAAAAATCTACAGTGGCAAATTAAACGCCGAATCGCATTATTAAAATAATTCGACTCGATATTTAAGCGATGGCAAGTCTTTTCTTTTTCGATGGGCAACACGATGAGACTGCACTTTACACGAATGAAATATCACGTAAAGGGAATAAAAATTAATTACAAAAAAAAAAAATAATAGCGGAGGTATTTTTACACTCGAGCCAAAAAAGAAAAATTTTTTCAACTCAGTCAAAAAAAAAGTGACGAATATTTCCTTTTTATAATAAACTTTTTCTTGCATAATAGCTGAAAAAAAATTTAAAAAAAAATCAGTAAAATATTATCTAATTGATAGAATAATTTAATAAACTATTTAAATTTGACAGAGGAGAGAATAATTTAATTTAATAAAATTCGTGAGAGATGAAAATAATGAATTAATAAATATTTAAACTCTTGAGAAGATAATGATATAAATATTAATAATTAAATAATAAATCGAGTCCAACTCCGTTAAAATCAAAAAAATTTAAATTTATGACTTTACTGATTAAGATTTAAAAAAAAAAATAGTAAGAGGACATTACAAGTCAGGAGAGGAGAGTTAATTATTTATAGTTTGTAATTTAAAGGAGTCTTGCCGTTTTCAACTCCTTTTTAGCAACAAAACACGTGAGTTTTTTTTAAGCAATAAATATTTCTGGTCATGCGTGATAAATGTAATGCTAAGAATAATAATGTAATAATTATTATTGTAAATAGATTTCAAAGAATAAAAGTTAATGAGTGTATATCGTAATGATACTAAAAGGGCATTTCATTTCACGTGAAGAGAATTATTTTTAATTTTAATTATGAACTCTTAAATGTCAGTCAGGGATTTTTATAAAAAGTAATGGAAAAAATTAAATTATTTAGAATTTATAAAAAAATTTTGAATTTTGGTATCTTTTCTGTTTGCTTTATAAAACTGTCATAAAATTATTACAAATAAATTATTTAATGAATAAGTTTACTTATATTTCAAAATTAATTAAATTTTCAAAAAGGCTGCTTTTAAAATTTTCAAAAACAGATGAACTTCAAAATGTTTCAATTTTAACTTTTATAAAATTTCAACTTTGAATGAATTTAATTAAAAATTTTAAAGAACTTTACTTAGATATTTGAAAATTTTTTTAAGGAATTTAATTAATTTCATAAATATCTAATAAAATCATCGCAGAAATAAAATTATTTTTAGCACAATTTTATTAAATTCGTAAAAAGAATTCAATTGTTTAAAAATTTGTTGATAAAATTCTTTATGAGAATTCAATTTTAAGAAAAATTCAATTGTTCAATAAATTATTTATTTTTGTATTTAAATAATTGAATTCTAATAAAAATTGATTTAAAAATGAATTTCAGTTAAAATTTTAGACAATAATTGAGTATTAAAAGCATTTTATTAAAAATTTTTATAAATAATTGAATTTTGAAAAGGTTTTTAATTAAAGTCTTCGAAAATCGGAATTTTTCATAATGTTAACTAACAATTCTATGCAAATTAATTTTTTTGAAAAAGTTGAATTGATTTTTTTTAAATTGTTTGAAGTTTTTATTTTCTAAATATATTTAATTGAAAAATTTCCGAATAATCAAAATTTCATAAAATTGAATTGTAAACAAATGAATTAAAAAATTCTCTAGAAACTTTTGCAAAAATTATTAAAAATAATTGATAATTGATAATTGATTTCACAAAAATTCAATTATTTACAAATTTTAAAAAAAATTATTTTATTACAATTTTGTATTATTTTTAATACAATTTTATTAAAATTCGTCGAAAGAATTCAATTATTTGAATATTTGTTGATAATATTCTTTATGAGAATTGAATGTTAAGAAAAGTTCAATTATTGAATAAATTATTATTATTTTATTTTTGTATTTAAATAATTGAATACAAATAAAAATTGTTTTAAAAATTAATTTTAGTTTAAATTTCACTGTAGAAT
Source organism: Leptopilina heterotoma (assembly GCF_015476425.1). Lineage (NCBI taxonomy): Eukaryota > Metazoa > Arthropoda > Insecta > Hymenoptera > Figitidae > Leptopilina > Leptopilina heterotoma. The sequence continues at coordinate 211,258 of NW_025110914.1, forward strand.
TTCCGAATAATCGAAATTTCGTAAAATTAAATTGTATACAAATGGATTTGAAAATTCTCAAAAAAAATTTTCAAAAATTATTAAAAATAATGGATTTATAAAAGAATTGTAGTTAAAAACAATAAAAAAAATTGAATTTTGGAGAAGTTACAAATAATTGCAGAAATTTAATTATTTTCAAAAGTAATAAAATTCTTCGCAAAAATTAAATAATGTTAAAAATTTTTTAAATATTTTTGTCAAAATTTCAATTATCTTTATATTATGTAATAATATTCTTTTACAAAATTCAATTATTTTAAAAAATTTTTATTTAAATAAATAAATAGAGTAAATTGGAATATTTCTTAATATCAGGAAAAAGGAAAAATTTTGTTTGGAAATCAAGGAAAAATAAAATAAAATTTTTATCGTAACCCTGTTAATTTTTATTATCGATAATTTCTGTACAGATCATTTTGTAAATTTGAATTTTCCTGCCGCGAGTGGCGCCAACGCGGAAATTTCATAAACTTAAGGGCGTAGTTGCATGAAAAACTAATATTCAGCCAACCAGAGGCGAGTGATTTTTTACAGTGTCTTATTGGTCAAATAAATCCTAACCGTAAATTAGTTAGCCTTGCGATTTCTCTTTTTGTTCTCCTTGCTTTTCTATAGACGTATATATATTTATAAAAAAAGATTCAATAGTCAGTAGGAAATATTCTAGCTGAAGAAGGTTTTCTTTTGCAAACAAATTATGCTCTTGACGGAATGTGAAACACAAAATCAAAGTAAAAAATAGTTGTGTTTGTAATGATGGTAATTATAATAATTATATCGTCATAATTGAATTAAAATTTGTATAAATAGAAATAAATTCCTGTCAAAGATGATAGTTTAGATAAATTATTCATTGTTGCGACGAACAATTGTTTATTGAAAAAAAGGAAAGCGAATTTTTTGAAAATTTGTAACAAAAGAATTTTGAGCATTCTGTCAAGATTGATAAATTTAATTGGCTGAAGGGAACATGTCTATAATATATCAGTTGTTCTACCAATCGCATAAAGGAATTTCGTCTTTTTTTCCAATTTTCCGCTTGAGATCCGCAGCAATAGATCGCGCTTCGTTCGCACGTGAGGCTTTTTTCCCTCGAGTCGCCCATCTCGTGAACTTGCGTAATTCGAGGTTAATATCCGCGACCACAAGATGGCGTACATTATGCGACGCTACTTTGACGTCCCTGTTTAAAGTTAATATTATCGTTTCTGCTCGAAAAAATGTGAAAAATTACCGTCGGTCAAGTTACATTTGGTCTTCCTACGTTCTTAATGAATAATGTGGTGGACAGAAATTGTGTTAAATCGTTTGTTTGGACCAATCAAGGTATTTGGATCGGTGCACGCACTGTACGCGCGGTAGGCACCGCCGCGATTGGCCAACTTACGAAAGGATGGCTCCGTGAAAGAACATGGCTGCGACACAAGCCGAGAGCCAACAAAACGATGTGAATTTGAGTGAGTCCGTGAAATGCATTCAAAAACGTCCCCAAGTCATTGCGAATAGTTCAAGTGCTAGTGCGAAACAGCAGCTGGATCAGGAGCCGGCCGATAAAGCAGCCACCCGGGGCGCGGCCCAGCTGCTGAACTATGTGAAGCGCGCGGACTCAGGTTTCGAGATGAGTCAATACCGTGAGGACATTGGCGGACACACCGCCGCCGAGGTCAAATCTCCCCGCGAACCCCAACAGAACAACCCCCAGGACCAGCAGCAGTCCGTCAACGACGCCTCTGGTCCTGGCCATCCGGCGAATCATCCCTTTGCGCCCAATCGCGACTACTCCGACGAGTATGCATCAAACAAGAGCAACGAGTTCTCGAAACAACACGCCGACTATCCCGGCAAGCAAATGCCCAGTGAGCCCGAGCGAGGTGGTGTTGTTCATCATCAGAGCGAGATGGAGGAGCACTACAAGATAGAGCCGAGACTCGCTCACATTGGCGCCGGCCCCGGAGCCTTTCCCGGACAGCCCAGGTTCCTCTCGGGCCAGAGTATCTCCCAGGCCACGGGCCCAACCCCTACGCTTAATCAGCTGCTCCAGGCGTCCAGCCCCATGCATCGGTTTCACTCCAACTACCCCGGAATCGGACCCGAGTCCTATCAGCAGCCCTGGCCCATGCAGCGACCCCCCGTCGTTCCTCCTGTTTATCCTCAACCTGGACAACGACCTCCGCAAACGGTAATTATTTCTCAATTCACTCCAAATCTCCCCCTCAACATCCTTCTCTTCATATTTATTTATTTATAATAATCAAAGTTCCTTCATTTCATTGATAATATTAACAAAGTACAAGAAAAATCATTTTTTTCTGCATATTCTCAAAGTCAACAATTTGCTCTTCCTTTTTTCTATTTTTTCGCATTTTTACCATTCACTTCTTTGTTATTGTCATTATTATCCCATCATTGTTCCGGTGTTTCCGAGATGTAAATAATTTTTTCGTTAAAAAATGTAAAAAGGCAAAAAGTAGGAGAAAGTTTTCGAAAAACAATGATACGCTTCAATAGAAATATTTAATGGAATTATTGACGCGGTTTATTTTAAACTAAAATTGAAAGTTATTGAGAAATGCCTTTTTTTAGTGAATAATTAGAAAAAATTTATTTTCGAAAAAGAAAATTTTTTATTAGTTTTGAAATCAAAATCATTTACTAAAAATTAATAGAATTTCAATTTAATTAGTTTTTAGTTTTCTATTTTTTTCTATTTCTATTATTTTGTGCTCAAATTACAATTCGAATTAAAATTAAATTGTGATTGTTTACAAGAATGATGGTTGTCTAATTGTTTATTAAAATAGTTCAATAAAGTTCATCAAAATAGTACAAGAATAAATCCTACGTTTCTTTTTCAGATTTTTTCAATTTAAATTAATTACTATTCTTATTATTTTTATTTATTTTAATTAATTAATTAATTAATTAATTTTCTTTATTCATTTATTTTATTTATTTGTTTATTTGACTTGTTTATTAAATACTCTATGTTACAAGAAGGGGTTACACACAAGACTATCAATAATAAAATGAATACAATAAAAGAATCAACATAATAATAAAATAAACTAAAAATTAGCTATGTGAGCATTAAAAATTATATGCAAAGCATTAACAATTCGCTTGAGAGTTAAATAATTACACGAAGAAAGAAATGACAACCAGGATTCGATTCTAATTATTATATTTATTAATTACTGTTTATTATTGCTTATAATTATTAAAATTATCCAGTATAAATTTCGTTTTTTTTAATAATATTATACTCAACAATTTAATTTTAATTGTTGAGTATAATATTAAAAAGACAAATTTTGTCTTTTGTCTGCATTTGTTTGAATCATTTTCATTAAATTATCAAATTACTTCTTTACTCGACATAATATTTTTGTAATATTAACATTTATTGTTTATTATTTTTTGTAATATGTTAATATTTCATTTAAGGGAGAATCTGCCAAACAATCGGAACAAAAGTTAGTCCAATGTCATAATTTCGTATTTAAAAAAAAAAGTCAAATTAAATTGTAAACTCCTTTTGGTAGAAGCGAAAGGAATTTAATTTACTACATTTTGAAGTTATATTTGATTAAAAATTATAATTTTTTGTCAAAAAAATGATTTAAGTAACATAACCTAAAATTTAACAAATGTTTCTTAATGACAAAATTGTAATTTTTGATCAAATGGAACTTTTAATCATTTTAAATATTCAAAATTAAATTTTTCGCCTTTCCATCAAGACGAATTTAAAATTTAATTTGTGTTTTTCTTTTAAATTACGAAATTATGACATTGGAGTAACTTTTGATTTGACTGTCCGTCAAATTCTTCCTTAACAATTCACTTGAGAGTTGAAAAATTACACGAAGAAAGAAATGACAATCAGGATTCGATTCTAATTACTATTTATTATTGCTTATAATTATTAAAAATATCTAGTATAAATTTTCTTTTTTTTTAATGATATTACTCAACAATTAAATTTAGTTGTCTTTTCTCTCCATTTGTTTGAATCGTTAAATTATGTTTTCATTAAATTATCAAATTACTTTTTTACTCAATATTATATTTTTGTAATATTAACAATTTATTGTTTATTATTTTTTGTAATATTTTAATATTTCATTTAGGGAAGAATCTGACGGACAGTCAAATCAAAAGTTAGTCCAATGTCATGATTTCGTAATTTAAAAGAAAAAGACAAATTAAATTTTCAATTCCTCGTGGTAGAAAGGCGAAGAATTTAATTTTGAATATTTAAAACGATTAAAAGTTGCATTTGAATAAAAGTTACAATTTTCTGTCAATAAAAAAATTTGTTAAATTTTAGGTTATGTTACTTAAATGATTTATTATTGTCAAAAAATTATAATTTTTAGTCAAATATTACTTCGAAATGTAGAAAATTAAATTCTTCGCCTTTCTACCACGAGGAATTGAAAATTTAATTTGACTTTTTTTTTAAAATACGAAATTATGACATTGGACTAACTTTTGTTCCGATTGTTTGTCGGATTCTTCCCTAATATTCAGTATGGTCCTAAAGTTTTGAACGTTCAAATGAATGAAATTTATTTATTTCTAACTCAAATTAAATTTTTATTACAATACTTTTGCATCACTAGAAAGAAAATTCAATTTTTTAATTTTCTAAGTGAAATTTGAATTTTTTTACTTTTATTGCAATCAGTGATTTATGGAAATATTTTTACTAAATAATATTTCCTTCATTTGAACGTTTAAAACTTGTGTATCATTATTCAGTAAAAAAAATTCTATAGGAAAATATATTTCGGGTCAATATTCTATTTTTTTTTCTCCACAAATAATTTGGTTAAAAAATAAAAGCGATTTTTACTCACAATTTCTCTTTTTTTTTAAAAAAAATTGCTAAATTGCACAAAAAGAGAATTCGTTGTTTCTATTTTTTTTAAATTTGTTGAGTCAACCTAACCTTAAAACAATTCCTTTGAATATTGATTATGCTGCTTTGTCAAACTTTGAAAATTACTTAATTTGTTAACTATTCGTTTGACATCTCGTGTAAATGGAAAATAATTGATTTTTAATCGTAAATATTGCGAGGATATGAAAATTTATTGTCTTTCAAAGAAAATTCATTAGAAAGAAGAAAAATGAAAAGACTTGTTTTAATGTTTTTAATGAAAAGAGATGAAAATATCCTTGGAAAAAAAAGATATCGATAACCAATAAACGCTTGCTTTATTGAGAAATTAATTGCTTAATTGAACAATTAGCGCTCTAAAATATTTATATTGAAAATTTCTATTATTATTTTTTTTTATAATGAAATTCTTGACAATTTAGATTTTAGAGTTGGACAATTTTGCAAATAAGAAACAGTCTTTGCAATTTATATATTTTTTAAATAAATTAATTACAAATTTAAATAGTTATTTAGTTTCTTTATTTAAATTTGTAATTTTATTCAAGTGCAAAAAAAAAAATGAAAGAAATTTCGACTGAATTGGTAAATTGGTCTTATTTTGATACATGATGATTAATGTTGTTTTATTTTTTGTCAGGGTTCGCCACGATTGCACCCTGGACCAGGAGGTCCTTCTCCAACTCCCATGCCATATCAACCATACTCTCAACGTTACTCTTCGCCAGCGAGACCACACTCGCCCTATGGTCATCACCAGGTAACAAAACTTTTTCTTTTTTTTTTTTTTTTATTAAATGCACTTTTTTTTGCGAAAGAGAAACTAAATAAATAAATTTTTGTAGATCAACTCCTATACCCAGGGTGGACACCCGTCAAGTATATATTCAGATCAACGAGGATGGAATCAAGCTGGACCACCAAATCCACCACCTCCACCGACAAATCAAACCAACCCATCCAGTCAGTCTCCACAACGTGCTCTTTCACAATCTCCAGCACCGCCACCTTCTGCGTCGCCGCAGCCACAACCAACTGGTCAACCACAGGTACGAATTTACTATTACATTTCTGATAGTAATTTAACGAATATTCGAAAACTAATTTCAACCTAATTACAATATTCACAGAAAAAAATGCGAAAATTCGCAATAATGCCAAAAGTCGATAATTGGGTAAAATTTTGAATTGAGAGGCTTTAGCCTCTCGCAACTTTTCTAAAAACGAAATTCTTTTCAAATTCATCTGTAATTTTCATGTGCTTAGAATTTTAAAAAACTAATATTGTTACTTAAAAAACAATTGGTCAAAAATAACATGAATTTGATGCCAAAATAAATAAATCGTCGGAATATTTTTTCGTTTTTAAAAACGTTGCGGACTTCAGTCTTATTACTTTGAATGAAAAATTGGAGTACAGGTTTTTTTTAAAAACTAAGATCAGGTATATAAATAATGTAAAAAATATACTTCGAAAGTTAATTTTTTTCAAAATTTAATACTGTCTCAAATTTTAAATTTGTATGAAACAATTTTTTTTCTTGATTTTACACAAAGAGAGAATAAATATTAAGGGCATGTGTGGAACCAGACAACTTCAATTGATGCCTGTATTACTTTTTCCACCGGTTTTCTTAATGAAGAATCAGAGAAACAATCGGAACAAAAGTTAATTCGTTTCGTATTTTAAAAGAAAAAGACACTTTAATTTTTAAATTTTTTTGTGAAAGCGTAAAGAACTCAATTTTTAATATTTTGAACAATTTAAAGTTACATTTGAATAAAAATTACAATTTTCTGTTAATAAGAAACGATTTAGATTGCATAACCTAAAAGTTAACAAAACATTTCTTTATTGGCAAAGAATTGTAATTTTTATTCAAACGCAACTTTTAAATGTTTAAAATGTCGGAAATAAAAATACTAACTCTTCCACCAAAATAAATTTAAAATTAAATATATCTTTTTCTGTTAAAAGACGAAATTATGATATTGGACTAACATTTGTTTTGACTGTCCGTCAGAATCTTTCTTAAAAAATATAAACTTAATCTTGATAAAATTAAGGAAAATGTTATTTCAAACTTAAACGCAGACCTCTGGTCCAATTAATTCAAAAATTTATTTTAAAATATTATTTTTCGTTAAATAAAAAGTTTATTTTTCGAGAAGAAAATGCAGTGGAATAAAAATTAACATTCGAAAAATTGAATAAATATATTTTTCTATTTAAACATGAATTATTTTTGACAATTTTCGAAGAGAAATGACAATGGAATACAATTGATATTTAAAACATTTTAAAAAAATGAATGTTTAAATGGAAAAATATAAAGTTATTTAATTTTTTGTATGTTAATTTTTATTCGATTGCCTTTTCTTCTCGAAAAAAAACAAACTTTTTATTTAACGAAAAATAGAAACGAAAAGAAACGAAAAACTTAACGAAAAAATATTTTAAAGCAAATTTTTGAATTAATTGGTCCAGAGATCCATGCGTTTACGTTTGAAATAACATTTTCCTTAATTTTATCAAAAATTTCATATTTTTTAAAGAAACCTAATGAGAATAGTAATACATGTATCAATTGAAGTTAACAAGTTCCAAATGCCCTTAAATTTTGTAAAAGTATTTTACAAAATTTAAGGGAAAAAATGCGACTAAGCAAAATTTTTGATATAAAAAATTCTAAACTTTAAAAAAAACTGATGTGGAATTTTGTAAAGTTATATTAAAATTGAATTAGTATTCTTCATATTTGATATAACTGTACTAAATTTCACGTATATTTTTTTAATTTTTAGTATTTTTTATATCAAAATTTCGCTTTGTTGCATTTTGCCCAAAATTGTAAAATATTTTTACAAAATCTACTCTCTCTGTGTAGTAATTTATTTTTGTAAATTATGAAATTGTATCTTCCTAGTTTTTGACGTTTAAAAAAACGAATTTTTCAATTTTTTTCTTAAAAAATGTTTCTTTATAAATAAAGATGCTTTAATAGTGAAAAGGAATAATTTTATTGATTTAATGGATATTTAGTTTACTTTTCTCATTGACAGTATATAGTAGCTTCTGAAAATTTAAAAAGAAGTTTTCTAAAGTTTTAAACGTTCAAGTGAACGAAATTGTTTTTCTGTTTAAACGTTTTTAAAAATTACTGTACAAAAGAGAAAAATAATAAATAATATTACGAACGGTCAGAACAAAAGTTTGTCGAATGACATAATTTCAAAATTTAAAATCAAAAGACAAATTAAATTTAAAATGTTGAAGATTAAATACTTTATCCTTGAATCAAAAAGAATTTAAAATACTTTTTCTGAAAAATTGTTCAGAGAAAGCAGTTTAGTTTTTTATTTCGTTTAAAAAACGAAATAATGAAATTGGACTAATTTTTGTTTTCATTGTTAAAAAATGGGAAAATTTTGAACATTTAAAGTCAAACATTTACTTATTCAAGAAGTAATTTTTTAATAACAGAAATTTTTTTTTAATACAAATTAAATAAAGGAATTAAAAAAATATCGTCTTTTATTCGAACGTTCAAAACTTTAGGAAAACTATTAAAATCGAAAAAAATTTAAGTCAATAATTTTTTTTTCTGTTTTGAAGAGATTAATTTAAAACAAAAATTGAAATTACCCATTTGGGTTTCTTTTAATGAAAAGAAATAAAAATATTTTAATTAAAAAATATATTATTGTTGGAATTATTATTATTTCAATATTTTTGAATATTATTTTATTATTATTATTATTATTATTATTATTATTATTATTATTATTATTATTATTATTATTGTTGTTATTATTGTTATTATTGTTGCTATTATATTATTTCAATCATTATTTAACATTCTTTTAAATCTTAATATTATAACTATTTCTATATATTTAAGTTCATAAAATCTATATTGAAATTTTTTAATATTAAGAAAATTCGAAAACTGTTTTGAAAGTATTATTATAGGAGAACAAAATTTATTCAATTTTATACTATATATTAATAATTTATGTGAAATTATATTTTCTCTAAATTTTTTATTAGTAAAAATTAGTAAAAAGTAAGAATTAGTAAAAATGTTTACTAATTTGAATCAGTGGCTGACTTTTTGCTTATGAATCAGCAAATTTTCCTAATAAATTAGTAGAAATTACTATTTATTAGTAAAATTTACTATTTTTTAATTAAATTTTGCTAATAAATAGTAATTTCTATTAATTTATTGGTAAATTTCGTTAATTCAAAAGCAAAAAATCAGTATAATTTAAATTAGTAAACATTTTTACTAATTCAAATTTAGAGAGTATTTTATTATGCATTTTAAATGTAAAGTAATAAATTCGATTTGCAAAAATTACGAAACAGCAATAAGAAAGAAAAAAAAAATGGAAATTATTCCAGAATAGAAGTAGTTAATAATTTTTATATTTGTTTAAATTAATTGTTGATAAAATGTAATTAAAAAAAAAAATTTTTGCATAATTTAAAACTAACACACCGAGTATGCGGATACAATCAGTATAATCTAAATTCTGTTATAAAAATTTTGTGTGTGCAGAGTACACATTTGTTTGTCTTTTCTATTCAAAGGCTTTTAAATTTGTTCGCTTTTGTATTCGAAGGCTTTTGACTCTTAAGCTTTATTCATCAGGATGCTTAAAAAAAAAGAAAAAATTGGATGCTTTTTAAAATTCAGGGAGTTTAGAATCGTTAATTGCAAAATTTATTTTTGTATATTTAAGCTTTGTCGCTGATTAATGATTTATAAACATATGTTTTATTCATTATATTCATTGATGATTTCATTTCGTTTCGTTTCTTTTTTCCTTTCTCTTCATTCAATAAATTTTCATAAATGAAAAACTTTTGCAAACTGTAATTAATATTATATGTGTTTGTTAATCTGGTTAAAATTAGAATAGTTAAATAGAATTGAAAAAAATGAATTCAAATATAACAAAACTATTATACTTCAATTTTTTGTTTTTAAATTTACATTATTTAAAATTAATAAATAGAATTTTCTGTTTTTGAAATTATTTTCTATTTTCTGAGAGAAAATTTGTTCTCTCAAAATTGATGATATTAAAAATGAACTTGTTGGAAAATTTCTATTTTTGTTATTAAATTAAAAACTCGGCGAATAAATAAGTAAAAACAAATAGTTATTGAAATACATAAATTTGTGTTGAAAACTAATTTGTTTTTATTTTTTATTTCAGAATTTTCATAGTATGCAGCAACGATCAACAACTCCAAATACTCAAGGAATTGATTCAGGGGTAAGAATCATTTTTGATAATTAACAAACGCGATTTATTTAGAGACAAAGATTGAATTTTTTTTTGACAATAGAAATTGTTGGAAGAAACTTTCGAATTCAAAATAGCGAACATAGGAAATCAGGGTGGCCACATGTCAGTAAAGTCAGGAAAATGTCAGGAAAAATTTTTTTGTCAGGGCAATTAAAGAAATTAAGACGGTCATGCAATACATTTTTTGCTCTAAACAAAAAAATTTTTATCAGGGAAATTCGTTGTTATGTCAGTAAAATGTCAGGGAAATTGATAAAGTCAATCTTGCGGCCACCCTGGAAATAAATAAAAATAGAAGAACTATATAATTTAAAATTAAAGGGATGTCAAAGTAAATGCGATTTTTACGAAGAGCTTTAATGGAAAAATCGTATCTACTTTGCCATTTCCTTAATTAACAAACAAATTTATCGGAAAATTTTTCGAAAGTTAATTCTAATTTATAATAGTGAAAAAAATAATAATAATAACAATAATACTAATAATAATAAAAAATTACCATTTTTCACGAATTACGTAAAAATTTCGAATATTTTTACTAGATTATTATTACATTTATTTTGTTTTTTGGGATGCTTTCCAAGGAAAGAAACCGTACGCGACAAAAAATTGTTGGTTGTGTTCAGGAAAGTTTTTGCTTGATTTAAGATTAATTTCTAATTATCCCAACTTAAAAACAATTCTTATTAATTATTTAGTATACAAAATAGTTATTACAAATTGTTTTTGACTTCAGATAATTAAAAATGAATTTCAAATCTTTTAAATCAAGTAAAAACTTTCCTGAACATAACCTATAAATTTTTGACATACGTAAGGTCCTTTTCAATGGACAGCGACACAAATTATTCGTGAAGAATTTTTTTTTTCATAAAATTGGTAAAAGACTGTCATTTACATTGTAAATGACATTGTGACATTTCAAACCATATTTTTGATTGTTTGCATAAGTAATAATTTAAATTATTACAAATTGTTTGTGAAAAGAAACGTTTTGTTTTAAAGAAGACTATATCCATCATGAATCCAAATAATTTCCTAAATTAAAAGAAAAAGACAAATTAAATTTTAAATTCGTTTTTGTGGAAAGGGGAAAAATTTAATTTTGAAAACGATTGAAAGTTGCATTTGAATAAAAATTAGGTACAATTTTCTGTCAATAAGAAAAGTTTGTTAACCATTGTTATTCAATTTTTTTATTTAGCAATTCACTTGTTTATTTTTCTAAATAATTTCAAATCATAATTTTTTTGAATAAAAAGTATAAAGTACAAAAAAAATAATGATAAAATTATGATTTGAAATTAGTTTGAAAAATAAACAAGTGAATTTCCATAGAAAAAAAGTGAAAAACAATGGTATTTTTCTAGCATTTTCAACCTAAAACACAGTTTTTTTAAATTGCATAAAAAAAATAATAAAAATCATTTTTTTCATTCGCCAATTTTTTTGTGAATACACCGAGAGAAAATTATATTGAAATTTGTAAAAATATTTCACAATTTGGGGAAAAAATGCGACAAAGCGAAATTTTGGGATAAAAAATACTAAACTGTAAAAAAAACTTATGTGAAATTTATTATAATTATATATCAAATATAAGAATTTTGGTTAAATTTTAATATAACTACTAAATTTCATATTATTTCTTTCACTGTTTAGTATTTTCTATGTCAACATTTCGGTTTGTTGTACTTTTTCCTCAAATTGAAAAATACTTTTACAAAATTTAATATATATTTTCTCTAAGTGTATCTCTAAAAATTACTATATAATTAATAACCTTAAATTATTCTCGACAACTGTCACATGTTTTACTTGAGAATTTGGAAAACTAAATTAAAATAATGTAAATGTAAATAACAAAACATGTCCCTCTTGTTAGAGGCATCACGGAGAAAAATATAAAGTAACTTTTACTACTTTTATAGTAAAAAATTCCTGGTAATTTTTACTACTTTTGGAGTAAATTTTGCTACTTTCGAAGTAAATTTTACTAATTTTTACAAATATTTACTTCGAACGTAGCAAAATTTACTCCAAAAGTAGTAAAAATTACCGGAAATTTTTTGCTATAAAAGTAGTAAAAGTTACTTTATATTTTTCTCCGTGATGTTTTTTCTATTTTTATTTTAAAATAATTTTTTACTTTTCAACAAATATTCATTAGATGTAACACCTGAACAGAACACCAACGTTGGCGTTGAAACGTCGTGAAATTTAAAATAAAAATATTTCACTATTATGTCAACAAGAATAATCCTGACATACAATTCATTTATAAAATTAATTTCATGAAAGATTTAAATCATTTTCTTGATATAGTTAAAAATGTAGTTGAAGTCTCTTCTTAAAATGAAAATTTTGACTTAGAGAAAAATTACTTTTTTGATAATTGAATTAGGAACAAATAATAAATTATAAGAACAAAATTAGTGAAATTGTGTTATAAAAAATTTTGTTCAAAGTACCCTATAGTATTTGAAAAAAATGTCCAATAAGAGAAACAATTTAATTTCGTGTACGTGTAATAAAAATAATATTTTTTGAAAGTTTCGAAACGTGATTTTGAAAAAGAAAAACATGAAAAAAACGAATTGCGTTTCCTTGTCACGGGTTAGATATACCAACAAGTAACAAGTAGTGGCGGAAACGATTGTGTTTCTCAAACACATATGCAATCTCTTATCGTGCTTGGGTATTGGTAATCGTTGTTATGTATTGGACTCAGAGACCTAACCTAAAATCGCCTAAAACGTGTGTAAGGTTAGCGCGTATTGTATATGTAATGCATATATATATATAAAAGCCAAAGCCGCGTGGTCACATTGCCTAATTAAAAATGCAAAACAAATACATGTTACATTCAAAACCGTATTTTCCAATTTTCAAACATTACAATTCTCGGACTTTCTATTTCTGACTATTGCTTTTCAAAAAATGCCTTTTTTCAAAAATTAAATCAAAATTATTAAAAAAAAAAACCAACAAATAAATCAATCAAATAAAAAGGAAATTGATTTAGGAAAAAATTCTGTTTTTTTTTTCGCTGAGGGGAATTATCATATTTATGGATAAAACAAAAAAATGTTTATTAGCAATTATAGAAATAATTTTTTTGGTTAAAATTCTTGACTCTGGTTGAGTGTTGAAAATTTTGACGGGTGGCACGACAGGTAATCGAAATACGGTGTTATTTTCAGTTATATATTGAGAGAGAATGGGAAATATTTTTCGAAAATTTTCGAAATAAAAAGAGAGAGAAGGATAGAAAGTTGAAAACAGAATAGAGAATAAGAAATGGGGTGGTTTTGATCGGACGAGAAAGGAGTGGTTGTGGGAGAGAGAGAAGGAGGGAAAAAAGAGAGAAAGAGATGGTGTGGTGGTGCGGGAGGGACGGTAGGGGAGAGGCGACATGTTCGATTAGGGGGCGAGTCGCGCGGCCGCCGGAGCCCCAGATATTAGCGTGCGCCCCCCTCTCCCCTGCCTCTCCACGCTCCCCTTGCCATTGGTTCGCGCTCATTGCACATGGGCGCATGGACAGGTTAGAGTTGTTGTTGGCTTGTGTGCGAGTAAAGAGAGGCATGGCAGGCAACGTTGGTACCGTCATGGCCGGATTAAGGGCCGGCGCAAGCGTACCAAACTGGAGGAGTCCCCGATATATATAAAAGGGGTTCCAAAAATATTTTCCTCGCTTATATACTCGTTGACGGAGAGAGAGAAAATCTAGCTGAATTTCCAGTTTTTCAACGCTTCAGATTTCCGATCGATTCTCTAGTTTCTCTTAACTTTTTTTTCTCTCTCTCTCTCTCTATCTTTCTTCATTCTTTATTCTATATACTTATATACATTTTTCTAACAGTTTTTCTCGAAAAAAAAAGAAATTTTCTCATTTCTTTTCACATTTTTTTTTCCAATTAATAACGGAGCACTTAACTTTTTCATATTTTTTTTTCAAGTTTTCAACGATGTTGAAGCGTCGAGGGTTGAATTATATGGTGGGGATTAATAGAGGGAAATTGTCGGAGAATTAAGGGTGTGAATTTTTAAAGGGAAATTTTGAATTTTTCGATATTAAATATGAATGAGGAAATATTTGGGAAAGGAATTTTAAATATTGGAAAAATTGTTTTCTAGATAGTTCTATTGAATTGAATATTTAGAGTTCTTTTTTTATTGTACTCGGGATTTATATTTACTGTCGAATCGGTTTTCCGCAGTTTTATAGTTTTTATACTTCTGAAAATTGATACTATAGAATTATTTTTCGAATATTTTATTCCTACCTTTTCATCATAATAAAAGTCTTCTTTTTTTATTGATTTTAAATAGTTTGAGATTACACAATTTAAAACACTTTTTTTTAAAACTGTTTTGTTATTTAAAAGAGTTCGGCTTATATTTTCGAGTATATTAAAATTGATTTCAAAAATAGACAATATTAATTTTAATTGTTAATTTTCTTTTTAAATAATACTTCTTAAAACCTAAACTTCATTTGTTTGAAAAATGTGTTTTTACATTAAAAAACATTTGGTGATTCAAAATTTTTATTTTTACTATTATTGTAGCATTCTTTTTAGAAAAAAATGATTTTTCTTTTAAAAATGTATAGTTATATTACTATTTAAAAAGTAACATAAAATATTTTGATTTTTTAAAAATTGTTTTTAAATGAAATTATTAAAAACTTGTATAAATTTTCAAAATTTTAGGTTCTCAATATTTATGGCCATAAAAAGTATTAAAACATGTTTCCATTAATTTAATACGCATTTTATTTTATGGCCACAAAAATTGGAAACCTAAAATTTTGAAAATTTACGAGTTTTAAAATTTTTGTTTCAAAATAAATTTTCAAGAAAAAAACCATCAAACTTATTTTATGTCCAACATATTTTTTTAACTCTCCAGGTAAATGGAAAAATAAAAATTAATTACATTTTCATCTTTGAAAACCGAAAATAATAGTTTTTGTCGCTAAGCGTCAACGCTAACTTTAAAAACAAAAAATGCTTCAAAAATAGTAAATATAAAAATTAAGTCTCCAATTTTCTTAAATATAAATAAAAACACATTTAAAAAAAAATACGTATGGACCTTAAAAAATTCTATTTTTTTCAAAAACAAAAATTATTTTTTAAAAAGATTTTTTTTGACTAATTTTTATTTTATGAACATTTTGAATTCCTTCGCAGAAAATTGCAATAAAAATAATGTCAATTTCTATTAAATAAATCTTCATATAGTTGTTAATATATCTGGACCCCCCCCTTAATTTAAAAAGAATAGGAATTTTTTCCAAAAATTCATAAAAATTACAGTAAATATGAGTAAATATTTAAATAATCGTGGAAAAAATTACTATTTTCTAGAAAAATTTTGAAAATTAAATTTTATTTCTTTATTAAAAATCATAATGAGAATTTTTTCGGTCCTAAAATTAAAAATTAATTTAGCGATAATTTAATAATAATTTAATATTAAATTTAAAATTTCTAAGTAAAGCAAAATTAGGGGAAATTAAATTAATTATTTAATATTTGATTAGGAAATTTGGAAATAGAAGAGGGATTTTTGAATGTACGCTCTACCGTTATCGATTTTTGTATCCTGGCGAACATTTAAGCCTCTATACAGTGCTCGTTTATTATTACTCCAAAGTTTCAGATGTTAAATTAATTTCGTCTCTCATAGTTTTTTTCTACATTTTTTCCTTTTTTTTAAAAAATTTTTATTGCATCGAAATAATTATATTTGTGTTAATATAATTCTTTTTCTAAAATTCAAATAATAAATTCTTCAAAGAAAATTACGATTTTCTTTATTGAAAAAATATAGGTACTATTTTCTCCACTACACTTTGTGAGGCTTTCCTCTTTTGAAAATTCTTTTTCAAAAAATTTTCTAAAAACTTTTATTTGCTGAACGCTAAATTTTCACCTTGAATGTAGAATTTTTTCAAATAACACGTTTTGAAAAGTAATTGATTTTTGTATACATATAATATATTGACAAATGTCTAAGCTCCTTCAGCATCTATTAGTATATCTATTTGAAAATTCTGCAACGTTCTTAAAACTTTTTTTCTTTCTTTCTTTCTTTCCTTTTTTATCGCCTTTGAGAGGAGAATACTTTGAAAAAGTTTCAATATTCATTAAAGTGAAAATTAATAGGATTTCCCCCTCGTTTTTATTATTAATGAACATTAATAGATTCTCTTTATGAGTTTACATTTATGAATTTCTGGATTTAAAAATATATTATGTTGCGAGATTATTGAAATTCAGTGAAAAGTTGATTAGTTATTTATATGTATACACATTTGAAATGAGAACAAAAATCAATTATTGGTTAATTTGGAATACATTTGGTTATTTGTGAAATTTTATATTGAGATGTAGGTCAGGTAGAGGGGTTTTTTTTTCATCTTAATTTTATCGTTAATTTCAAGTATATAAAACTAAAGATAGAGAAAAGTTCATGACACAGGGTTTCAGGTCAAAATCAATTTCATTTTTCGTGTCAATTTAATTAGACGTAGTTTAACAATAAATTATTTACAGACTAACGGGTTTACTAATTATGTTAATTTTTATTAGCTGTATAGTGCTTTTTATGATTCTTTTCAATGAGTGTATTATTTTTTATTTTTTTTTTAATTTAAAGGAACTTTATCTGGTCAAAGATTTAAAAAATAGATTTTTCTTTTATTGCTTTAAAATATTCCTTAGTATCATAAAATTACTGTCCAAAAATATTTTTGAAAAAAACATGTAAAAGAAGAAAAGTTATAGCAATTTTTATGGTCGTTTCTTAACTCACTGTAATACATTATTATATGAAAAGTTTAAAAGCATTTTACTCGAAAACACATTTTTGAAAACAAGGAGACACTTTTCTTGAAATCTACTAAATCGATTTTAAAGAAACCAAACACCATTCGATTTTTTATCTAAGAAACTAGACAACAAACCACAATTTCACATTTTTACCGCCTGTTACTTTCTACAGGGGTAAATTGACCCAAAAACAGCATTTTTTCGAGTTTTTTAGAAAAATGTGTATGAAAAATAATTGTAAAACATTTGAAAAAATTGTTTTCGAGGTTTGTTGTCTAGAAAAAACCCTTATGAAGAGAATTTTTGTCTTCAGTTGCAAAAATGAACTAAAAATTCACAAACAAATTTTTTAATTCTCTTCTTTTAGTATTTAACAATATCCAAAAGGAATTTTTGCAATAACTATAATACATTATTTACAATAAGAGTTTAAAAAAGTGTGTTTTTTTTACCAATTCTGCACCAGAAAGTCTTCTTAGGGACCAGAAACGAGAAAAAATTTTAGGTTGTGTTTGCTAATTTAAAAATGAAAACACGTAAACAGAAATAACTTTCAGTGCAAATTAATGATATTTAAATCTTCATACATCTAAAGTATTCAATAAGAAAAACTTTTGGTTTTACAAAATTTAAGAAATAATTTTTAATGAAGGGAAAATGATCATAAACATAACCTAAAATTTATAAATTTTTGTAATTTTTCTTTTTAATAGTTTCGAAATTTCTCAGATTAATATTATTTTGAAATTCTTAAACTTTTTAGTGAATTTTTTAAAAATTCTGTGGGAAAACATGAAAATTTATTTTTGACGCATGCGTAATATTCAAAATTCTACTGAAACTTTCTGAAAAGTGACCTAAAAACATGTTTTCTAAAAACACTGAAAAAAAAACACGGAAAACCCTGAAAAAATTTGGTTTAAATAATCGATTACTTATCTAAAGTTAGCGTCGACGCTTATCTATTTTTTTTTAGTTTTTAATATTGAAACCGCACTAATTATTTTACTGCTTTTATTTACATAGAATTTTAAAACTTTGCATTCAAATATTTAATAATAAGATTAAGATTTTAATCTTTGAAAAAATCCTTAAAATTCTTTTTTTTTTATTTCGCAAAAAGAAAACAATGTTTTTGACGCTTAATGTCGACGCTAACTTCAAAGACCTTGGAAAACCCGGAATTTTGAATTTGGTTTTTTTTTAAAACCCTGATAATTCAACATTTACTTACAGTTAATAATTAATTTTTTTTAATATAAACAATAACATTATTTTTTAATAAAATATAAATTAAAAGTAGTAACAAAAATATTCTGATACATTTGAACGTTCAAAACATATTTTTATTTCCTTACTTGAACTGTAACGACTATAATTTAATTTAAAAATATAATTTATATAATTTAAATATTTATGTACCTAATAAAT
Source organism: Leptopilina heterotoma (assembly GCF_015476425.1). NCBI lineage: Eukaryota > Metazoa > Arthropoda > Insecta > Hymenoptera > Figitidae > Leptopilina > Leptopilina heterotoma. The sequence goes on from NW_025110914.1 coordinate 229,801, forward strand.
AAAATAAATAAATATTTATTTTAAGTAAATAATTTTTATTTTTATTTAGTATTACATTCTGTTTGCTTTTATAATACAAAAAATTGTTTGGTTAACAAAAATATTTATTCAAGTAAATATTTATTTAATAGTCAAGTAATCGATTATTTAAATAAAAAATAAAAAAAAATTTAGTGTAGGAGCAAAGAGATTAGTCATTTTTTACACTATTGAAACTTATCATTTTTTATTATATTTTTCCACTAATTTGAATACAAATAAAATAAATTGAAGTACAACAATTGATAATTGTTTCTAAAATTATATATTTTCTGTAATTTTTTTGTACTTTTTTGCACAAATTTTCATTTGAAAAAAGTGATGAACTTAAAATACCCTTTTCATCTCTGAAATATTAATTAATTTATTTGAAAATTTTATAACAGTTTAAATGAATAATATAAATGAAAAAGAATTTTCTCTTTTCGAAGAAATTTAATTTACCTCTTTCATTTTTAGTATTATTTTTCTCTATTAATAAATTTGAGGGCTGGAATATTATTTCTATTCAAACTCAAATTAAAAAATATTTGAAATTCTCGGAAAGTTTTTTTTTGGGAAATTTGTTTTGTAATTGAATTTGGAATGGAAAAGTATTTGAAAAAAAAGTAAAATTGAAAGTTTCTTTTTAGTTTTGTTTGATATTATTTGCGTTGGAAATTCAAAAACAAAATATTGTATCGATCCGACGGAATATAATGTTTTTGCCTCTAAACGTTAGACTTTTTTTCCGTCTATTCAAATTCAGTTACATGTTTGTTTGATTAATGAAATGCTTTTTTTTTGCTGTGTGGTGGTGGTGGGGTTGAGGAATATTTTTTTACTCCTCTCTCTCTCTCTCTTGCTATATGAAAAATATAAGCAGCAAGGTTGGGAATCAATGTTTCACCTAGGGCACAAATATTCCTGTAGCCAGCTCTGTATTTTGTGCATGAGCGAAGCAGTTGCGCGCGATTCTTTTCAATTGGAAGAGTGGGGATAAAGTTGACGGCTTCTCCCCACTCCTTGACCTTTCGCTCGCTCCTTCGGCTATATTCGGTTTGGCACATTTCGCTGTGTGGATATGTGCTGCCATGCTGTCAAGCTGTGTGTTGGTTCGGTTATACTGTACAACACTCTCTGCTCTGCGAACAGCGAATATGCCTTCAAAACGTGTATCATGTTGATAAATGCAATATTCCATTTCCCAACAGTGACTTCTGTTCACTCACAATCGAGCTTTTCAGACATTATAATAGAGAATGGAGGGATTTACAATTTAACATCTATCTCACTTATTTTCTGTCAGGAATAATTAAACGAATAATTTAGAGCTACTTATAAAACTTTCTCGAGTAGCGCTCACGAAAATAATTCAATATATATGTATATATTCTTGGCTGTGAAAATTGCATTTTCGCCTCGTTACTTGATTAGAAAATTTCATTGCTAGGAAAGCCAACATGGTAGATTCGAGAATTCAACGAATCAATAATACTCGTGATCAAATGCAATATTGTTTGAAGGGCATTTTAATTCATGACAAAGTTTCGAAATTTTCTTTTAATAATACAAAAATCGATACAAAATAATTATTTCTCTTATTTTTTCTTTATTTTTCATGATAAAAATTGTATATTTTTACACTGTTGTGAGAATTTTATTTGAAGCGGAAAATTACATTGGTTCGAGTTTTTCCTCCAAGTCGTTTTCTCTCTGTCCTTTGCCTTCTCTCTATAAACGTGATATTCTGTTTGGGATCTCTCGACTGTCCACGTGACAACGTGACACTTTTCGAGAGGTTTTACGACTCGTGTGAAACAGTCACGTGATCAGCCGCGAAGGCGCCACTGTTTGTACTGTAGATAAATTTTGCCACTCATGCAATCCTATAATTTACTTCGCAGGAGTTATTTGTCTGTTTTGTTAGAAACAAGTTGAAAAACAGGAGCTTTTTCAATTTTACTTTTTTACTGCAAAAAAATATTCTATTACTATTTTTTTTTATTTCTGTACAAAAATTACGCATACTTTTTTTTATCAGATTATCTTTGATAACATCTGTCAAAAAATGTCATACTGATATTTAATTTTTTTTTCAAATATTTATCTAATTTTTATCTCATCTTTTAGACTCGATAATTAGGAATTAAAAAAGTATTCAGTACTTTTTTATAATGTAATTCGAAATATTATGGATTTATTTTTTATTGATTAGTCAGTTGACACGGGTTGCTTCAAATATTACGTTTATTTGAGTAATTATTTAATCACAACAAATAGAATACGAAGAAATGCTCACGTATTTAGTGTAGAAATATTAAATTGACAGAATGTAGATAAACGTCATAGAGATTAATGGAAGTGGTGAAAAAATTTGAAAAAAAAATAGAACTTGAGTGGCAGGATAGCCAACTCGGCGCATGCGTTGTTGCTGAATTGTGATTGGCCAACAATAGCGGGTGATTTCAAAGTAAAAATAGTTTGTTTTAATAAAAATGGTATTTTAGTGGGGGGAAACAAAATAACTTTTCTAAAATAGGGAATTTTTGTTTTAATTGAGTAAATACAGGGTTGCCTCAGATCAGGGAAATCGGGGAAAAGTCAGGGATTTTTATTAAAAGTACTGGAAAAAATTAAATTTTTAGAATTCATTTCAAAATTAAAAATTTTTTTTGTTTGTCTCATAAACTATGAAATTACCACGAATTCTAATAATAATTTCTATTCTATTCTTCTGAAATTAGTTAAAATTTTTAATATTTAATTAGTTATTAAAAATAATGGATTTATAAAATTTTAGTTAAAAATACTAGAAAAAAATTGAATTTTGGATATGTTACAAGTAATTGCAGCAATTCAATTAGTTTCAAAAGTAATAAAAATTTTCTCAAAAATTCAATTATGTTCAAAAAATTTTTTAAATTCTCCTCAAACTTTCAATTATCTTTGTAAATATAATAAAATTCTTTTCCAAAATTCAATTATTTTCAAAAGTTTAATAAAATTCTTGTCAAAATTTAGATTGTTTTCAAAAATTTTCCTCAATTCAATGATTTTCAATATCTACTAATATCTAATCTAATATCTACTATTTAAATAAAATTTTCTAAAAAAATTCAATTTTTTAAAAAATTTTTAATAAAATTCTACTCACAACATTTATTTATTTTCATAAATAATAAAAATTCCACAGAAATCCAATTATTTGCATATTTTTTTACAGAGATTCAATTATTTTCAAAAATAATAAATTTTTTTTAGAAATTCAATTATTTTTCTATAAATAATAAAATTCATAGCAGAATGTAAATTTTAATACAATTTTATTCGAATTCCTTGAAAAATGTAATTATTCTTAAAAATTTTATTAAAATTCGTCGAAAAAATTCAATGTTTGAATTATTTAAAAATTTGTTGATAAAATCCTTTATGGAAATTGAATTTTAAGAAACATTCAATAAATTATTTATTTTTGTAATTAAATAATTGAATTCTCGTAAAATTTCTCATACAAATTGATTTAAAAATGAATTTCAGTCCTAATTTTAAATAACATTTAATATTAAAAGCATTTTGACATGAATAAATTATAATGGAAATAATTGAATTTCAAAAAAGTTTCAAATTATAATCCTTGTAAATTAAAATTTTTAAAAAAAATTATTTGAAGTTTTTATTTTTTAATTTAAATTTAATTGAAGAATTTCAATTATTTTTATAAATAATAAAATTCTTCTCCGAAGTTCAATTATTTTCAATAATTATTTTAAATAATTTTCCTGAATTCAATGATTTTTAATAACTACTATTTTTTAAAATAAAAATTCCAAAAGAATTTAATTATTTAAAAACATTTTGATAAAATTCTACGGAAACATTTAATTATTTTCATAAATAATATAAATTTTGCAAAAATTCAATTATTTTTATAAGTATTAAAATTTTTAACAAGGATTTTTTTTATTTTCATAAATAACACTTATCGAAGAATTATAATTATTTTTATAATACAATTTTGGTCGAATTCCTCGAAAAATGTAATTATCCATAAAAATTTTATTAAAATTTATCAAAAAATTCAATGATAAATAATAACTTTCTTTTTAGGAAGAATTCAATTATTATTTATTTTCGTAAATAAAATAAATTTCTTTTTAGAAATTCGATCAATTATTTTCATAAATAATAAAACTTATCGCAGAATTTCAATTATTTTTAATACAATTATATTAAAATTTGTCAAAAAAATTCAATTATTTTTAAAAAATGTTAATAAAATTCCATGCAAATATTTGGGAATTCAATTATTCACAAATTTTTTATAAATTTCTTCACAATAATTCCTATTATTTTTATAATTAACAAATTTTTTACAGAGATTATTCAATTATTTTTATAATTAACAAATTTTTTACAGAGATTCAAATATTTTCATAAATAATAAATTTCTTTTTAGGAATTCAATTATTTTCATAAATAATAAAACTCATCGCAGAATTTGAATTATTTTTAATACAATTTTTTATTAAAATTCTTCGAAAGAATATTCAATTATTTAAAAATTTGTTCATAACATTCTTTTTGAGAATTGAATTTTCAATAAATTATATTTATTTTTGTATTTAAATAATTGAATTCTTGTCGAATTTTTTAATAACAATTTTTTAAAAAATGATTTTCAGTTAAAATTTTAGATAATAATTGATTATGAAAAGCATTATTGTGCGAATTTTAAGAAATAATTGAATTTTGAAAAGGTTATAAATTAAAATCTTTGAAAATCTGAATTTTTCACAATTTTAACTAACAATCTGTAGAATTAATTTTTTTGAAAAAATTTAATTCCAATTCTTTTAAAATTATTTCTAGTTTTTAATTTCAATAATTATATTTAAAGGAAGAATTACCAATGAATCGAAATTTTGTAAAATTGAATTGTAAACATGGATTTGTAAATTCTCAAAGAACTTTTTAAAAATTATTAAATTTTAAATATTTGATTTAGAGAAGAATTTTACTTGGAAATTCTAGAAAATAATAATTGAATATTATTATTAGAAAACATGAAGAAATTGATTACTCCGAGTCAAAGACTCGGAGTGATCGATTTCTTCACGTTTTCTAATAAGTAATAAGTTCTAATAAGTTGTTGAATTTTAAAAGGTTTGAATTTGGAATTTTTGAAAGTCTTAATTCCTGTGGAAAATGATGATTAAATATTAAATAATTAAATATTTATTTAAAAATAGAAGTTATTAATATTTTTGAAAGCAATTCGTAAATAAATGTCTTAGAACATATTTTGGAGTGTCTAATAATTTTTAGAGTGAATCAGAATATTCTTTAGGGTCAGGAAAAAAGTTAAAATTTAATCTGTGAATAAGGGAAGAAGAAAATAAAATTTTTGTGGCAACCCTGAAATAGATTTAAATTCGTCATTCAGCAGAAAATATTTTTTTGAGTTTTCAAACAGAGCGCGCGTTTTTAAATAGCCAGTGAAATTTCTTCGTTGGTGTATGCGCAGTTGCATTAGAATGGTTAAAATTGAGGATAGTGTTGAAGGAGGCGAAGGGCGCACACAAGTGAATTTCGAACGAAAACGAACAGCAGGCAACGGTGAGTTTTGAATGTACGCGGTTGGAATTCTGGATTTACTTCGTAACATACGGATATTGAGCCGAGGATCAACGGAAATATACGAACGCTTGCCGCGCCACGAAAGAACGCCCTCGGTGAGCCTGTGCTAGACGCGAAATACTGAAATCCAAATGCCCCCAAGTCCGTGAAAAACAGACTTCGATCTTGATTTCCAAGAAACATTCTATTCCACAATAGGGAAAAATTACTCGCATCAATAAGTGACGCGTGAAATTCTCCGAGTGTTGGAAGTGTGTGCTTGTCGCGATCGTCGTTTGTGAAACATGCGAGGATTCGAAGTGAAACAGCCAAGTGAACCAAAGTGACTCTTGCTTTGCGCACAAGTGGGATTCGAGTAGAGAGAGAGTCAGACTGGCAGCGTCGAAATCGACGATGAAAATTCGTGAAAGAATATTGATATTTACGATTTATTTGATAATTTAAGAACGTTGTTGTTGATTAATAAAGTGAAATTTTCACGACATTTGGTTTGACCAGATTGTGCCGGAAAAATGTTTTCGAAAGTGCGTGATCGTGGCCGATGGGCGTAGTGTACTGTAGTGGTTTTTTTTCCAATGTGTATATAACCGCGACGACACGTATCAAGTGTGTGGGCTTACACACACATACACATACACACACACACACATGTATAGATATATATTACCATGAGCATTGAGCGCGTGTAAAATTGTACATGACGCGTGTTGTGTTATTATTCTCGTGGTCGTCGGGATGCATCGAATAAACTTATGGGATCACATTCTACCTAGGATAGGATATTCCTCCCAACAACCACCGGACCATATCAGTTGAATCCTAGTACGTATCTCCACTGTGTTCGCTCCTTTATGTTTCACGTCAATATTATACTGTATTTTACTAGTCACGTCATCTTCTCTGAATTCCTCGTTGAATTTTCACTTTTTTAGACACTAGTTATTATATTCTTGCTTATAAAAAGTGATAGTTGATAATTTCCAACTTGCTGACGTATAATTGTCAAAAAAAGTACTCATGATAATTTTACTCGAAAGGATTTTACCATTTTTCCCACTTATTTTTTTCTATAGCGTTTCTAGGTTAAGGAGGGGGAGTAAATTTCCATTTCTGTGAAAAAAATACTAGACAAGTTTACAATTTTCGTTCGGTATTATATTATTAGATGGGTTTTTGTTTACTTTCAGTTGAACAAATTTAATTTTTAATTAAACAGGGTCTTGTTAAGGGTAAATAATATTATTTTGAGAATAATTCTAGTGTTAAAAAAATATGGTTTAGTCATAAAACTCTAACTAGAATAGAAACAGTTATAATCAATTGTTGGAGAATCTGGCTGAATTTTTGGCTCGTATAAAAATTGTTAACAGTGCCTTGTGTAAATGTGGAAAAAGTAACAAAAACCTTAATCATGTTGTGTGGCAATGTTCATTCTATGTGAGTCAACGGTCAACTTTACCTAGAAAGCTATTTAATATGAAAATTTTCTTGACCCTGTGAATAGAAATATTCCTAAATTTTTTATAATTATAATATTCCCATTTATTATTATTCATTTTATTATTATTATTATTATTTATATTATTATATTATAAATATATAAAATTTATATAAATAAAATAGTTAATTAAAACATAATATAATTAAAATTCGTTATAAAATAATTTTCAGTTTTCATGGTATTTTGAATAAATTTGATAATATTTATGACAGTATTTAAAAAGTTGTAGTAAAATTTAAAAACGTTGCGAAACGAAAAAATTTTTTCTGTTTATTTACTATTAGTAAATGGTTATTAAAATATTAAGTTTTAAAATACATCTTAATTACCTGACACTAGGAGAGTGACCTTTTTTTTGTTTTTTTTTAATGTATATACTTTTCTCATAAACTCTGTGAAGTATACGTAGTACATCAGTTTGCGTAAAGAATAATTATTTCCCACGAATTGAAATTTATCTTGAGAAAATGTGTACAAAATGATGAACACAAGAAGTTAAAAAATTTGATCAAACAATTTTAATTATGGTTTATTTTAGATGGTATATTTTTTTAATTATTAGGCAATTTTTTTTTTTTAAAGCACAATTTAAAAAAAATTTAAAAACCCCAGGCCTCGGATATTATGACTTTCGACTATTATCAAATAATGCGATTTTTATTGACTTAATTTGAAAAATTGCGACTTTTTCGACATTTTTTTAAAAAATTTTGCGACAAAATAACAAATTTTTAGTAAAACTACAACTTATTTCGATTTTTATTAGTATGAAAAGTATAATAGACAAATTTTTGAAAAGTTAATTTGGAATCATTTTTCTAATTAAATTTTCGGAATATACAATTAAAAAGTATGAATAATTGAAATTTTGTAAAATTTAATTGTAAAATAATTGATTTTTTTTCAAGTATTTTATTATAAATTTTGAAAATCAACTTTTGAAGAATTTCAATTTGCAAAATTTTGAAAATAATTTAATTCTAAAAAATTTTAATGAAAAATCTTCAAGTGTAAATTTAATAAAAATGAAAATTAATCAAAATTAATTTCTAAAAGTTATATTTAAAATATTTTTGAAAAAAGTAATTCTCGAAATATTTCATTCTAATTTTTAAAATTCAATTATTTTCAAGATTTTCGATTACCTACATATTTCCGAAAATACAAATACAAAAAAAATTCAAATTCAAATAAATAAAAATAAAATGTAAATAATATTAAAATTTTTTACAATTATTTTTTAACATTTTGGAGATAATAATTATAATTATTCAAAATTTTTAATTAAAATTTTTCAAAAAAAAATAATTAGGTTTTTTTAAATTATACAAAACTTCTTTTTATAAATTCACTTATTTTCGAAAAATGACATTAGAATATTTATAAAAAACTATCAAATTTCAATTATTTTTCAAAGATTTTACCAAATTTCAATTATTTTTCAAAGGTTTTATCAAATTTCAATTATTTTTCAAGAATTTTACCAAATTTCAATTATTTTTCAAAGGTTTTATCACATTTTAATTATTTTATCAAATTTCAATTATTTTTCAAGAATTTTACCAAATTTCAATTATTTTTCAAAGATGTTATCAAATTTCAATTATTTTTCAAAGATTTTACCAAATTTCAATTATTTTTCAAAGGTTTTATCAAATTTCAATTATTTTTCAAGAATTTTACCAAATTTCAATTATTTTTCAAAGGTTTTATCACATTTTAATTATTTTATCAAATTTCAATTATTTTTCAAGAATTTTACCAAATTTCAATTATTTTTCAAAGATTTTATCAAATTTCAATTATTTTTCAAAGATTTTAGCAAATTTCAATTATTCTTCAAAGGTTTTATCACATTTCAATTATTGTTCAAAGATTTTATAAAATTTCAATTATTTTTCAAAGATTTTATCATATTTTAATTATTTTTTATAAGATTTAACCAAATTTCAATTATTTAAAAATATTTTTAAAAAAATTAATATTAAGTATTTGTTTATTAAAATTTTTGAAAATTTTCCTTCTTAAAAATATTTTTAAAAAAATGGACAGTTTCAATTATTATAAAAAATTAAATTTTTGTATTTAAATAATTGAATTCTCGAATAACTTTCGGAAAATTATTAAAAATGAATAGAGATAATTGATTGAGAGATGAAGTTTAGTTAAAGATTGTAGAAAATAATTGAATTTTTGAAGGTTTATAGTTGTGATTTTTAGAAATTATTAAATTTTAGGAGTCGACATTTTAAAAATTTTATTTCTCGTGAAAAAAGAAATAAGAAGTAAGTAACTTGAGATAAAAAAAGAAAGAAGTGTTTTTTTCTACTAGTTGAATTATTAATGTAATGTTTTTATTATGAAATACCGTAAATAAAAATACAATTAAATTTAAATCTCAGATAAGTGTTTTGATAATCATTGCAATGTGTCATTGACTTGTAAATTATTCTTTAAATAAAGTGAAATTCTGTTTTTTGAGAAATTAATTGTCGCTTGAAAAACTACTTCTTTTGTTCATGATTTTCTGTGAGTTAAAGTGCTGTGGCTATCAAATAACTGCTACATTCACTGACTACAATTTTGCAGTTATTGCAGTTTAACAACTGGAAGAAAATTTTTCACTTGTTGCATTTGAGGCACATTATTTTTATTCATTAATATCATTTTTTAGTTCTTCTTTTACGTTAAAAGTGACTATAAAAATTATAGTACGTAAATTTCACTCAAGCAAAAAATATTTTTCCAAAATTTTTAACGTTCAAATGAAAAAAATTTTTTTCTGTTTAAATATTTTTTAAAAATTACTATACAAAAGAGAATAGTAATTAAAATTGAATATTTATTTAATCAATAATTAATTTTTTTTAATATTATATATAATATAATAATAATTATAACAATAATTATATTATATAATATAATATAATAATTAATATTTTTAATATTTTACAAAATTATTTGTTTTACAAAATTAATACAAATTAAAAGAAGCAAAAAAAATTTAGGAACATTAACAAATTTGCTTATGAAGAGTAGATATTTTTGTAATCAAAAGTGTGGAAAAGATTTTATAAAGATTTATTTTATTTATTTATTTTATATGAAAATATTTGTTTATTTTCCAGGAATTGGTTTTTGACTATTGAAATACCATTTAAAAGGAAAAAAAAACTTTGGACAAAAATTAATTCGAGAAGAAAATACTTAATTTTTTTTAAATTCCTTACTTTTAATTAAAATTACGATAATTTATTTTTCCAACGGAATTTTGTTCTTATAATCTTATGACACGTGTATCATGGTTTAAGAATATTTTCATTTTTAATGTAAGATGTTTCTTTGAAAGCATAATAATTATAACATTTTCTAAATAATTTTTTATTTTAAATTGAATTGAAATATATATATATATATATATATATATATGTATATAAAATATATTGTCTAGGCTTAGATTAGCTTTTGACTTTGTATGTTTAAGAGTTGATGTAGGTCATATGAGATTTATTGATATCACAAAAAAATTAAAAATACATAAGGTATTTGTAATCATGTGTGTTACACACCTTGATAATAATTACATAATTTGTGTTTTTAAAGAGATTTCACACGTGCAGGGACAGTCAAACAATTTATTTTTAATTTTATTTCTCGCCTCCATAATTAAACAATATGTTGCGAAGTTCGGTTTTTTTTTTTAATAATTTTCATTTTGTGTACATTTTAGTTTTGTATTTTATTATGTTTAGTGTCCTGAAATTTGGGATTTTTTTTGATAATTTCATTTTTATAAATATTATTTTAGCAATAGAATTAATATTTATAAAAATATAAAATAATAAAAATCTGTCTTGTTTAACATTATTATGAACAATATTTATGAAGTTATAAATTATTGTTATTATTATTATTAAAATTATTATTATTATTACTATTATTACTATTATTGTTATCATTATTATTATTAATATTGTTGTTATTATTATTATTAATATTGTTGTTATTTCTACTTTGAATTTTATGAAAAAATGTAATTTGAAAAGTATAATTTATAATTTGTTTTACTTTGAATTTTAGGAATTATCTGGCCAAAATAGTAACGATAGTTCGAATGGACCTGCTGGTCCTGGAACACCAAATTCCCAGGGGATGAGGCCTACCCCTTCGCCTACAGGGTCCACAGGTTCTCGCTCGATGTCCCCTGCTGTCGGTAAGTTTAATATTATTTTTCGTATTTCGTCAAAAATTTACTTTTTGAGTAAGTCTAAGAATTCAAATATTAAAGTTTTTAGCTTTCACAGTCTCAACAATTTCTAGGATTTTTTATTTAAGAATTGACAAAATTATTGATTCTAAAGCAGAGCTGTTAAAAGTCATGATTCAATTTTTTTTTATTTGAATCAAATTCTTCCTGGAGCTTGGTTTTTTAGTAATGATAATAAGAAATTAATTTTACAATGAAAGCAACAAATAGTAGCTACTTTTATTTTTCTTAAGAAACTATTTAAACGAACACGTTGAAAAAATAAATTACTACCTTATTCAATTTAATTAACAGTTTTTATATTTAATAAGATATATTGGTTTTCTTGTGAGTTTTTTAGTTTTTGAATTTAAAACTTTAAACAAGAGTACTAGCAGAAGGATACAGAATTTAATTTCCAACAATTACAATTTTTTGGCAATAAGAAATATTTGTTAAATATTAGATTATGTTACTTAAATCGTTTCTTATTGATGGAAAATTGTAATTTTTATTCAAATGTAAATTTTAATTGTTTGAAATGTTCAACATTTAATTTTTCATGCTTCCACTAAATCGAATTAATTAATTTATCTTTTTTATATAAAATACGAAATCATGACTAATTTTTGCTATGAAACTGAATTTACCAAATTTTCGTTAACGCAAAAAGTGAAAAAAATATTTTTTAAAACCAAGAAGAAGAAGAAGAAGAAGAAAATTCTGAATTTTGGTGACTTTTGTTTGCCTCATAAACTAGAAAATTACCACTAATTCTGATATGAAACCTTCATTTTTGTCTATTTCTTACAATAATTTATTTCAAATAATTTAATTCTTTAAAAATAAACATAAAATTATTACTTAAAAATTATTTAATGAATAATTTTACTTAAATATTTCAAAACTAATTGACTTTTAAAAAAGTTGGATTTACAATATTTTTCTAAATTAATTATTTTCAAAATGTTTCAATTGGAAATTTTACAAATTATTGCAGAAATTCAATTATATTCAAAAAATTTTATTTTTTAAATTTCTGACAAAATTTCAATTATTTTTATAAATAATAAAATTCTTCTCCGAAATACAATTATTTTCAAAAATTTTAATAAAGTTCTTGTCAAAATTTCAATTATTTTTAAAAATTTTCCTTAATTCAATGATTTTTAATATCTAATATTTAAATAAAATTTTTCGAAAGAATTCAATTATTTAAAAAAATTTTTAATAAAATTCGACGCAATCATTTAATTATTTTCATATAAATAATAAAAATTTCACAGGAATTCAATTATTTACAAAATTTTTTTAAATGTCTTTATAATAATTCAATTATTTTCATAAATAATAAAATTTTTTCCAGGGATTCAATTATTTTTGAAAATAATTTAATTCCTAAAAAGAATTTTATTATTTATGAAAATAATTGAATAATGAATAAATTTTATGTTACAATTTTATTAAACTTCGTCAAAGGAATTCAATTATTTAAAAATTTGTTGATAAAAGTCTTTATGAGAATTCAATTTTGAGAATCATTCAATTATTCAATAAATTATTTGCTTTTGTATTTAAATAACTAAATTCTCCTAAAATTTTGCAATAAAAATTGATTTTAAATAGAATTACAGTTAAAGTTTTAGAAAATAATTTAAGAGAAATAATTAAAAAAGGTTTCAAATTAAAATCTTTGAAAATCCCAATTTTTCATACTTTTAACTAAGAATTCTGTAGAATTAATTTTTTTGAAAAAGTTTAAGGGTCAGTTTTACTAATACTGATTAAAAGTTAATCAATGATTAAATTCTTAATCAACAAATCATGAGCCGTTAAACTGGCTTTAATAATTAATTAACTTTTAATTGAAGTTGGTGGAATTAGCCCTAATTGAATTTTTTTGAAATTATTTGAAGTTTTTATTTTCCATTATATATTTATTTGGAGAATTTCCGAATAATGTAAATTTCGTAAAATTGACTTGTAAATAAATGGATTTGAAAATTCTCAAAAAACTTTTTCAAAACATTAAAAATAATTGAATCTAATTACTTTTAGAGTGAATCAGAATATTCTTTAGGGTCAGGAAAAAAATTAAAATTTTCTCTGGAAATCAGGGAAAAACAAAATTAAATTTTTTGGCAATCCTGTTTAATCTTTTTTTATTTCTTTTTGTCAACGCAAACGTTGGTAATTTTAGTTTCATTCATCTTTTGTTTCGATTTTTCTTTCAAGTTGGTTTAAATCATAACAGCTCTGTTTTAAAGGACTCTGAAGTTGGCGTCGAAGTTTTAAGAATGAAAACTATTTTTCGGGGCTTTTTCAAGGGCACTCTTTAAAACCACACTTGAAAAAATGTTTTCGTTTTTGTAAATTCATGAAAATAATTTTTTTTTTATTTTCCTCGTCGACACCAACTTTTGGGACCTAATTTTAATTCTTCAGAGAATTATATATGTATAAAAATTGTGAATTAATTTCTTGAATTTTGTTCATTAATTACTAATTTGTTGGTTAGTGGAATATTTGTAAAATATCGATACTTATTGTACTTGTCTTGCAGCAGGTCAGCAAAACGTTCAGATGCCTCCACGACCGTCAAGCAGTCAGTCAGATGGAAGTGGACCAGCACGAATGAGTCACTCCCCCATGGCTACTCAAGGTAAGGGAGATTTATCAAAAATTTAATTAGAATTCAGTAGAATTGATAATTAATAATTGATAATTAATAATTAATAATTTATTTGTTTGTTGAAATTAGGAGGATATCAACAACCCCTTGGTCCTTCACCGCACATGCATAGTTACAAAATGAATAGCAGCGGTCCCGGCGTGGTCCAACCAGGACCAGTGCCAACAGGACTTGGCGGTATTAATCCAATGAGTAGCGGAATGGGATATGCAGCAGGTGGGGCTGCCGCGAATCAACCTGGTGGCTACCCTGGACAGGGTGCTTATCCTCCTCCTCGGCCACACATGCAGTTTCCTCAGGGTTACCCGCCGCCAACAAACTCACAACCGCCGCCGAACAACCAATACCAATCAGCTAGATCAAACAATATGGTGCAATACCCTCCTTATCCGGTAAATTTCATTCAGACTTTTATTCACTGGCCAACCACAAAAGTTTCTGTCGTGTCTCCATTTTTTTTGTTTTAATTTTCTTTTTTAGTTTTTAACTTGAAAAACAGTGACAATTGGAAATTTTACGATTCATTTTTCGATTTACAAGAATGTAACTTGGAAAAATTATTGTTAAAATCGTAGAGAAATTACTTGGTAATTTCTGGGGCTGATGGTCCTGGAAAATTTGAAATTGTCTTGGAATTTGATGAAATGGTTTTAAAAATTTATTTCTTGAAAATTGAATTGATCAAATTTCAAATTGCCAATGTTAATATTCTTGCTACTTCTTTCTAATCATACAATTTGGATTAAAATTAAGAGCAGGGATCACAGTTCTCTTTTTTCTAATCTCCTTTATTTCTTCTCTTTTCCTTTTTGATTCCCTTAAATTAATCAAATTTCCCTAAACACCTAAAATCGGAAATATTCTCTCCTAGTTGCCTTTCTTTTAAGAAAAACTTACAAAAATTGACATTTTTTTGTAAGCTAGAAAAATTTTTGATTAAGTTAAGGAACAAAATTTTAACTTTTTGCAAACTTTACAAGGTTGCCTCTTTACTTGTTGCCACAAGGGAAAAGTCAGGAAATTTTATCAAAAGCACTGGAAAAATATTAAGTTTTTAGAATTCATAAGAAAATTTTGGATTTCGTTGTCAAGCAGCCGAATATTTTGAAAATATTGAAAAGATTTAATTCAGGGTGACTGTTGTTTTCTAAAGTTATTGGGTTTTTTGTATTGGAAAAATATTCAATTTCTAGAATTCATAAGAAAATTCTGAATTTTTGTTTCTATAAACTATAAAATTACCACAAATTCTAATACAAAACCTTCAATTTTTTCTACTTCTGCCAATAATCCCTTATAAATAACTTTATTTTTTAATAACTATCATAAAATTATTACTCAAAAATGATTTAATAAATAATTTGACTTAAATATTTCAAAATTAATTGAATTTTAAAAAATTTGCGTTTACAATTTTCATAAATAGATGAACTTGAAAAAGTTTTAATTAGAAATTTTAGAAAACTTCAATTTTCAATGAATTTAATTGGAAAGAACTTAGATTTTTGGAAAATTTTAATAAATCAAATTCTTTTGTAATTAGTTAAAGTTTTTAATATATTATTGAAGTAGTTATTAAAAATAATGAATTTATAAAAGAATTTGAGCTAAAAACACTAAAAAAAAATTGAATTTTGGAGAAGTTACAAATGATTGCAGAAATTAAATTATTAAATCAAAAATAAAATTCTACACAAACGTTTAATTATTTTCATAAACTGTCATAAATATTCAAAATTACACAGAAATTCTGTAACTGTATTTACAAATTTTTGATAAATTCCTTTGCAGTAATTCAAGTATTTAAGAAAATTCAAATTTATTACAGGATTTAATTATTTTTAATACAATTTCAATCATTTTTCTAGAAAAATGAAATTATTTTTAAAAATTTTATAAAAATTCATCAAAAAAATTTAATATTTAAAATTTTTTTAATAAAATTGTTTATTAAAATGCAATATTTTGAGAAACATTCAATTATTCAATTAAATTCTCGTAGAATTTACGAATAAAAATTTATTTAAAAATGAATTTCAGTTAAAATTTGAGATAATAATTGAATATTAAAAGCCTTATAACGTGAATTTTTAGAAATAATTGAATTTTTAAAACATTTCATAATTTTAACTTATTCTGTAGGATTTTTTTTTAAAGTTGAATTGAATTTTTTTGAAACTATTTGAAGTTCTTATTTTTTTATTTATATTTAATTGAAGAGTTTCCTAAAAATCGAAATTTCGTAAAATTGAATTGTAAACAAGTTGATTTGAAAATTCTTAAAGAACATTTTGAAAAATTATTAAAAAATTGATTTAATGAAAAATTTTAGTTTGAAATTCTAGAAAATAATAATTGAATTGAAATAATAAAAATAATTTTGAAGAAGTTATGATAACAATATTCTTGTAACATAAATTGAATTGAAATGATGAAAATAATTTTGATGAAGTTACAGTAATAATATTTTTAGAATATAAAATAATGATTTTATTAAGATTTGAATTTGAATAGATATTTTGAAAATTTTAATTTAATAATAATGATTATATATTTATTTAAAAAAGAAGTTCTTTAGTCAGGGAAAATGTCAAAATTTTGTCCGGATTTCATGAAAAAGTCAGGGTAAAGAAAATAAAATTTTTGTGTCAACCCTAATTATTAAGTAATTTATAAAAATTTATTAGTTATTTAATTTGATAAAAAATAAATATGGTTTTAAAAACCTGGAAAAATTCCGATTTTTAACCTGGAAAAGTCAGGGAATTTCAAATAAGTAAAAGCGTGGCAACCAAAGTTTTGAACAAAATTTTAATTATCCTACGTTTTCCTTTATGTAAAAATTGTTCCTTAGAAACAATATAAAATTTTTACTCAGCAATGCAGAATTTTAAATAATTGAAAAATTTGTTAAAGAGAGAAATTGAAAAAATAGAGAAAGAGAGAGATAAAAATGAGTCAGGGAATTTTGAAAATGAGATTTTGTGGCCGTCATGGTAAATAGAAAACTAATGAATTTTGTGTGAATTGAAATTGTGCCGTATTTACGACAATGATATTTTTTGCAGCATAAAATGGGCTTCAATAGTGTGTCGCCCGGCATGCCACCGAGTCCTGGGCCACCGCAAGTGTACGGCACCAGCGCTCCAGGAAGTATGGTGCCTCCGGGCAATCCGGGAATCGGAGGCATTGGCAATATGGGCCCGCCAACGAGTTCCATGGGACCACCGCCGCCGTCTCCGAATCACGTGAGCAATCAGCCACCGCCAAACGCAGCAGTGCCACATCCACATCCACCGGCAGCAACACCGCCCCTCAATCACGAGGGCAGCCCAATGCCACCACCAAGTACTACTCCAAATTCACATCCAACCCCAGCGCCCACACCTACCAGCCATAGTTCTGCCGATCTCTCAACGGAAACGTCGAATGACAGTGGAATTACTACCACTGCCTCAGGTAGATTTTCAATATTTAAAAATTCAAAATCAACAAAAACACTCGGACAATTAATTTTCAAAAAGTTGGTTTACTCCAACGTTTCGAAATCTGACCGATTTCCTTTTCAGGGAGTCTATAAAAATATTAAATAATATACAAAAAAAATTTTTTAACATTCTTCAATCATTATAAGTAACAGAATATAAATTGTACAATACGAAAATTTTTTAATAAATCAATCTAACATTCATTCATAAATAAGTAAATAGTAAAGGTATCATAATATCTTACCAAAAAATTAATAAAGAAACATTCGTCAACAAGTAAAAGTTAAGAACAATTTACCCTTCAAACGTCAAAAGAAAACATTGAGTTTGGAGTCATAACTAAAATAAATGAGAATCGAAATTATAACTAAACTAGCAAATGATACGCACGCCAATGCGCGGAACGTGGTATTCCATTTTTTATTATTATTATGTAAATTAAAAAATTTTCAAGAATAAACATCAATTCTTGAATGATTACAAATTTAAAATTCTTTAGAGCAATTCAATTATTTACAAAAAATCTAATAAAATGGTTTAAAAAGAATTAAAGTTTCTATGAATAATTTTAATATAATTTAATAGGAAGATCGTTAATTACAATTAACAATAAACACGATTATTTTAAAAACTTAAAAGAAATTTTTCTTAAAATTCAATTATTTTCAAAATTATCAGTCAAAATTATTATAGAAAAAATTTTTTAAAAATTATTATTTACAAGAATATTGAAATAAATTCTTCAAAACAATTCAATTACTTTAAAGAATTTTAATAAAAATGTTTCCAAGAATATAAATTATTTTCAATACCTACAATTTTAATTACATTTTCTTGAAAGAATTCAATTATTGAAAAAAGTGTTGATAAAATTCTTGAAATGAATTCAATTATTTTCAAATTTTTTCATAAATACTTAACAAGAATTCAATGATTTTCAGTACATTAGTTTAAAAATTTTAATCTTCTGAAAAGAAAAATTATTGAAAAGGTTAGATAACAAAAAAGCAAACAGCAACTAACTTCAAACTGTGAACAGATTACCGGACATATTGTTAAATATGTCAGTTACCATCTTTTTGTCCCAAGAAAGCGGAAATAAAATTAGTAAAAAGTCAGCGAATTTTCTTTTAAGAAATTCGGTTTTTTGAATTTTTTGATTATTTTTAATAATTTTTGATTTTCTACCAAAGGGTTGAGACTATTAAATAAGTAAAGTGTTTTTGAAGAGTCCAAAAATAATAAAGCTAAATGCAGTAAAAGGAAAGAAAAAATGTTGAATTTTAAGAAATTCGGTTTTTCGAAATTTTGATTATTTTAGATTTTTTACCAAAGGGTTGGAGACTATTAACTATGAACTGTTATTAACTTATTATTAACTATTAACAGGGTATCTAATAATCAGGGAAGTCAGGGAATGTAAGAGAATATGTCAGTTACTATATTTTAGTCCTAAGAAAGCAGAAATAAAATTAGTAAAAAGTCAGGGAAAGGTCATGGAAAAGTCAGGGAATTATTTTCTCAATCCTTGTTAGACGCCCTGTGAAGAGGAAATCGGTTAGATTTTGAAACGTTGGAGTAAACCAATTTTTAAAAAATTAATTGTCCGAATGTTTTCGTTTAATTTCCTTTATCTATCATTTTTTATAATTATTATCAAACATTTTTTTTTTAATTTAACTTGGAATTTTAATTTTTAAAAAGTTGAGTTCCACGGAAGAAAGTTAGTTTGACGACTGTGAAAACTTTATAAAAAAGCCTGGAAATAATTTTACTAATGAGTCATTCCATTATATTTCGATCAAAGTTAGTGCCGACTTATTTTTAAAAATTATAATACTTTGTAGGAATATTATTTAAGGTCTCAAGATCACGAAATGAAAAAAAATTTTATTAAAATTCTTGTTATTTATTGTCTATTTTTTTGACAATAGAAAATATTTTTAAAAAACTTACTAAGTATTTACTGGAAAATTGTAAAAAAAATTTTTGCAATTTGTCAAGACTGACTAGATTTAGTATTACAAATTATCTAAATTATTGATAAAAGTACATATTAAATGATATGAAAGAATACACAAAATATGATTTTAAATTTTATCTGCAAAATAACCAAATTTTACGAGTTTTGTTTACTAATTATGAGAAAGTAGAATCATTAAATTAAAAAAATACTTACGAAATATAGAGTTCTTGCTATGTTCTTTTAGATTTTCTTTAAACTTTTCTTCTTTTTTTTCTTAAATTTTTGAAGCATTTTTAAAAAAAACCATTGTTATTAAATTTTTTAAATATTTTTTTTATATGTTTATTTTTGTAAATAATTTCAAATCATAATTTTTTAAAATATAAAATACAAAAAAATTTTGTAAAATTATGATTTGAAATTATTTAGAAAAATAATGAAGTAAATTTCCATATTAAAAATGGAATGACTTTAATACAAATTTTTTGATTGATATTTGTTAAAAATAAGCGAATTTATTTGTTTAAATGGATTATTGTGTAAAAATAGAAAAAATAATAGATAAAAATTGGAGTTTACAAACTTACATATGCAATGTCAATTGTCACCACATTTTAATTACATTTTTCTAAAAAGTTTGTAAATTTAAAAAAATTATAGACGTGAAAATTTTGAAAATTCGATTTGATATGAATTTGCATAGAAACGGTTCAAATTGAATTTCTAATCAATGTGAAATTGGAAGTTTTTTTTTACACAGTTCTAGTGCAAATTATTCAATAGATCCAAATTTCTGCTGGACAAAATTTATTTAGTCCGAATTTCAATCAATTTTAATTTACTCTTTGATTTTGAAAGTGGGCGAAGTCGTCTGCTAATTAAAATCAGTAAGAATTTCTACTAATTTCAGAGTTATCACAATTCAGGAAATCAGGGAATTTATGGAAAAGTTAGGAAATTTTATCAAAAGTACTGAAAACATTATTAAATTTCTAAAACTGATGAAAAAGTTTTGATTTTTGTTGTCTAAGCAATTTAATTTTAGAAAAGTTGCGTTTGCAATTTTTATTAAATAATTGAATTTCAATTTTTGAACATCTTAATTTCTATGAAAAAATAATGATAATGCAGTATTGCCACATTCAGGGAATTTTATTGAATATAATTTAATAAAATCAAATTTTAATAGAATTCATAACAAATTTTTGAATTTGTACATTTTTGAACTTTTTAAAATTTATTTTTAAATGAAAAATTTACAAAACTGAAGTTTTATTGCTTACTGCTTGAAAAATAATATGTGTAAGTATTTTTCCAAACGTTGATCATAAATGTGAACTTCACTGACGTTAGAATTCCTCAAAACGAATTAATTTCAATTATCATTTTCTAGGATTTTCATTTATTAGAACTTCTATTTAATTAATCACCCATTACACCATTTTTCATGAATGATTTCTCCTTTAACAGAATTCTTCTTTAAAATAATATTTCCAAAGGCGAATTTTTAATTAGAATTTTTTTTATTTGCTCAAATGGTGTTTTTTTGCTTAATGCCGGTTAAATAAAGTTTGTTTAATTAAATATTCTGTCCTACTTACAAGGTTGCTACAGGTCAGGAAAATGTCGGGAGATTTTTTTTAACAAAAGTACTGGAAAAATATTAAATTTCCGAAATTAATACAAAACTTTTGCATTTTGATTTTCGAAAACGTTTTTCAAAAACTTGGAAAACTTTAATTTTCCTTGAATTTGTTTTCATCTTAAAAACTTTTGAATCACAATGCGAATTTTAAAATAATTTGATTTTTCTTATTTCTGTAAATAATTAAAATTTAGAATAACTTTTTCGAAGTTAGTAATTTTAATTGACATTGAAAGTTTTTAAATTAAAACAGTCGCAATTTTCATAATTAATTACATTTCAAAAGTTTTCAAATTAAAATTTTGAAAATTTTTAATTGATGTGAAGAAAATAATATTTATTTATTTATTTTAAATGTTTCTGAGAAATTTTAATTCAAGTTTTTAAAGGTACTTAAATTTTTTAAAAAAAGTTTATTGAAGAATTATCAAACTGATGCAAATTTTGTGAGAGTGAATTGAAAATAATTAAATTTGTTAAAGAATTTTAAGGTTTTTAAAAAATCGAATTCAGTGTGAATTTCAATTTAATGGTAATTTACAAAGAGTCTTAATCGAATGAATTTATGTTTGTTGGTGTAAAATGCAGCATTAAAGGGTCAAAATTGCATTAAAAATAACTTAGTTTTGAAAGATTTATTAAAAACAATTTTTATGAATTAGTTAATTTTAAAAATACTTATAATTAAAATTTTGTTTAAAAACTAAAGTTTCGAAAAATTGAAAATTTTTTTTTTAAATTCTGAACAATTGGTTTTTAAAATATTTCACTTACATTTTTCAAAGTTTATTGAATTTTTATAAACACGGAATTAAATTTTTTTTAAATAATTCAAATTTCTAAGGTGTCTATAAAAAATAATTGAATTCTTTAATAAATCTACAAAATTTTTTGGAAATGATGAAGGGAAGTTCGCTTCAGTATGACTAATTTTATTTTTAAAATAAATAACTACAAGTTTTAAATCAAAATTTTCTTTTTAAAAGTTATCTCTTTTAACCCTTCAAGTAAAAAACAATAACTTTCCTTGAAAAACATTGTTTAAAAATCAAATTTTAAAAAAATATTTTCCTCAAAGGGTTAATAATTGAACTCCCCCTTGAATTTTTTAAAATGATCAGGGAAAAAATTAAAATTCTGTCTGGAAATCAGAGAAGAACAAAGTCAAATTTTTGTGGCAATCCTGATTTAATAAAAATAACGTTAAATAAAAATGTTTTAAATTCTTTTTTTCACTTTACTGAAAATTTCTCTTAATTGTCATTACATGTGAAAATTTATAAAATTTATAAAAAAAAACATTAATACGAAATAATGATATATAAACTTTTCCTCCAATTTTGAATAGACAATTTGTGTTTCAACAATTTTAGTCTTTTTTTTTGTCGTTTTTTAACTCAAACTAAAAGAAAATATAAAAGTGAAAAAATATTTGGCCAATTTACAAAACATGATATTGTATAAAATGTGAAGCATTCAAAGAAAATAGTTTTGTAATTTATCAATTGAAGTGTTGAATTCTAAAAGGGCGCTTGTATAAACAAGCGTTCCCCTCCTCTTTATGACAAAATAGTTTTTTTTAAGTGGGAGAAGGGGGATTTTATGCGGCGGTCAGGCGTACAGAGCCAGGGGTAAACATTTTCGAGCGAAATTATTTTTTATAACCTTCCATGATTTAGCACGTAGCTCAATTTTTATTAGTCTACATTTTTTCATGATAGTATTTTCAAAATACAAAAAACGTAATTTTTCGAATATTTCGGTTTTTGGGGGAATTTGACAAATTTTGTCAATTTTAAATATTGCTAAATAATTAATTTATTATTCTTTTTTTTGCAAATTTGCATGATTCAAATTAATTTTTTTCGATAAAATAAAACTTCTAGAAAAATTCAGCATTTTTATATTTTATATTATAGTTAATTTTAAAGCATTTTTTGTGAACTTTTCAATTCCAAAACTCTTTTTTCGAAAAAAAATTATTTATTCCCACTTTAAAAAAAACCCTTATTTTTCATCCTTTACAGAAACTGCATATTTTTTATTTTTTTATAATTTTTATTGGAAAGCTGAGATATTTTCCAGTAAATTATGTAAAGATAAAAAATGTAGGCCTCGGATATGAAGACTTTTTCGACTTTTTTCGACTTTTTTCGACTTATCTTCAAAAATTGCGACTTTTTTTTACTTTTCTTTCAAATATTGCAAGAAAATGCCAACATTTTTAGTATAAAATGCAACTTTCTTCGATTTTTATAGTTCGAAAAACAAAATAACTAGACAAATCCTTCAAAAATTATTTTTTAATAATTTTTCTAATTAAATTTTCGAAATATATAATTAAAAAGATTTTGAATAATTGAAATTTTGTAAAATTTAATTGAAAATAATTGATTTTTTAGAAGTATTTTATTAGAATTTTTGAAAATCAACTTTTGCTGAATTTTAATTGCAAATTTTGAAAATAATTGAATTCTCAAAAATTTTAATGAAAAAACCCCAAGTGTAAATTTATGAAAGTGAAAATTAATGAAAATTATCTTCTAAAAATTAGGTATAATATTAAAATATTTTTGAAAAAAGTAATTCTTAGAATTTTTTTATTCTAATTTTTTTAAAATCAAATATTTTTAATTTTTTCAATTACATATTTCCAAACAATCGAATACATGCAAAAAATAATAACATTCAAATTTTTAGAATTATTTTTAACATTTTGGAGGAAACAATCATGTTTAAAATTTTTCAAAAAAATTGGTTTTTTTAATTTATACAAAAATTCTTTTAAGAAATTCAATTATTTTCGAAAAATTACATTAGAATATTAAAAAAAGATTTCTTAAAATTGTTTTATTATGATTTTTTAAGTTTCAATTATCCTCGAACAAAGTAAATTAAAATTTTTAAACATTTACTTCTTTAGATGACTTTTTAAAAATTCGGGGAAATCATGTTCATATTTATAATTAAAATTCTTTAAAAATTTGATTCATTTTTTGTATAGGTATTATCTTTCAAAAATTATTTAAAAATATAGGTATTTATTTATTTAAAAAAATTTATTCAAATTTTGATTAATTGAATTTAGAAATCATTGAGAGGTCAGGAAATACAAAATAAAATTTTTGTGACAACAGTAAATTAAATAAACGATTTTTTGGACCTTTTTGTATTTTTAATCGACTAAAGCGACTTTTTTGCGCTTGTTAAGTCGATCCGAGGCCTGAAAATGGGACAACAATGGGTTTTCAACATAATAAACAAAAAGTGTTTAAAAGGTTGGTTTTTGTTTATTTTCCTGAAAAGCCATTGTTTTTGTCCTAAAAATTTACATAATTTATTGGAAAAAATCTCAACTTTACAATAAAAATGATAAAAATTAAAGAAGATGTAGTTTTTGTGTAAGATAAAAAGTAAGGTTTATTTTTTTTTTTTTTTAAAGGGGTTAAAATTTTTTTTAAAAAAAAGCAGTTTTTGAACCGAAAATTTGACAAGATATGCTTTAAAATTCACTTTAAAAAATTGAAATTTGTCAAGTTTTGTCGAAACTGCATTCTGTTAAATAAATCACTTTAAAAAATCTTTATTAACTATAGTATAAAATTAATAATTTTTTCAATAAAAATTTTAACAATACATTTAAACGTCCATTAAGTGTATAATTAATTATAATGAGTATTGATTATTTTCGCGCAATAATTAAATAATGTTAAGTGAATTACAATAATGTATTCATTATGTTAATTCACTTCTATGAAAGCTTTTTCTATCGAATACAAAATGTCCTTTTTGGTATTTTTTGTGGAAAAATTTTCTTCTCTGTTTCATCAAACATTTTAATCGATTTAATAAAATAACTAATTTTTATCGAATTTTTAAATCAAAAGATCAAACTTTTATCCAAATGAAAATTAAAAAATTTTCTTTTCAAGAGAAACATTTTTTCTAACAATTTTTTGTTTTGACAACATTTTTTATTGCATTCTTTATTGCATTATGAAAATTCAAATCCATGTTTTATTTTTTGAATCATTTTTTGCTTTTGGTTTTCTTTTATTTTGAACATGAATTTTCAGTTATTGAGTATATTTCCATTTTTGAAAATATATTTTTAAAAAACCAAGAAAAGAAGATAGTTTTAGAAAGAAAATATTAAAATTTGATTTTGTTTAAACTTATTACCTTAAAAATAAGTTGTTGTGCAATTAGATTTTTTCATTTGACTTTTTAACATTTCGATATCACTTCAGAAGAAAATAATTATTTACAAGTAGCGAACTAAATTTTATGTTTGTAGTTTTAAATAAAAGGTACTTGTGATAAATTACGGTAAACTTGATTTATTTGATTTATTTTGTTACATAAGAAAGAAAACATAATTTCCAAAATTAATAATTAAACGAATTTTTTCTGAATAAAATTCTATTTCCCCAAATTGAAAAAATAATTTACAATTCGCAGAAAGAGTTATCAAATCTTGATAGAATTTTTTAAACTTATTTTTTAATCTAAAAATGTCACAAAAGTTGAACATAAAAGAAATTTTAAATAAAATGTTAAAAATGAATGGTGAAAATTTAAAAAAAAAATTCCAAGTAAGGAAAATAGAATTTTATTCAGAAGAAATTAAATGAAACGTCAATTTTGGAAATGAAATTTATGCAACGCCTTTGGTAAAAAAGTGAAGAAAAAAAATATTTTCATAATTAGAAAAAGAGGATCGGTTTATAAAAAATAAGTTTCTTTTTTTGCAACAGTAATTTTATTCCTAGAAAACTTTTCTAAATTTATTTGCAATAGATTATATCGACGTTCAATGAATCGTGAAGGTAAAGTTTGTTGTCAAACAAGCAATACAAAATTTAGATTTTACCATTTACCTTCTCCGAATAAAGGAAGACTTAGATTACGTTGAGGAAAGTTTAATTAAAATTCGTAGTACCTTTATCATCGAAGGACTATAATTTACACTTTACAATGAATATTAAGTTGATAATTAAATATGTAATATTTAATGTCAAGTTTAAATTGAAAATAGTTTATAGTTTAGGGCAATATTTCCCCTTTTTATCCTGTAGAAAAATCTTTAATTAAAGTAATAAAAAAAATACTGGACTATCAATTAAATTATTTTCAGCAATTATCAAAAAGGAAGTTGTCAAAAAAAATTTTTTTTTCTTTCTAAAGGACATAAAATATTTTAAAAAAAAAAATTCTAACTCGGTCAGGCAGTGACATCAATTGACAATCACTTGAATCAACAAACCGAGGCAGACATTTTATTCTCTTTTGGCTCACTGTCGTTAGATTTCAATCATTTCAACTCTGGATAGTGCTTGAAACTTATAATCGAATAATCTTCTGAAAAATAATAATTTTACGGCTTATGCTTTTTCTCCATCGATTTACAATTAATCGATTAATTGCTTTAATAATTGATTTAATAAGTGACGTTTTATCATGGTCTATATACCGAGAGGTAGAGGTAGAGGTAGAAAGAAAAAAAACATCACTGAATCAAATTTTTATTTTAAAGGTACTAAATTATTTGTTACATTTATTTATATTTTTATTAATGTATTTTTTAATTTTCTAAGTTTTCTAAAAAAAATTTTAGTGACATTCAGAAATTGACGTGAATCAATTGCAGGAATGGGGACATTTTTTTATTTATAATATTGTGTTTGTTTTGGTGAAATTTTAGTATTTTTAAGTAAAATATTTCTTTGAAATTTGGTGAACTTTGTTTTTATTATATTAATATTTTTTGTTTAAATATAAACTTGTTTCAGCCTTTTTTTAATTAATTTTGTGAAAAATTATGATTCTGTGTAATTATTGAATTTGAAAAAAAGTCCTTAATTTAGAGTATTTTATGTTATTTAAAATGCAAATGAAATATCCTTTATTTATGAGAAACATTTTTGCTTACAGGTACCACATCTATTAATGTTACGTCAACTTCAAGTGGAACAGTAACATCTGTGATAACGACGGGTCCCGATGGCACTTCCCTGGACGAAGGTTCTCAACAATCTACGTTATCGAATGCATCGGCCGGTTAGTATTTACTAATATTTTTTTTATGGCATAAGATGTTAAGGATTGAAGACACAATTTTCATTTATTAATTAGTCAATATATTATTTATTTATTATTATTATTATTTATACTTTGTTTTATAAGTAATATTATTAATTTTGAACAATTTGATTATCAGGGTTGCCACAAATCAAGGAAATGTTAGGAAATTATATTAAAAGTACTGGAAAAATATTAAATTTCTAGAATTAGTACAAAAATTTTGGTTTTTGGTGTATGAAGATATTTTTCAAAAACTTAAAAACCTTTAAATCTCCTTGCATGTTTGCACCTTAAAAACTTTTAATTCGCAATAAATTTTAAAATAAAACCCTGATTTTTTTCTTATTATTGTAAATAATTAATTGTGATTAACTTAGAGAGAAAATTTTAGTTGAAAACTATTCTAATTTACAGAAATAATTAAATTTCAGAAGGTTTTAAACTAAAATTTTCAAAAAGTTCATTTGTGTTGAAGAAATCAATAAAAATTAAGTATTTTAATTGAAAAATAATTTAAAACTGAAATTATTTTATTTAAAATGCTGATTTTGAAGATGCAATTTTTAGAAATAATTGAATTTTAGACGGTTTTGAACTAAAATTTCAATCAGCTGTGAAGGCAGTAATGTTTTTATTATTAAAATTTTGTTTAAAGACTGAAGTCTTGAAAAATTTTATTGAAAATTCCGAAGAAATTGGATTTTAAAATATTTTAATTTTATTTTTACAGATAATTTATTTATTATAAAGAAGGAATTGAAAGTTTTTTAAATAATTGAAATTTTATAAAATTTTGATTCAATTCCTACAATTGCATTTTTATTGAATAATATGTAATTAAAAATTTGTGAAATAATTTAAATTTCCTAAAATTCTATCTATTCAATTACAAAAAAATTTATTTTCCATACAATTCTATAATTGTATTGTTTGTAAAAATAATCGAGGGAAGTTTGCCGTCGTAAAAAATTTTATTTTTAAAATATAGGTAGACATTCTTAAATTTTTTAATCAATTGTTTGCTTCTAGAAACTATCGTTTTTTTAAAATGCATTCTTCTTGAATTATTTTTAATGGGGATGAGGGAAAAATTAAAAATTCTGTCAGGGAAATGACAAGAAAAACAAAATAAAATTTTTGTGGTAACCCTGATTATGATTAATAATACAAAATCAAAATTATATTTTTAGTTTATTATATTTCGGAATATAATATGCTGTCATCTCTACATTTTTTCTACAATTTTAAATATTGACATCTATTTAATCCATTTTGCCATCTATTCACCTTTTTCATGTTTGTTAACTATTCAATTTTTTTAAGAAGTTTTTTTTAAAGTTTTTGGACTTAGATTAATTTATGGATCACAAAATTAGAGATTTTTGTCTTTATTAAAAAATGATTTATTTGATCCAGGCTTTAATTTATCAAAGTTTTTTCATCCAATCAAAATTTACTTCAAATTTCAGTCGATCTTCATTTCAATTTTTTGAAGTATTTATTGGTTAAATTTATATTCAAATTAAATCGATTCAAATTCTACTTTTTTAAATTTCTTTAAACTTTATTTTATTGCTAAAAACATAATTATTAATTAAACTTTTAAAATATTTTAAATTTCACTCATTCAAAATTTTAAATTATCTAAATTTCAATCTATTTAATTATTTCAATCAAAAGAAAATTCTGTTGATCGAAACTTGGAAATATTTATCGAAATTTCAAATCAATCAATTTCAATCAATTTCAAATTTTCAAATCTATTTAAAGATTAATCAATTCAAATCCCAATCTATTAAATTTCGTTTGTTCAAATTTTATTTACTTTACTGGAACTTTACTGGAACAAATTCAACAATCACTAGGACTTAATTCTAAACGATTCAAATTTTCAACTATATATATTTAAGCTTTATTCGTTAATTTAAAGAAATTTTTTAATTTAATAAATTTTAATTTTAATAAACACAAATTTGTTATTTTTGTCCATTCATTTTTATTTGATTGACAGCATATTTTCGGTACTTTTTATTTTTGGTGTAACTTTTTTCATCGTATAATTTTTTATTTTTCGAATATTTTTTGAGGTCTATTCAATTTTTTTGAAGTCTACAATATTTTGAATTGTTGAAATTCTTTGCTTGGTAAATTAAAAAAATTGGTTATTAAAAATGTTGTTTTTTGTACTTTAAACAGCATCCGGAGAAGATCCAGCTTTTACACCAAAGGTTCGAAAAGAGTTACTGGGAGCTTATCACAGTCATTCAACAACTCCACAAAGCACAGTTCCATCTCCTGGTGCTGCTAGCATTAATTCAATCCACGAGGAATATCCAGACATGAATAGTCCAGGCTGGCCGCGCACACCTGCAAGTCCTGTACGTAATTTATCATTCTATTCTTTCACAATTTTCAATTCTTACTGAACGTTTTACGTTGTAACTGTTTGTCTTTTCTTTTTATTCAAAAATATTTCTATGTAGTAGAGACTTTATAATTTGAATTTTTTTTGTCTTTTACAGGTATTTAACAGTCATGTGCCTCAAGACCCTTACAGATCTAAGGTTAAAATTCTTTTTATGTATTACAATTGTGCTAATTTATAGTTTTAAGTATGTAACATGCTTTTCTAGTTTTAGGTTCTTTTACCCGTTAATTTGATTTAATCTACAAGAAAATTACGAGTTTTCAGGTTGATTTTATTACGTTGGTGAATGTGACGACTTTTATAATCAACGATTTAAAGGAAAAAATTTTTCTATTCAAATTTTTGGTTAAAAACTTTTTCTAACAATAATATTCTTCATCGACAATTCAAAAAAGAAAAATTTGGAGACAAAAAATATTGTTTTTTGGGTAAAAAATATTTTTTTCTTTTAATCATTGGAATATAAAAATTGTGAACTTCGTCAAAGTATTTTATCAATAAGTGTGAATTCACTAAGTTAGAGAATCAAAAAATAGATTAAAAAATTAAGTGTATGAAAAATGTTCATCTCTACGTTCAATATTTAATTAATTTTTAAGAAATTTAACTAAAGTAATTTAAAGAAGAATCGGAAGTAAAACTAGTATAACTCTATACTTTCGTAAATTTTTTAAATAAAAGAACTATTTAAGTTTGAATTTGTTGGAGAGAAAGAGATTTAATTTTTAGCATTTTGAACAATAACAGGGATCACAGTTTGTCACCTATTCACTTTTTTTTATCTATTTAAAATTTTGACACCTATTTCACTTATTTTGATAATTTCTTACCTTTTTCACATTTTTCATGATTCGATTAATTTTTATATGTACACCTAGCAGCGGCAATTGTGCGACCCCAATTTTTTTTATGACTATTAAATAACTTTTAACTTGAAAAATATAGTAACTAACATTTTTTTCTTTTTATTTTCAATAAACTAATAAAATTCTGAAAAAAATGACATCTTAACGACAAAAAATTTTAATTTTTCAATCAGATCTTTAACAAAAACCCCATTTTCAGTGATTTGCCTAATTTCTTTATATCTTCCGAAGAAATTAATGTTTTTTAACGTTCATAGGCTCATTTGAATCGTATTTTTTTATAGAATTAAAAATTTTTTATATTACAATTTATTTACGTTTTCTTTAAAAAATGCAAGTCACGAAAGTTGAATCACAAAATTATAAACATTTTTCAGGTACTTTTACAACTGAGAAATAATTTTCAAAACTCAAATATATGCTGAATACAAAACTATATTCGAAGTTTAAACATTTTTTTGAAATAACGCATTTTACTAATTCCTTTTTAGAATTTTAATAGTAATCAGCATTTTTCGAATTTTTTTGATACATTTGAATTTACAATGTGAAACACATAAAAAGCTCAGGATTCGTGAAAAAAATCCATTAGCTTAAAGATAAATTTATTTTAACATTCCTGAGATTAAATTAACTTAAACAATTCATTTAGTAACAGAATTTTGAATTTAATTCATCAAAAAATAAATTATCTAAAATTCAACATATTTTAATTTTAAGCTGGCGGAAATGAAATGAAATTTTATATTAAAATTATCAGAATTTCTATCTGTCTAAAAATTAATCGATTCAACTGTCATATTGTCCAAATTTCAATTTATTTAAGCTTTAATTTTATTGATAAAAAAATTTTATTTTCACTTTTTTCCAATAATTCACCTTTTTTTGACTATTTCTTCTGTGTTCCCAGTTATATTAAAAGTTGCATTTGAATATAAATTACAATTCGCTGTCAATAAGTAAAATTTATAAAATTTGTCGCCTACTTCGTTTCCAAATGACAGAAATTCAAAGTGTGACACAGATCAGGGAAATCAGAGAATGCAGGGAAAAGTTAGAGAATTTATCAAAAGTACTGGAAAAAGTATTGAATTTCTAGAATTGATAAAAAAAATTCTAGTTCTTGGGGTCCAGCGACTTTTGAATAAATTAAGAACATTTAATTCTTTTTGAATTTATTTTGTTCACCTTATAAACTCTAAAGTCACCACGTATTTTAATACAAATCCTTTAATTGTTTCTATTTTTCATAAGAATTGAACTTTAAACAATATGAAATTTGATTTATTTTAAATAACTTAATTCTTAAAGAACTTTCATAAAATTATTATTTGTAAATTATTTAGCGAAATCATTGTACTTGAAAATTTTTAAAATAATTGAATTTTGGAAGAGATGCGTTCGCAGGTTTTGTTGAAATAATTTAATTTCAGAAGGCTTAAAATTTGAAATTTTTGCAAATCTTAATTCCAATGGAAGAATGATAACAATGATTAAATATTTATTTTAAAAAAATTATTGATGTTTCGAATAATTTTACAATTGAATATATTAATTATTCTAGAGTGCTAATTATTCTTAAAGTGAATCAGAATATTCTTTAGGGTCAGGGAAAAAGTTGAAATTCTGTCTGAAAATCACGGAAAAACAAAAACAAATTTTTGTGACAACCCTGATGTTGTAATTTTTACTCAAATGCAATATTTAAATGTTTAAAACGGAAATTTACCCTCTTCCAAAAAGTATATTAAAGTTGACGCTCCTTTTTTTTAAAAATAGAAAAGTAGAATTGGAATAACTTTCGTTTCGAAAATGCGCTCTTTTAAACTTGAAAGATATTTTGATTAATTAAGGTAAAAATGAAAAGAAAACTAGAAAGCAAATGAATTTTAATTGTTAATGGATTTTTCAGAAACCTGATAGTTTAGCAAAACTGTACGAAATGGACGATTCGATAGAGCGAAGATCATGGCTGGATAAATTGGTGACATTTATGGAAGAGAAACGAACACCAATCACCAGTTGTCCCACAATCTCCAAGAACCCCCTCGATTTGTTTCGATTATACCTCTACGTGAAGGAAAGGGGGGGCTTCATGGAGGTATGCAAGGTGCAGTGTAGTTCCATCTAGCCCTCGGTGTCTTATCGTTTTTTATTTGTCTATGTATTGGTTTTTTTACATCTTATACTTCACGCATTTTCAGAGGTTAATCGTGAGCTTTTACCATTTCATTTTATTTTTTTTTTTTACCTTTTGATCTAGTTTCGTGAAACCACAATTTTCACTTCACGTATATCATCTCTATTAATGTCTTTTTTACTGTTTCAGTTAAATTAATATTTTCTTTACTGAAAATAGATTTGTTCATTTAATCATTTATTTTAGTTGTTTAATTTTATTCTTTATTTCAGGCTCTAAGCTGCAGGCCTCGGATAAAATGACTTTTTCAACCATTTTTTAAAAAAATGCGCCTTTCTTCGACTTATTTTAATAAAAGGCGACTTTTTCGACTATTTTTCAAAAATATTTTTCTGTAAAGTCTTACTTTTCTTTGCAAGTCTTAGCGCATAAAACAGGCTTCTTTACTCACTGTAAAGAAATAATTGTCAAATTACAACAATTGGTATTAAATTAGAACAAATTTTGGGTACTAAAGCTTTATTCGTTTTATTTCGATATTTAAAAAAGGCGTTAATTCGAGACCCTTTGTTCTAATTTGACGAATTTATTTACAGTGCTAAAAAGTGAAATTATTATTCCAGGGGGTCCAGCGGTCAGGAAAAAGTTCAGGAAATGTCAGGGAATTTTTTTGAAAGTCAAGGAAAATTTCTTTAAAATTATACAAGTATTAAAATTTTTTATGAAAATGAAAATTTTTAAATTTAACATTTGCTTTAAATTATTTTTTGTCACTTTCATTAGATAGTAATTTATTGTAAAAAATAGTAGTAACCATATTTTTGTCCCAAGAAAGCAAAAAAATAAGATTAGCAAAACGTCTGGGAAAAATCAAGAAAAATCAGGGAATTTTTTCTTAATCCTTGCTGAACACATTCATTAAAAGAAATTTAAAAAATTCAGACTTAAATATTTTTTAAAATTTATTTTTGAGTCGGTCTTATTTTTACACTTTTATAAGTTTTGACAATAAAAGATTTGCCGCAAGTCAAGAAAATCAAAGAAATTAGATCATTTTTGCTAAAGTTGTCAAAAATATCATATTTTTAGAAATTATACAAAAATTCTAGTTTTCGGTGTTCTTTGAGAATTCTGAGAACTTTAAATTGTACCTGAATTTTCTTTATCATCTTAGAAACTCAAAAAAAAATATAAACAGTTTCAGTTCACAATTTTCATTAAAAAATTGAATTTTTGCATTTAAATAACTGAATGCTCAAATAAGTTTCTAAAAATTATTAAAAATACTAAATTTAGAGGAGAATTTTTCTTAAAAATTTCAGAAAATAATTGAGTATTGGAATAGATGGTACAAATGTTTAAAAATTTAATTAAGTTTCAAAAGGTTTCAAATCAAAATTTTTGAAAATTTTAATTAGAAATTCTAAAAGAGTTACTTCTAAAAACTATAGTTGAAATTTTTTTAAAATGAGTTAAATTTTGGAATATCTATTATTCAATTAAAAAAATTCCGAATAATCAAAGTTTTTAATATTGAATTGAAAAGAATTAAATTTTAGACGAATTTTAAGTGAACTTTCTTATTTTTAAAACAATTAAACTCTTGAAGAACTTTCTGAAAATTAAGAAAAATAATTGATTTAGAAAAGAATTGTAGTTAAAAATTTTTGCAAAATAATTGAATTTTCAAGTTACAGTTTTTTGAAATATTTTACTTTAAATTTTTTTGAAAATAGTTGAATGTTCGAATATAAATTTAATTAAAAAATGTTCAAATAATCAAAATTTCGTAAATATGTGATGAAAACAATTGAATTGTAGTCTAATTTTAAGGGAAACTCCTTTTTTGTAAATAATTAAACTCTCGAAGAACTTTCTGACAATTATTAAAAATAATTGATTTAGAAAGAAAAATTTGGTCAAAAGTTCTGTAATATAATTGAATTTTAAAATTATGGTTTTTTGAAAAATTCTACTGTCAATTTATTTTTTAAACTGTTAAATGTTTGAATATAAATTTAATTAAAAAACTTTCGAATAATTGAAGTTCATAATATTAAATTGAAAAGAATTGAATTTTAGACCAATTTCAAGGGAAACTCTTTTTGTAAATAATTAAATTTCAAAAGGTTTCAAATTACAAATTTTTTGAAAATTTCGATTAATGTTTAATAATAAGTACTAGTAATATTTAAATACTTATTTTACAAAATTATTAAACTTTTGAATAAAAGTTATAAAAATTTTAGAAAATAATTGAATTTGAGAAGAATTACAGATTTAAATTTTAGAAATAATTAAGTTTTTATTATTGAAAAAATAAATTTTAGGTTTTTACATATTTTGTTACAGTGTTAAAAAATAATCGTGTTTGTTTATGAAAATGTTTAAGAACATATCAAAAATATAAAAATAAAAATAACAGAATATAAAATATAGAAAAATATGAAACTTAGAATTAAAGTTATTTGTTTAAGAAAAAAGTTGAATATGTATTTTAAGTTGATTTCTAGAAATGAGGGAAAAGTCAGGAAAATAGAAAATTGAATTTTTGTGCCATCTCTGAAAAAATGCCATTTTCGCCTTTTTTCATACTTTGAACCGACTATAACGACTTTTTTTGCGCCTTCGAATCGATCCGAGGCCTGTAAGCTTTTTGAATTTCAAAGCTTTGTGTATTGACTTTTTTCCTTTTCAGATATATATTTTTTTTAAATCATCTTTAAATATTTAAATATTTAGATTTAAGTATTTAAGTGTTTAGAGTTTTCTCAGTTTTTTGGTTTTTATTTAGTTGGTAATTTGTTTTTATTATTATTGAATAGATGTTAATTTTGTTTTGTCAATGTAATTGACAGTGTTTTTTATTAGTAGTTGATTATTTATTTTTAGTGGATATTTAAGTTTCACAATCTAGACTGTATTATAAAAAGAAAAAAAAATGTTCACGATGCCTCTTGTTACACGCTGATCAGTGTTATTTATTTTTGTGCACGATTGTGCATGATTAGTATTTTGATGTCAATCAAGTGTTTTATTTTTTTTTCCTTTTGTGATGTCCGTGTTTAAATCGCATAATCATCATTTCTCTATAAGTAGTCGCTCGTCATAATTTTTGGAAAAGAAAATTGCTCTCTAGGAACCCTGGTGCTATATGGAATTATTCTAATTTTGAGAGGAGAGAAAAAAAAGAGTAATAATATCATTACAATACTGGTAATTTAGATGTACTTATTTCACATAAAAATTTTTCTAATTTTTTTTTTCAAACTTGCATGCTTCGTAATGTTTTTTATATTCTATTTACATAAATATTTTTTTGGGTATTTTTCTTTTTTTCCTTATTCTCGCACAATTTATTTTCGTAGTTTTGTCCGTTTTTGTTTTTAATTATTATCTTATTTCGTAGTTTTGGGTTTATTGTTTTTTTTAAATTGTTTTTTTTTGGGTAGTGTTGTTTTTTGTTACTTATGTGTTTGTTTTTGTTCATTTTGTTTTTTATCATTTTTTTCCAATCATCTTGGCATATTTTTGTACTTTTTTAATTCGAAAGGCTTTTTTCTTTTTGTGTTTTGTGTGTGAAAAAAGTTTACATCTTTTCACAGTTTGTCTTTTTTATGGAAATAAAAAAAAAATGAAAGAAAGAAATGTTTGGAATAGAATTGTAGAATCGAGGTTTTTGAATTTTTCATTCACAGGTGACAAAGAACAAAACATGGAAGGACATTGCTGGACTGCTTGGAATTGGTGCGAGTAGCAGTGCCGCGTACACGTTGCGTAAACATTACACGAAGCATTTGCTGCCGTTCGAGTGTCACTTCGATCGGGGAGGCGTCGATCCACAGCCGATTATTAATCAGGTGGAGGCGGGTTCCAAGAAAAAAGGATCCAAAGGTACAGCATCCGTACCCTCGCCAGGTAGGTCAACGCAGACTTCGAGGCTGAAAGTTTATCGATAAAAAGAATTTTCGGCAACAAGTCGAGCGGTGACACTGGACAATTGTATTAAATGTAACTTTGTTTCCCTCGCTAGGTTCGTCAAACTCGCAGGACTCGTTTCCTGCCGCTGGCTCGAGTAGCACGTCCATGGATGGGTATGGAAGCTACCAAGGTAGCTATCCGGGCGGCGCTCCAGTCGGACCTGGAGGAGATTACACACCGCCACCTCCGAGACCTCCTAGCCAAAGTAGCGCACCTACACCTCATCAAGGTAAATCAAAACTCCTTTCTTATTCACTGTCAGGTCGCAGATAAAATTACTTTTTCAGGGTTATCAAATCGAACAATTCTCGATAAAGTCGAGCATATTGTCAAAATAACAATTAAAGTAATTACATTTTATAGTTTCATCTCACTATTTGCTTGACGTGCATAATTAATTAAAATCTTGGGAAATCAAAATTGCAAATACTTAAATTTGTTAAAGAAATTCTTTAGAAATTTAAAACAAGTACTAATTTTCAAAGAAATTTAATTTATAATTACATAATTAATTAATTTAATTTAATTTATAATAATTATATAATAATAATCGAGATAATCTGTCCTCACATAAATATAGTGTTTTTTGATTCCAAATTGTTTTTTAGTTCTAATTGTTATATCAAAAGTATGACAGTTAATTAATTTGTAAATAATAAAGTAAGTGAAATAAGAAAATTTAACCCAAATTTCAAAAACGCAATAAAGACGTACAGTTGCAATTTATGATTTTGAAAATAATTAAGTATTTTTTATGAATTATTTATTTTTTGTGGTTAGGTGGTTATTTTTTCTAAAAAAATATTTTCTAATCCTTTTTTATCTAAAAAAAAGCGATTTCTACTGAAATCTGTTATTTCTAAAAAAAATTTATGATTTTTAATATTTATTTTCCTAAAATTTGTAAAATTCTATAATTTTGATACAAGTTAGAAAATTGTTAAAAAAAATTAAGATTAAGAAGCAAAAACTATTTTGCGTATTTTCTATTTCTCAATTATAATTCTGTTTGCAAAATTGTAACTTTCTTTTTGAAAAAGATAAAAAAATTTTATAAAATTCATATTTCTTATCACAATTTTTTAACAAAATTCTGTTCTTTGAAGAAAAAGAAACAATAATTTGCATCATTTTTATACCAAAATTAATATATTTATAAAACATTTTTTTTTAGAAAATTTTTAATACTTTTAGGGAAAATTCCCTATAATTCCTATTTGTTAATGACGATTTTTAAGAAGATTATTTTAAAATTTTGTTGAAAAATTTGCATAATTTCTATTTTTTTATTATAATTTTTTTAACTAAATCTGAAGTTACTTTTTAGAATTAAAAAATTTTCATAACTTTTATTTTTTAATCCTACCTATTCATCGTCATTACAAAAATTGAATATTGTTAGAAAATAAATTTTTGAAAATTACCTTTATTAGAATAAGAAATTTCTAGAAAATGACCTTTATTAAGAGAAAGAAAATTAGAAAATCACCGTCATTAAAAACAAGTTTTTTAGAAATTCACCTTTATTAGAAATCGAATTTTTAGAAAATAAAAAATTAGAAAATATGTTTTAGATTTAGTATAAAAATATTAAAATTTTTTTTTTTTAATTATTAATTACATCATTTTCCTTTAAAATTTCTTAAAGTTTTGAATAATTTTAATCCAAAATTCTAAAAAAAAATAATTGAAGTTTGAAAGAATTACAGTTGCAATTTTTAGAAATAATTAAATTTCAATTTTAATTCCTGTGAAAAAGTAAATAAAAATAAGTTTTTAAATTTTTGTTTAACAAAAAGTATTGAAGTTTAGAATCCTAATTTAATTTAGAAATTCCGATAAAGTTTGTTGCTTAGAAAAATGTAATTAAAATTTTCTAAAAATAATTGTATTTCCGAAAATGATTTAAAAAATTGAAACAATTGAAAATTTTGTCAGATTTCATTGAAATTATTTTAATGAATTTTATTTGTTTACTTTTAAAAATTATTTTGAAATATAATCGTATTTTTGAAAAATTCTAAGTGAAAATTTGTTAAATAATTGAATATTCTCCTTTTTTTTTTAATTTAAAGAAAAACTTTTAGAAAAATTATATTTTTTAAAAAATAAAAAATTTTCATTGAATTTCAAAAAGAAAATCTTTTCAAGTAACAACGGGAAAGAAAATTTCATGTGTAGTTAGACTAGTTAGTAAATAATTAAATTTTATAAAGATTCAGAATCGAATGTATTCAAATTTGTCTGTTAGTGTAAAAAGCAGTATTAAAGGATTATGAAAAAAATTAAAATTCTCATTGAATTTTAAGGAAAATTCAGGAGAAACCAATTTAAAATTCTGTGACACACTCTTCTTTTTCGATTTATTTTAATAGAATTCAAATTGAATATCATTTATTAAAACAAATTTAAAAAATTTATAGGTTTCAATGTTTTTCTAAATTTATTTTCGAGTTGAACTTCGTTTTACATTTTCATGAATTTTAACAATAACAAGGTTGTGACAGGTCAAGAAAATAAGGGAAGTCAGTGAAATTTATTTTTAAAGTTGTGAAAAATATAAATTTCTGGAAATGTTACAAAAGTTCTAGTTTTTGGTGACCTTCGAAAATATTAAAAACTTTAAATTGTCATGAAATTTTCTCTTTCACTTTAAAAACTCTATAAGGCAACAACATTTTTGTTAAAAATTATTGACAATTTTTATTAAAAAAAAAAATTATAGTTAAAAATTATTGAAAATAATTGAAAACTGAAAGAGTTATAGAAGAAATTGAATTGCATTTGAAAATGCAATTTTTGAATATATATATTTCATTGAAAAATTTTCGAAAACATATGTAAGTCAAGATAATGTCAAACTATTTGATTGGTATCTGGAAATTAAGATAAGAAAAAAAATTTTTATAGGAGACTCAAATTACTAAAAACTAAAGAAAAACTAATGATATTCCAAATCAAATACTCTGAATTTAAACCCTTCTACTTATCAGAAAATGTTCTAAATAGTCTTATTCTGTTTCTAATTAAGTCTTCTGTAAAATTATGAAATAAAAGGAAAATTCATGTTTTATCCATTTTTTAATTGATTTAGAAAAGAATTTTAGTTAAAAATTCTAGAGAGTTTTTTTGAAATAATCGCGTTTTTTAAGAAAAAAAAATGAAAATAATTGAATTTTTCAAGAACAGAATTAGGGTTATTATCGGGAAAAGAAAAAAAGGTTTAAAATTTGTCTGGATGTTAGGGAAAGAAATATAAATATAAAAAAAATAATTTAATTACTTTGGGTCTTTTTTTAAAATTTAATTTCAATTTCAAAATTTTCGTGATTAATTTTGAATTAAAAGAAAAATGTGTTAATTTGAATGATTTTTTTTCTGTTTTTAGGAATGCAGCAAAGTAATTACCAAAATACTGGCTCCTTTCAAAATTATCCTCAAGAACAATACATTCGACCACAGGGTAGTGGAATGTCGCAGCAGGGAGAGTTCAATCAACCGTACACACCTCGGACGCATTATCCGCCTTACGTACCCGATTCTGAAAGGTTGGTTGGACTCCTTTTCTTTTTTCTTCAATTTACTAATGACTAGTCCACAAAACAGATTAGATTAGATTTCATGAAACTGTTTATCTACAAATTACGCTATTAAGTCGGAGGTAATGCCTCCAACACTTGCCGTAAACTTCTATTCATTGTATAGAGACAGTTCAGTATTTTCTCGTTACTTAGAAATTTCTCAATTCTTTTATTTTTCCAAACATACAGACATCGCACGTTTTTTCTCAATTTTTATTTCTTTTAATTTCGTCCCTACTTTGTCATTTCTTGAGTTTTAAATACAATTTCAAATTTCTTATTTACAATTTATTTTTAACTTTTTTTTTGTATTGAATTAAATTAAATAATTTGAAAGACAAATGTCTTTTTTAAATTTAGAATTTAGATCTTTAAGGTCACGTGTCCTATTTACTTTACCATTGTAAACACGTGACTACTGACTAATTGTTTAATTTCGAATTATTGATTCTACAATTTTAAAATTGTAGAATTTGATTTATTTATTTTCAATAATTTTCTTTGGTATGTTAAGAATTAGAAAATAAGAATTGTGATGACTGTATGTATGGGGATAGAATGAAAAAAAGGTGGACTAGTAAATTAGTTTAGAATAAATATGAATCTCTTGAGTGAAATGATAATAACTTGAAGCATTACAAAAAACGTAAGGTTTGTTCCAAATAGGGGATACTCTGGGGGTAACATGCCGCCGAACAGTGCCGGAAGTCAAGACATGTACAATAGGTATGCTGGCAATCAACAGCCGAGTAGTTATCCAACTGGAACTCCACCCGGTGCTCGCACCAACAATTACCCAGCGACGCCTCAGGGTCATCCGCCGAATGCACAACAACCGCCACCCTCGTGTCAACCATCTTCTTCTTCTTCGGCACAATCATCCGCTTCGTCGACATATTCCTGTCCTCAAGATTACTACAGACAAGAACAGGTGGGTTTCTTTTCCTAATCAAGTAGATTTTTGAAAACTTAATTTTAGTTTGAGAATAAAGTTTAAATAATTTAATTTCTCGCTTGTCTTTCAGAGTGGATATGGAGCTCCAGGTGGAAGTCAAATTTACCCCCCGGCAACAGCAGCTAATAAAAATATGCCGCCACCTCCACCAGGTCCTCAGCAACCAAGGCGACATCCAGACTTTGCCAAAGACCAGCAGTATCCTCAGTATAATCAGCAACGGCCGACCTATCCAGGTAGATTATTTTTTGCTACTGATATCTTTTTTTGATCCTTTTAAGTTAAGACACTTTACAATTGGTATTTTTGTCAGTTAAAAAAAAGTATTGCTAAATCAATTTAAATCATGTGATTTAGTTTAGTTCTTTTTTTTATTAAGTAAATTAAAATTTTTATTGTTAATGAAAGTAAAAGTAAAAAAAGAAAAGTAAAAATAAGTTTTTAAAGTAAAACGAAAATTCCAGTTTACTTTTATGATACAAATAGGCTTCGCACTCTTCTACTAAAACCTACTATTTACTACTTATTTACGATTTAATACTATTAGGATACTTTTTTATATTAGTGACACTAAACGCTACTTTTTTTATTTTGTTTTGAATTTACACTACTTTGAATCCGATAATAATTGAAATAAAGAAATTATTCTCAAAAATTTTACTGAACTTTGTAGAAACACTTCAACAAATTTTAATAAAATTCTTTAAAACAATACAATTATTTTGAAAAATGGTAAGAAAATTTTTCGTAAGAATTCAATTTTTTTTACAAATAATTAAATTCTTCGCTAAAGTTCAATTATTTTAGGAATCACAGTTAGCCCCCTTTTTTATCCCCTTAAATTAATAAAATCCAATAAAACACCTAAAATCATACATTTTCTCCCCTTTTCCCCTTATTTTTAAGAAAAACTTATAAAAATTGTCATTTTTTGTAAGTTAGGAAAATTGTTAGTAATGCTTAAAGAAATAAATTTTACTTTTCGCAAACTTTGGAAAAGTTTTATTTTTTTGAAACTTAAAAATCTTTCTAAATTATTTCTCAGAGTACTTTAAATTTAGAAATTTTTTCACAAAATGTAACAAATATGAAATAACTTTTGCTTCTAAGAAAAATCCAAATTGTTTGGAATTTTTTACAAATTGTATTATTTCCAGAATAAATTTCACTAAATTCAAAGTATATTTTATTAATTTTCAATAAAATTTACGACGGATGTTATAAAATTTTAATGATTTTTAATAAAAAAAATTTTCTATTTTCAATGTTAATTTTCTTATTTAAAAACTATTCAAATATTTATCGAACATTACAATTAACTATTAAAAACTATTTTTAAGTAAATTTTAGGTAGATACTATTTTTAAAGTAAATTTTTCTAATTTTTATCAAAAAAATTGTCTTTGAAAATACTAAAAGTTTCTCTGGAAATAACTATTTTTAATATTAAATTTTACTATTTTTGAAAGAAATTTTTCCAAGCCCCAAGTTAATTTTACTAATTTTTTTTCTGAAATTTACGTCGTATTTATATTAAAATTAATGTAATTTTAAAACAAGTAGGATGGTAATAAAAATTTCGATTAAACATTTAAAGAAAGTTACAGAGTATGGAAAAAGATAAAAAATATCAATATTTAACAGAAAAAGTTTAACAAAAAAAATAATTTGATTTTAAAAAGCTGCAATTAAAAGAAAAAGTAAAAAAAAAATTTTAATAAATTTCATGCGTTATCCTAATTTAATAATTTTTACTTCTTTTGGAAATTCACCCTTTTTTAAACTGAAAAATTTGAATTTTTGAAAAATAAAATCCTCCTTTTTTACCGAATATTACATGGAAAAATCACTGTAATCCCTATTATTTTCAGTATCTACTATTTTAATAAAATTTCACCAAAGAATTCAATTATTTAAAAACAATTTTAATAAAATTCTTTGCAAAAATTCTAATTATTTTCATTAATAATAAAATTTTTCTAGAAATTCAATTATTTGAAATGCAATTTTCATAAAATTGTTTGAAAGAAATTAATTATTTTAAAAAAATGTTGTATAATTCTTCGAAAGAAATCAATTATTTTTAATAAATATGATAAAATTTGTTTACAAGAATTAATTTTATTTTCTTGATACAATTGAAATTATTTTCCTTCAAAGAATTTAATTATTTAAAAAATTTTTAATAACAAATTTTTCAAAAACAAATTCAATTCCTGATTATTTTTAAAAAATTTAATAAAATGGTTTGCAATCATTTAATTATTTTCACAGAAAGTAAATGTTTCACAGGAATTAGATTATTTAAAAAAAATTCAATGTCGTTGCAAGAATTCAATTATTTTCCTGTTTTCAGAAATAATAAAATTCTTCGCAGAATTTTTATTATTTTTATACGTATACAACTTTAAATAGATTTCTCGAAAAACAAAATTATTTTAAAAAAATTTATTAGAACTCGTTGAAATTCAATTATTTTTTAAAATTTTGATAAAATACTTTATAACAATTCAGTGTTAAGAAATAATCAATTATTTAATCAATTTTTTATTTTTGTATTTAAATAATTGAATTCTCGTAGGATTTTCTAACAAAATTTTGTCAAATTTAATTGAAATACGTTTTATATTGTAAAGAATTTTATTTTTTTACTTTTAAAAATTATTTTTAAACATTATCTTATTTTTGAAGAATTCTAACTAAAAATTTGGAAAATAATTGAAGTTTAAAAAACTTTAGAATTGAAGATAAGATAAGGAAAAAATAAATATTTTTGATGGAAATTAGGAAAAAGTCAGGGAAATACTGAATCAAATTTTTGTGAATCGACTAAAACTAGTTTCTTTAGTCATCAAAGTTAATATTTTCGACAGCCACTTAACACTTTTTACTAGTTTTTCT
Source organism: Leptopilina heterotoma (assembly GCF_015476425.1). Lineage (NCBI taxonomy): Eukaryota > Metazoa > Arthropoda > Insecta > Hymenoptera > Figitidae > Leptopilina > Leptopilina heterotoma. The sequence goes on from NW_025110914.1 coordinate 273,933, forward strand.
TTATTATTAAAGCAACTTTTTGAAAAGAAACAGGGTGGCCGCAAGTCAGGGAAAAACTGGAAAACAGGGAAAAATCAGAGAATTTTGAAAATGAAATTTTGCGGACACTCTGAGTAATTATCGAGTGCGAAGTCTGTATAAGTTTGACAAAAATCGATGGGAGTTACGAAAAAAAACACAATCAAGTTTTGTGATGAAAAAAACTGAAGAAAATATAACCGAACATACAGTTTTCATTTTAAGTTTCCTGTACAAATAAAAGAGTTTTATCGAATTTTCTCTTTCGTGTTAATAAAACTAATGAAATTAGTTTTTAAAATGAGAAGTTTGTTTTTTCATTTAAAAATCAGGAGTGTTAGCCATTGAAATAATGATTGAGTGAGAAATTAAATTAATAATTCTAAGTAGAGAAAGAATAGAGCGGTTTATTAATTGTTTTGTTGTTTTGAATGAACAGGATGGCCAGGCGCGACAAATCAGTATAACAGTGGCACTGCAGGAGCTAGAGTTCAGTATCCTAGTCAGCAACCTCAACCGCAGTCACAACAACCACAACCACCACCGCCACAACCTCCGGTTGCTGCTGGTGCTCCTGCACCCTCTGTCGTTGCAGGCATTCCTAGCTCTCAGCAATGGGTCGGCCAACAGTCAACCAGGCCCACGGCCCAACCTAGTATCCCCATCTCTCACCCGCCGACACTTTGGGAACGTCACTATTCCAGTCAGCCGTCAACTTTGTATCCACCTCCGGGCTCACATCAGGTAACATTCATTCAATCTTCAATATAAATTCTTTATTTCAATTACTAACAATTGCAAACAATTGCAAAATTACAGGGTCAACTTGGCATAAATCCTATGCTCAATCAACAGCCAGCACCGAAAAGAGAAATTGCATTCCCATCTGACAGCGTTGAAGCGGTCACACCATTATTGTACAAACGACGAAAATTAACGCGCACAGACGTTGCGCCAGTGGAGGCCTGGCGAGTTATGATGGCGTTACGGTCAGGACTTCTCGCTGAGAGCTGTTGGGCACTGGATGTTTTGAACATTCTTTTATTCGACGACTCTTCGGTAGGTGTTCGTTTTTGTAACTTACTCGACATTTTGTTTATTTTACGATTCAAATTTTGAATTTTTTTTGCTTTTCTAACTTTATTTTTCTAATCTTTAATTATTGAGTTCAATCAGGGCTGCTACGGTCCTGGAAAAGCTAGAATTTTCTTAGCCAGGAAAAACCTGTGAAAATCGAAGATTTTTCTGAAATGTTTTTAAAAATTACTTCCTAAACTTGAATTATGCATATTTCGAATTCTCAATATTAAAATTCTTGATATTTATTTCTGATTTTTAAAAGTTCTCTGGAAATCACGAAAATCATAGAAAGGACCTGGAACTTTTAAAAGTTTATACATTTTTCAAGATATCCTTTTTTTTCCTTTGATAATTTCCTCATTTTTCAAACTCACATTTTTGTGAAATTTTAAAACTTTTTAATGCTGTTTTTTAAAGTTTGTGCCAAAAAGCAAAACCTATTTTTCGACTCAAGTACGCGAGGTACTACTGCGTTATAAATTTGAAATTGATTTAAATGTCGTGGAAATTATTCTCAAAATTTCACTGGAATTTTATGAAAAATGACTTGGAAAAAAGCTGGAAAAAGAATGGAATTTTAAACTAGGCTTTTTGTAGGAAACCTTGCAAATTCTTCTTCGAATGTATTGCAATTTGCTATTAAAAATTTTTATTTTCAAAGTAAATTTTATTACTTCTGAAGAACATTTTTTTTTAATTTTCATAGAGAAGTTTCCTTTTTAACTATTAAAGGTTATTATGAAAGTAAGAATTTTTAGTAGCAAATTTTACAACTTTTGGAGAAAATTTTACTAATTTTTACAGAAATTTACTTTGGATATTCTTTGCAAAATTTCAATTATTTTCAAAAAAATTTTCCTCAATTCACTGATTTTCAATATCTACTATTTTAATAAAATTTTTCAAAAGAATTCAATTATTTAAAAAAAATGTTGATAAAAATTCTAAGCAAACATTAAATTATTTTCATAAATAATTAAATTTTTTTCAAAAATTCAATTATTTTCATGAATAATAAAACTCATCATAGAATTTTAATTATTTTTAATACAATTTTAATTGAATTTCTCGAAAAATTTAATTATTCTTGAAAATTTCATTTAAATTCCTCAAAAAAATTTAATTTTGTTGATAAAATTCTTTATGCAGATTCAATTTCGAGAAACATTCATTTATTCAATAAATGATTTATTTTTGTATTTAAATAACTGAATTCTCGTAGAATTTTCCAATAAAAATGGATTTAAAAATGAATATCAGTTAAAATTTTAGATAATTGAATATTAAAAGCATTATGGCATGAATTTTTAAAAATAATTGATAACTAAATTCTTTCGAAGTGTTTTAATAACATTTTTAAAAATAATTACATTTTTCGAAGAATTTACTTAAAATTATATATATAATAATCGTCGTGATTCCAGATTTCCGGATCTCTGTCCACACTTGAAGTTAGTTATAGTTATTCTTTTGTTTTTTATACGTTTTAATAGAAAATAGAAATATACATATACATATACATACATTATAATAATCGTAAGTTTCCTTTCCGTTAGCAAATTACACAGGCCTGCAAATTTTGGCTTAGTTCTGTTACAGAAAAAGAGGTAGGTGATTCTTATAGCTTTTTTGACGTAGAATACGAATCCGATTTCCAAAATGGCCCATCACGTCAGGATTTCTTGTAATATTGCCTTAAATAGCCAAAAAATGGCTATTTTGGCCACTTTTCGGAATTTTTTTTGGTTAACCAAAATTTTTTTTTTTAATTTGCAAAATTGCATCGTATAGTACTATATCTAAGCTTTAAAATCCATTTTTCAAAATTGCTTTACGATTTTCTAAAAAAAAGTTATGTAGATTTGAAATTTTTTTATTTAGAAAAATGTAGGTATAAAGTAGTTCAAAATGGCATTTAATTTTAAATCTACATAACTTTTTTTTAAAAAATCGTAACGCAATTTTGAAAAATGGGTTTTAAAGCTTAGATATAGTACTATACGATGCAATTTTGAAAATTGAAAAAAAAAATTTTGGTTCACCAAAAAAAATTCCGAAAAGTGGCCAAAATAGCCATTTTTTGGCTATTTAAGGCAATATTACAAGAAATCCTGACGTGATGGGCCATTTTGGAAATCGGATTCGTATTCTACGTCAAAAAAGCTATAAGAATCACCTACCACTTTTCTGTAACAGAACTAAGCCAAATTTGCAGGCCTGTGTTATCTGCATTCATTTGTTTGTTTTGAAAATTTAATTTTGTGGGTTAAGTATTGGCATTTTTTATATATTTTTTAATCTCAAACTTTTTAATGTGGAAAATACTTTACTTATTAAATTGTCTCGACTCTTTGGTAAAAAATCAAAAATTATCAAAAATTCGAAAAAATTCAAAAATCCGATTTTCTTAAAATTCAACATTTTTTCTTCTCTTTTATGGGATTTAGCTTCATTATTTTTGTGCCTTTGGAAAATACTTTACTTATTAAATTGTCTCGACTCTTTGGTAAAAAATCTAAAATTATCGAAAATTATCAAAAATTCAAAAATCCGAATTTCTTAAAATTCAACATTTTATCTTCTCTTTTATGGGATTTAGCTTCATTATTTTTGTGCTTTTGGAAAATACTTTACTTATTAAATTGTCTCGACTCTTTGGTAAAAAATCTAAAATTATCGAAAATTATCAAAAATTCAAAAATCCGAATTTCTTAAAATTCAACATTTTTTCCTCTCTTTTATAGAATTTAGCTTCGTTATTTTTGTGCTTTTGGAAAATACTTTACTTATTTAATAGTCTCGAATCTTTGGTAAAAAATCAAAAATTATCAAAAATTCGAAAAAATTCAAAAATCCGATTTTCTTAAAATTCAACATTTTATCTTCTCTTTTATGGGATTTAGCTTCATTATTTTTGTGCTTTTGGAAAATACTTTACTTATTAAATTGTCTCGACTCTTTGGTAAAAAATCTAAAATTATCGAAAATTATCAAAAATTCAAAAATCCGAATTTCTTAAAATTCAACATTTTTTCCTCTCTTTTATAGAATTTAGCTTCGTTATTTTTGTGCTTTTGGAAAATACTTTACTTATTTAATAGTCTCGAATCTTTGGTAAAAAATCAAAAATTATCAAAAATTCGAAAAAATTCAAAAATCCGATTTTCTTAAAATTCAACATTTTTTCTTCTCTTTTATGGGATTTAGCTTCATTATTTTTGTGCTTTTGGAAAATACTTTACTTATTAAATTGTCTCGACTCTTTAGTAAAAAATCTAAAATTATCAAAAATTATCAAAAATTCAAAAATCCAAATTTCTTAAAATTCAACATTTTTTCCTCTCTTTTATAGAATTTAGCTTCGTTATTTTTGTGCTTTTGGAAAATACTTTACTTATTTAATAGTCTCGAATCTTTGGTAAAAAATCAAAAATTATCAAAAATTCGAAAAAATTCAAAAATCCGATTTTCTTAAAATTCAACATTTTTTCTTCTCTTTTATGGGATTTAGCTTTATTATTTTTGTGCTTTTGGAAAATACTTTACTTATTAAATTGTCTCGCCTCTTTAGTAAAAAATCTAAAATTATCAAAAATTCGAAAAAATTCAAAAATCCGTTTTTCTTAAAATTCAACATTTTTTCCTCTCTTTTATAGGATTTAGCTTCATTATTTTTGTGCTTTTGGAAAATACTTTACTTATTAAATTGTCTCGACTCTTTGGTAAAAAATGTGAAATTATCGAAAATTATCAAAAATTCAAAAATCCGATTTTCTTAAAATTCAACATTTTTTCCTCTCTTTTATAGAATTTAGCTTTATTATTTTTGTACTTTTAAAAAATACTTTACTTATTAAATTGTCTCGACTCTTTAGTAAAAAATCTAAAATTATCAAAAATTATCAAAAATTCAAAAATCCGAATTTCTTAAAATTCAACATTTTTTCCTCTCTTTTATAGAATTCAGCTTCGTTATTTTTGTGCTTTTGGAAAATACTTTACTTATTAAATTGTCTCGACTCTTTAGTAAAAAATCTAAAATTATCAAAAATTCGAAAAAATTCAAAAATCCGTTTTTCTTAAAATTCAATATTTTTTCCTCTCTTTTATAGGATTTAGCTTCATTATTTTTGTGCTTTTGGAAAATATTTTACTTATTAAATTGTCTCGACTCTTTGGTAAAAAATCTAAAATTATCAAAAATTCGAAAAAATTCAAAAATCCGATTTTCTTAAAATTCAACATTTTTTCTTCTCTTTTATGGGATTTAGCTTCATTATTTTTGTGCTTTTGGAAAATACTTTATATATTTAATAGTCTCGACTCTTTGGTAAAAAATCTAAAATTATCAAAAATTCGAAAAATTTCAAAAATCCGATTTTCTTAAAATTCAACATTTTTTCTTCTTTTTTATGGGATTTAGCTTCATTATTTTTGTGCTTTTGGAAAATACTTTACTTATTAAATTGTCTCGACTCTTTGGTAAAAAATCTAAAATTATCAAAAATTCGAAAAAATTCAAAAATCCGATTTTCTTAAAATTCAACATTTTTTCTTCTCTTTTATGGGATTTAGCTTCATTATTTTTGTGCTTTTGGAAAATACTTTATATATTTAATAGTCTCGACTCTTTGGTAAAAAATCTAAAATTATCAAAAATTCGAAAAATTTCAAAAATCCGATTTTCTTAAAATTCAACATTTTTTCTTCTCTTTTATGGGATTTAGCTTCATTATTTTTGTGCTTTTGGAAAATACTTTATATATTTAATAGTCTCGACTCTTTGGTAAAAAATCTAAAATTATCAAAAATTCGAAAAATTTCAAAAATCCGTTTTTCTTAAAATTCAACATTTTTTCTTCTTTTTTATGGGATTTAGCTTCATTATTTTTGTGCTTTTGGAAAATACTTTACTTATTAAATTGTCTCGACTCTTTGGTAAAAAATCTAAAATTATCAAAAATTCAAAAATCCGATTTTCTTAAAACTCAACATTTTTTCTTCTCTTTTATGGGATTTAGCTTCATTATTTTTGTGCTTTTGGAAAATACTTTACTTATTAAATTGTCTCGACTCTTTAGTAAAAAATCTAAAATTATCAAAAATTATCAAAAATTCAAAAATCCGAATTTCTTAAAATTCAACATTTTTTCCTCTCTTTTATAGAATTTAGCTTCGTTATTTTTGTGCTTTTGGAAAATACTTTACTTATTTAATAGTCTCGAATCTTTGGTAAAAAATCAAAAATTATCAAAAATTCGAAAAAATTCAAAAATCCGATTTTCTTAAAATTCAACATTTTTTCTTCTCTTTTATGGGATTTAGCTTCATTATTTTTGTGCTTTTAAAAAATACTTTACTTATTAAATTGTCTCGACTCTTTAGTAAAAAATCTAAAATTATCAAAAATTATCAAAAATTCAAAAATCCGAATTTCTTAAAATTCAACATTTTTTCCTCTCTTTTATAGGATTTAGCTTCATTATTTTTGTGCTTTTGGAAAATACTTTACTTATTAAATTGTCTCGACTCTTTGGTAAAAAATGTGAAATTATCGAAAATTATCAAAAATTCAAAAATCCGAATTTCTTAAAATTCAACATTTTTTCTTCTCTCTTATGGGATTTAGCTTCATTATTTTTGTGCTTTTGGAAAATACTTTACTTATTAAATTGTCTCGACTCTTTGGTAAAAAATCTAAAATTATCAAAAATTCGAAAAAATTCAAAAATCCGATTTTCTTAAAACTCAACATTTTTTCTTCTCTTTTATGGGATTTAGCTTCATTATTTTTGTGCTTTTGGAAAATACTTTACTTATTAAATTGTCTCGACTCTTTGGTAAAAAATCTAAAATTATCAAAAATTAGAAAAAATTCAAAAATCCGATTTTCTTAAAATTCAACATTTTTTCTTCTCTTTTATGGGATTTAGCTTCATTATTTTTGTGCTTTTGGAAAATACTTTACTTATTAAATTGTCTCGACTCTTTGGTAAAAAATCTAAAATTATCAAAAATTCGAAAAAATTCAAAAATTTGATTTTCTTAAAATTCAACATTTTTTCTTCTCTTTTATGAGATTTAGCTTCATTATTTTTGTGCTTTTGGAAAATACTTTACTTATTAAATTGTCTCGACTCTTTGGTAAAAAATCTAAAATTATCAAAAATTCGAAAAAATTCAAAAATCCGATTTTCTTAAAATTTAACATTTTTTCTTCTCTTTTATGGGATTTAGCTTTATTATTTTTGTGCCTTTAGAAAATACTTTACTTATTAAATTGTCTCGACTCTTTGGTACAAAATGTGAAATTATCGAAAATTATCAAAAATTCAAAAATCCGATTTTCTTAAAATTCAACATATTTTCTTCTCTTTTACGGGATTTAGCTTCATTATTTTTGTGCTTTTGGAAAATACTTTACTTATTAAATTGTCTCGACTCTTTGGTAAAAAATCTAAAATTATCAAAAATTCGAAAAAATTCAAAAATCCGATTTTCTTAAAATTCAACATTTTTTCTTCTCTTTTATGGGATTTAGCTTCATTATTTTTGTGCTTTTGGAAAATACTTTATATATTTAATAGTCTCGACTCTTTGGTAAAAAATCTAAAATTATCAAAATTTCGAAAAATTTCAAAAATCCGATTTTCTTAAAATTCAACATTTTTTCTTCTCTTTTATGGGATTTAGCTTCATTATTTTTGTGCTTTTGGAAAATACTTTATATATTTAATAGTCTCGACTCTTTGGTAAAAAATCTAAAATTATCAAAAATTCGAAAAATTTCAAAAATCCGTTTTTCTTAAAATTCAACATTTTTTCTTCTTTTTTATGGGATTTAGCTTCATTATTTTTGTGCTTTTGGAAAATACTTTACTTATTAAATTGTCTCGACTCTTTGGTAAAAAATCTAAAATTATCAAAAATTCGAAAAAATTCAAAAATCCGATTTTCTTAAAACTCAACATTTTTTCTTCTCTTTTATGGGATTTAGCTTCATTATTTTTGTGCTTTTGGAAAATACTTTACTTATTAAATTGTCTCGACTCTTTAGTAAAAAATCTAAAATTATCAAAAATTATCAAAAATTCAAAAATCCGAATTTCTTAAAATTCAACATTTTTTCCTCTCTTTTATAGAATTTAGCTTCGTTATTTTTGTGCTTTTGGAAAATACTTTACTTATTTAATAGTCTCGAATCTTTGGTAAAAAATCAAAAATTATCAAAAATTCGAAAAAATTCAAAAATCCGATTTTCTTAAAATTCAACATTTTTTCTTCCCTTTTATGGGATTTAGCTTCATTATTTTTGTGCTTTTGGAAAATACTTTACTTATTAAATTGTCTCGACTCTTTGGTAAAAAATCTAAAATTATCAAAAATTCGAAAAAATTCAAAAATCCGATTTTCTTAAAATTTAACATTTTTTCTTCTCTTTTATGGGATTTAGCTTTATTATTTTTGTGCCTTTAGAAAATACTTTACTTATTAAATTGTCTCGACTCTTTGGTACAAAATGTGAAATTATCGAAAATTATCAAAAATTCAAAAATCCGATTTTCTTAAAATTCAACATATTTTCTTCTCTTTTACGGGATTTAGCTTCATTATTTTTGTGCTTTTGGAAAATACTTTACTTATTAAATTGTCTCGACTCTTTGGTAAAAAATCTAAAATTATCAAAAATTCGAAAAAATTCAAAAATCCGATTTTCTTAAAATTCAACATTTTTTCTTTTCTTTTATGGGATTTAGCTTCATTATTTTTGTGCTTTTGGAAAATACTTTATATATTTAATAGTCTCGACTCTTTGGTAAAAAATCTAAAATTATCAAAAATTCGAAAAATTTCAAAAATCCGATTTTCTTAAAATTCAACATTTTTTCTTCTCTTTTATGGGATTTAGCTTCATTATTTTTGTGCTTTTGGAAAATACTTTATATATTTAATAGTCTCGACTCTTTGGTAAAAAATCTAAAATTATCAAAAATTCGAAAAATTTCAAAAATCCGTTTTTCTTAAAATTCAACATTTTTTCTTCTTTTTTATGGGATTTAGCTTCATTATTTTTGTGCTTTTGGAAAATACTTTACTTATTAAATTGTCTCGACTCTTTGGTAAAAAATCTAAAATTATCAAAAATTCGAAAAAATTCAAAAATCCGATTTTCTTAAAACTCAACATTTTTTCTTCTCTTTTATGGGATTTAGCTTCATTATTTTTGTGCTTTTGGAAAATACTTTACTTATTAAATTGTCTCGACTCTTTAGTAAAAAATCTAAAATTATCAAAAATTATCAAAAATTCAAAAATCCGAATTTCTTAAAATTCAACATTTTTTCCTCTCTTTTATAGAATTTAGCTTCGTTATTTTTGTGCTTTTGGAAAATACTTTACTTATTTAATAGTCTCGAATCTTTGGTAAAAAATCAAAAATTATCAAAAATTCGAAAAAATTCAAAAATCCGATTTTCTTAAAATTCAACATTTTTTCTTCTCTTTTATGGGATTTAGCTTCATTATTTTTGTGCTTTTAAAAAATACTTTACTTATTAAATTGTCTCGACTCTTTAGTAAAAAATCTAAAATTATCAAAAATTCGAAAAAATTCAAAAATCCGTTTTTCTTAAAATTCAACATTTTTTCTTCTTTTTTATGGGATTTAGCTTCATTATTTTTGTGCTTTTGGAAAATACTTTACTTATTAAATTGTCTCGACTCTTTGGAAAAAAATAAAAAATTATTAAAAATTATCAAAAATCCGAAAAATTGAATTTCTTAAAATTCAACATTTTTTTTCTCTTTTATACCATTTAGCTTTATTATTATTTGAATTTTTATTCAAGAGAAAAAATGGAAAACTGAAAAAATTTAGAATTTTTTAAAAATTACAGGCCTTTTCCATGATTTCCCTGATTTCCAGAAGCCTTTTAAAAATTCCTTACCATTTCCATGATTTCCATGATTTCCAGATTCTGTAGGAACCCTGCTTTTGTCTGACTTTCTTGTAAATTATTGAATTCAGTGATTTCTGGGGTGAATTTGGTTAAGTTGTAAATTGATTAATTTCTATTTGAATTCGTTTTTTTTGAATGTAGAAAATGTGATGTTAATTTAATTCTTTTTTCGTTATGCACGGCAAAAAATATTTAGCTGGATGATTTACAGATTTCACTTTAGTAGCGAAATTATTTAGTGCTTCAATTAATACTTTCGTTATTCTCGAGAAACTTATCGCTATTTCAAGTAAAACTTTTTTCAGTGTGTAATAATTATTATTTCTTTAAAAAGTATTTGATTTAAAATTGCTTTATAAAATAAGCAATGCAAAAGATGACCCAGATACTAATTGTAATTGTTCTAACCATAGTTTAAGTCTAGTAATGTAAATTCTATTTAAATTGAGACCATTGAGTGAAATTATTTGAACTTTAGTTAGTTAAATCTCTTTGTTAGGTTATAATAATTATTTCTTTAAAATTTTTTAAATTGTTTAAAATAAGCAGCCCCATATAACATTCCCGCGCGCTTGAGCGCGGATAGTTTGGCTAGTTATATTAAAATAATTGAAATCCTGTGAAGAATTTTATTAATTTATGAAAGTAACTGAATTCTTCCAAGGAATTTTTTCAAATTTTTTTTTAAATAATTGAAATAATGTAAAGAATCTTATTTATGAAAATAATTAAATTCCGGCAACGAATTTTTTCAAATTTTTTTTTAAATAATTGAATTCATGTGAAAAATTTTATTACTTATAAAAATAATTGAATTCCTGCAACGAATTTTATAATAATTTTTTTTGTAAATAATTTAAGTTTTTTTGAAATATTTTATGGAAATTTAAATTTTTGTAAAACATGAAGATATCAATTACTCCGAGTTTTCGACTCGGAGTGATTGATGTCTTCATGTTTTATAATAATATTTTTATAAGTTGTTGAATTTTAAAAATGTTTGAATTTGAATGTTTTGAAGAATTTTAATTCCTGTAGAAAAATAATAATTAAATACTTATTTAAAAATTTAGTTATTGATGTTTGCGAATAATTTTACAATTTAAGAAATTCGTAAGTAAATGTAATAGAATATTTTTTTTATCTGATAATTTTTAAAGTTAATCAGAATATTCTTTAGGGCCAGGGGAAAAGTCAAAATTTTGTCTGTAAATCAGGGAAAACAAAATTAATTTTTTCTGGTAACTCTGATTTTATATTTGGACCTAGAATTTTTCATAATGGTCTGGAAAACTTGAAACTTTGAAACCGTAGCAACCTTGCTCACTGACACAATTCTATTTCTTTTTAAAATTTTTGATTTTTGTATTTTACTAGAAAATATCTACTATTTTGAAAAATTAAATTAATATTTTCTTTTTTCCCCAGGTGAGTTACTTCGGACTGACGCATCTACCTGGACTTCTAGACGTTCTATTAGAGCATTTTTCACGCTCGCTCTCTGACATGTTCGAATCGTCAACGGCAGACGAGGAGCGATACTGGGGTCAGACAGTGGACGGCCCCGAAGTTGATCTTGGCTCAGTGGTTCGGCCCATTGACCCAGAGGATCGTACCAAACTACTCTCGACCTCCAACTACACCTTCCTCTCCAGACGCGGTCGTCCAGTGAAAATGGTGCCCCGGGACGACGAGATATTCGTCCTGGACAGCCGAAGATCCTGGGACCATCAAGACTGCGAGGTGGAAACGGAGCCCTGGCAAGTGGAGAGCAACACCACCAAGTACATCGTCACCTGCTTTCAGTCCGAGACCGGCACTGTACCATTCGCCCGGCACTTGCGAGACGAGAAGCCGCCCCTTCTGCAGAAGGAGGTCGAGAGCATCGACTCGAAGGACGAGATAAAAGTGTCCGAGTCCTCGACCGACAACTCCGAGTCACATCGAAAAACCGAGCAAGTCAGTGACAAGCCAAAGGACACCGGCGAGCGCAAGCAGGAGAAGAAGAAAAAGACGAAATCCATCAGCGACGTTCTTTCCAGGATCAAGAAGGAGCCCGTCGAAATGAATGATCTCACGCGGGAGCTCTTCGAGAAGAAGAACGACAGTTCAAGGAAAGAGTGCGAGGTTGACTCGAGTAAAGCCAACAACAACGTCGGGGAGCATTTTGTCGAGTTGCCGAAAGACGAGGAGGAGTCACTTCCGAATCAAAACGGCCTCAGCGATTCGACGAGCACCCTGGACTCGGAGAAGCGGGAAATCAAGGTCGAGGCCGACGAGGAGGTTAGCGAAGAAAAAGAGGGACCAAGATTGAAGATTAAAGACCCGGCCGGCACGCTGAAGAGGCGGCGAATAAGCGACTACGAGGACGAGAGCTACTCGAGAGACGAGGCGAGTCTCTACCTCGTCACCGAGACGCAGAACAGCCTCGCCCAGCGCTGCGTCTGCCTCTCGACGATCCTCAGGAACATGACCTTCATACCGGGCAACGAGGGCGAGTTCGCCAAGAACGTCACGTTCCTCAGCCTCCTCGGCAAGCTGCTGCTGCTGCACCACGAGCACCCGGTGCGGACACTCAAGACCCGCAACTACGACCGCGAGGAGGACGCCGACTTTGCCGACTCGTGCAGCAGCCTCCAGGGCGAAAGCGAGTGGTGGTGGAACTTCCTGCACCACATCAGGGAGAACGTGCTGGTGATGTCGGCGAACATTGCCGGCCACTTGGATCTCAGTCAGCATCCGGAGGAGATATCGCGGCCGGTGCTCGACGGCCTGCTGCACTGGGCCGTGTGTCCGGCGGCGCACGGCCAGGACCCCTTCCCAACGGTGAGCCTCAACTCGTCCCTCTCGCCGCAGAGGCTCGCGCTCGAGGCCCTCTGCAAGCTCTGCGTCACCGAGAGCAACGTCGACCTCGTCGTGGCGACGCCGCCTTACTCGCGACTCCAGAGACTCTGCTCGGTCCTCACGCGCCTCCTCTGCCGCAGTGAAGAACAATGCCTGCGGGAGTTTAGTGTGAACCTTTTGTATTTCCTGTCGGCGGCCGACAGCGGCGTGGCGCGCAGCATCGCCCTGCAGACGCCGTGCGTCGCCCTCCTCGTGGCGTTCATCGAGCAGGCGGAGAACAGCGCGCTGCAGGTCGCCAACCAGCACGGCCTGCCGGCGCTGCGCGACAACCCCGAGTCGATGGGCACCAGCCTCGACATGCTGCGCCGCGCCGCCGGCACGCTCCTCAACCTCGCGAGGCACCCCGACAATCGGACTTTATTGCTGCAGCACGAGTCGCGAATGCTCGCGCTCGTCATGAGCCAAATCCTCGATCAACAAGTGGCGGCTATAGTAGCGCGAGTTCTTTTCCAGTGCTCGAGGAGCGGTGTCACGTCGTAACTCGAGCGTTACACGCAGCCCCGTTTTATTTTCTTCGTAGAGAAAAAACAGACTATTCGTTTTTGAACATTCAAAAAAAAAAAAAAACTGTGACGCGATTGTAGTTTTATATATAAACAAACAAGTATAAGGAAATAAAAAAAAATAAAATAAATGCTAATTATCGGTGTTAGCGCCATTGGTATACCTTTCAATTTGTGAATTGGAATAATATCGATAGTGTAATGTAAGATATTCAATAGTCGAGAAATATATGAATGGGAGATAGCTAAAAAATGAGAGAATATTGCAGAGTGTTAGATTAGAAAAGAGGGTGGGGGGGGAGAACGGGAAAAAAACTAAAGGATAGGAAAATTTAGAGTGAAGGGGGGAATGTTGAGAATTTGAGAGAGAAAAAAGATTACGAAACAAGAGAGTTGAGAAAGTGTCTGAGAGAACAAAAAAAGAGTGAATGAATAATTCCGAAAAAACAGCAGCTGCATAATAATATATAAAAAAAAGCCACCAATAAAAAAAAAATGCAACTCGCGTCGTGCGATGTGTTATATCGTGGATTACGATTATATATATAAATATATAATAATATAATGCAAATTTTTATATTTGCATGTTTTTGTGCTGTAATTAGCGAGTAATTAAGGTATTTTGTAGATAACACACACTTCCATTGAATCTTATTCGGTTCGTGTCATCAAAAATTGTCTGATGGCACTCCAAATATTATGCGTGGATTAGACCCACAAGTCTCGACATTTAACAAACAAAAAACAGGCAGTAAAATAAAAATTTTTGATGCGATTGATAAGAAAACGTACAAGTGTGAAAGAAATTGAATGAATTTTTTTAAAAACAAATTTGTTACGTGTGATACGTAAATTTGGCCGGGTGTGGGGGAAGGGAGGGAGGGAAACGGAAAAGTAAGGTGTGCGTGGGATTTTTTTTTTGTGGTGTAACGGGGAATTGGGGGACAGGGTCTACCAGACACTAGCTTAAGCGAACTAACGAGTAGTCATTCGCTTGCACTTTAGCAAAAGAATGAAATTCTTCCGTTCTTTATACATATGCATATATTTTATTTTATTTAATATAAAAAAAAACAAAATGATGAAAGAAGGCGATGATTTTTAAAGAAAAAAAAACCCTCTCGTGCGTTAAATACGAGAAAAAAAAGTGGAATAGCGATGATAATTTTGTTTTATAATAATAATATTGCAAATAAAAGGAGCGTCTCGATGTGTAAAAAGTGGACTAATTAGAAATTCCGAGACAAGGGCAAAAGTGCTAAATTTTGAACTCCTGATTAAGATTAATAAAAAAAAAATTATCATCGATTGTACAAACGACGCTAATTTGTAAAAAAAAATAATGATTATGATAATGATGACGATGAATTATGAGAAAGAAAATCATGATTTGATTTTCGAGTATAGGAAAAAAAAAGAGAACGGTTTACGGACGGTCCTTATTAATAATTCGACTTTGGTCGAAGAAAAAAATTTAAAAAAAAAAACTTCTCTCGAAGAAGTGTATTTGAACTATAAGGATGATAAAGAGCACTTCCCTTGAATCCGACATCTCCCCCCAACCCCGAAATATCCTACTCTATAGACATCTTAATACGTGTAGCTCTTAAATTATTTACTTTAGTTCGAGTGAAGATGCCTGTAAGTGTAATTTACTAAGACTTTTTGTAAATAAATTATGAAATAAACTAGACGTACTTTATCCAGTGATCTGCAATCTAACTTCAGAAAAAAAAGCGAATAAATTACGCAATTGTAGGAAGATTTATCGTCTCTCCTTTGCATCGTCTCTTAATAAGATTTATTGTAGAGAATTAGTTGAAATATACATCAATCTGACATAGTTGAGTTTTTTAACATTTTATGAATCATCACGAGGACAAGTACTGCTCTCCATGTTTAGGATCATGGCAATGTTTATCTTACGACAGAGCCACTCCAATATTGCGTTTTCCTTACTTTCCAAGTACCAATCGACCACTGATAACTTCTCGTCCTGGAATTTTCAGAAACAAAAAAAAGCGACATTACTTTCTTTTCTTTTCATCAAAATGACGATTTTTGTTGATCAGTTTCTTTTGTAATTGTTAATAGCGTTTATTATTTCGTTTACTGATTTTTTGTTTCAACTGGTTGTTGAATTCAATTGTAAAATTAAATTGATTTTGTTGCAATTTTCTACTTTAGGGAAACATTGTAATAAGTGTAAATTTTTATTATAAAATATGATTCTACTTCGATATTAATTAATATTGATTCAACGTGTAATATATATAAATATATATTATATATCAGTAATGATTAATTAATATTAATTATTTTAGTATAATTCATATTAAAATTTCGATTACTACTAGGAAATAGTATTTGAGAATGTTTGGCGATTATGTTTCGCTACTAATTAAAATTGACATTTTTGAATTACGTGCGTTGAAAACTTTTTTATAATTTACTAAGAATAGTATTGTTAATTTAATAGAGTAAGATTTTATAGAAATTACAAAGATTAGAAAAATAATGGAAATTTTTATTACGCTGAGTATTTTCAGTAATTCGGAAATTATTTCTATTTTCGAATATTATTTTTATTTTTATTTATTTGTACATTCATTTCCCGTTTTAACTTTTTCTGAACAACAAAAAAATTCTCTTTTCAACTTTTTACGACTTCTGTTAATAAAATGAGACTTTTTCGATTTTTTTTTATATATTGCAACAAAATACCAGTTTTATTGTAAAAAATGCAATTTTCATAATGTGAAAAATAACTAGTGTCAAAAATTGTCCTCTAAAATGTCTTATTTTTTTACAAGCTTAAAAAATCCAAGTCCTACAAAGTGAAATTACCATTAATTAGAATTAATTTAAAAATTTAGGTTTAATTATTTTTTAAAACTTATTTTTAAGTTGGACTTGCTTTTACATTTTATAAATTTCAAAAATAAAAGAGTAGAGGAAAAATATCAAATTTCTAGAAATGATAAAAAAGTTTTGACTTTTAGTGTCTTCTGTAAATAATAAAAACTTTGAAATTGAATTTTATTTACTTTAAATACTCTAAATAAAAGAGTTACAGTTTACAATTTTTACAAAAAAGAAATTGAATTTTTGTATAATTAAATAATTGAATTCTAGAAGAAGCTTCTAAAAATTATTTAAAAAAATAATTGAATTTAGAAAAGAATTTTTGTTAAAAATTCTTGAAAATAATTGACAATTGAAAGAGAAGTTATGGTAGAAATTAGAAAAAGTTAAATTTCGAAAGATCAAAATTATTCCTACGACCAAAGAAAATATTAAAGGATTCATTTTCACTAATTTCTAATTCAAAAGATCTCTGAAATTGAAATTTTTGAAAATTTGCATAATTTTTATTAAAAATTCTGAAAACTAAGTCTTTTTAAATATATTACTTCAAAATTTTTTTTAAATTAGTTGAATTTTTGAATATATTTCATTGAAAAATTTTCCAATAATGGAAATTTTATAAAATTGTTTCAATAAAATTTTATTAACAAATGAATTTCGATGGTATTTTAAGTGAACTTTCTTTTCTTCGAATAATTCAATTTTCAAAAATCTTTCACAAAATGATTCCAAATAATTGATTTTGAGAAGAGTTTTTTTATTTAAAAATTCTAGAAGATTTTCTAAATTTAAAATTCTAAATTAAAAATTCTAGAAGAATTTTGCAGAATTTACAGGAATACCTAATATTTAGAAATATGTCAATAAATTTCAGAAGATTTAAAATTAAAAATTTTCTAAAATTTCAATTCATATGGAAGTTTAATAACATTTAAATATTTATTTTAAAAGATTGTTAAACTTTAGAAAAATTTTAGTAAATAGTAAGTATTTAGAATTGAAGTTATATTCGGAATAAGGGAAAAAGTTAACAGTTTTTCCTCAAATCAGGGAAAAGTCAGAAAAATAGAAAACCAAAATTTTGTGATAATCCTGAATTAATGTGTTTTTTGAATTTTTTTTGTACTTTGAATCGACTACCGAAAACGAATTTCTTTCGTCTTAAAGTAAATCTAAGGCCTGAATTTCGGCACTAACTGAAATTAACATTTATGAATTACGTGTTAAAATTTTTGTTTAATTTACTAAGAATAGTTTTTTACTTCAACAGAATAAATCAGTAAATAAATCATTATTGATTTTATCAAAATTGCAAATAGACTAGAAATAAAATGGAAAGTTTAATTTCGCTCTTGCAAAATATTTCTATTTTTAAATATTAATTTCAATGTTTTAATTTATTTCCCAAAGAAAACATTGTTCTTCATGATTAATAAAAGATACGTATATTTATAAAGCTAAAAGTGTTAAAAAAGGATTATTTTAATATTTTACTTTTTACAAGTCCAAAATTTAGTTTTCTGTTGTTTGGTTTTTGTAAAAATAACAGCTTTTTATTAAATAACAAAAACATGACTAAAAGTCTTATTTCTTTTACGAATGCAATTAATTTTAAAATTGAATTTTTTTATTCAAAGTACAAAAGAAAGTTTTTGTCATTTATTCATTTTTCTGTTTAATATTTTTTCTTTTATGTTTTTTTCTCATTTCTTGGTTTTCTATTATTTAATGCATGAATTACATATTATTGTCGCATATTTTGTTTAGAAAATAAACTAATAAAATGACAATAATTTCTCCTAAAGGCGACAAGAGAGAATTTTTTGCATGTAGCGTTTTACTTCGATTTTTAATGTTTTATGACTGTTTTATTTTTTTACTAAAAAATATTAATATCAACTGATTAGTAATTAATTTTCTCATTACCGGATACTTTTATATGTAATTTGATTAATTTACATTTTTTTTCCTTGTGGATACCTATTATAATATAATTTGAAATCAATTTTTCTAATTTAAATATTTGATTTATTATCAAGTTAATTAGTATATTTAATTATTTATTTATTAATAGATCAACTTTAAAATATTGTTTCCATTTTTTGTGAAAAATGTTTATTTTTATGATAATCTTCTAATTTTTATTTTTAACGTTTCTAAATTGAATAAAATTATTTTTTTCAAACAATTTATCGAAACAATTTTTAGTAAAGGCAAATTGAAATAAATTGAAATAACTGATGTAATATCGTTGAAAAATATTTACCTTATTGATGCGGAGAACAATTTTATTACCCAGTACAACAGGTGGCTCGCAAAGTTGATTGATATCAATGCTCCATTCAATAGTCCAAGGGTCTCCTACACTTCTGTGTTCAATTAGAAATATCCTCCTGGTTTAAAAAAAGAACGTAGGAAATTGTTGAGAATTTTAGACAAAACGAAATGGATTTTAAATATAAAGGTAAGATATTCAATATTATTTACATTCAAAGACTGATTTTATTTTTTTTTTCGTTTGTGCATATAATTTTTGATTAGTTTTAGAGATAAATACCTGAATGTTACAAGAGCAACGTGTTTTCCATCTTGAGAAAGTGCCGAGTGTGCCCAGTATGAATCTTTGTGAGAGTAACAGCTTTTATTTATAACATTCAATAAGTGCAATCCCTTCGCTTTGTGATATGAGTAGAGTTCCACACCCTGAAACGGAAAATTAAATTCTAAAATAAAAGTTTTATTTTTTTCTTTTACAATCTTTAATAATTTGAGATTTTATTTTTTATGAACGAAAAATATAACTGAAAAATTACATTTTTTTGAGGAGGAACAATTTTTTCAAATTTTGTTTTTTGTATCATATTTTTCTTATTTTTATAAAAAATAAAGAAGGTAGATAATTTTTATAAAAAGAAATATTAATAATTTTTTCGACGTTTTAAGTTAGTTGTCTGCTTTTTTGATTCCTAGTTTTTTAATAATTTTTCCTTTTAGATATTTTCAATTTTTAAATTAATCTTATTGGAAATAATTGAATTCTTGCGAAGAATTATATTAAAATTTTTGGAAATCCTAATTAAATTCTTTTGAAGAATTTCTTTAAGTTTTTTGAAAAAAATGTAGTTTTTTTTAATAATTTTAATTGAAAAATTTGAAAATAATTGATTTCCTTTGAAGAATTTCATTATTTATGAAAATTATTGAATTTTTGCTAAGAATTTTATTAAAATTTTTTATAATCCTAATTAAATTCTTTTGAAGAATTTTTTCAAGTTTTTTGAAAAAATCTAGTTTTTTTTAATAATTTTAATTGAAAAATTTGAAAATAATAGAATTGAACAAAGAATTTTTTTCAGCTTTTTAAAGTAATCGTGTCTGTTAACAATTATAATTAAATATTTGATTATTGAAGTTTATTAAAGTTGTACTGAAAATAATTGAATTCCTGCAAAAAATATTTTACTATATATTTTCAAAAATAATTGAATTCTTCCTAAAAAATTTATTAAAAATTTGAAAATAATAAACAGTAAGTAATTTTGTACTTAGTAAGTGAATTTTTTAATTTCTGAGTTTGAATTATTAAAAAATTGAAGTTTATATTTAAAAATAAAAAATTTTGTAATTTACATAATTTCTTAATAAATGTCTTTCTAAATTCTTTCAATTTTTGCTAAAAACCAAATCAACCTTTTAATAAATTAAAAAAAATATTCTTTTCTTAAATTAAAATACTTTCATTTCAAAGTTAATGATCTAATTGAAAATAAAAAATAGTACGAAATTTTATGGCAAAATTGAAATAATTTATAATGAATAGTTCAATATTATAAATGTAATGTAAAATTTAAAAGTCAAGTAATAATTTGGTAAATACTCACGGAATAAGGATCGATGTATCGTGGTAATCTTGCTCTCGCTACGAATTTGTAACCCATTTCTTGAGCTCTGAAACAAAATTAATTTTCTTTTAGTTATAAAAATTTATGTTTGCAGTTAAGAAAATAAGAAAATATTTGTTTAAAGCATAATTGAATTTTACTTTTATTAAATAATTTTTAATTAAGGTGGAAATCGCAACCCATCTAAATTTTTGTTGTTTAAGGGTGGTCAACTTTTAACTGACAATTTTGAGTATTTGAAATTATACTTTAAAAAATTAAAAAACAATTAAATAAAACTCGAGATTTTCGAGAAATTAAAATTTAAACTTTGTAATTTTCAGTATTTCTAATTGTCAATTTTTTTTTATAAAATGTGCTTCTTTCATGATTCTGCAAAATCAATCGTATGGATCTTGAAAAATTTTAAATGTTTGAAAAAATAAAATTTCGAAAATCATCAAAAATATATTTTTTTAAATTTTAATAATAAAGAATAAATTTAGGTCTTAAGTAACGCCCGAGAAAAAATTGCCGCACCTCAATGTAATTATTGAAAGGTTGAAATTTCATCAATTTTTATACAAGTGAAAAATTGTCGTGAAAATTATTTTTAAATTTTCTTCAACGAAAAAAGAACCTTTTAATTGTGTCGGTTATGAGCTCTGGATAAATATGAAAAGTACTGCCTTCCTTCTTGGTTAGTCTCAGTAAACTTTTTCCAATTGTTTTAAAAAAGCATCTCAATTCTTCCTGATGTGTACCTGAAAGAAGTTTTCCAGAAAATTAAAAAGCATTTCATTATAATTAGAAAATGTAAAAATATAGACAAATAAAAGACTTACTGTCAGTCGGCTTTATAATTAAGCCTGAAAGTTGTATTTCCATGTCGACAGAGAAAGAATTATTAATCATAAAAACTTCTAAAGGTTCGTCTTTATTTTCAAAGTATGAATTTCCTGTCTGAAATTACGAATAATTTGATTAAATTTGGAAATCTGTTGAAATATTTATTTATTTATTTAGTAATAATACGAAACTAAAATGCTTCTTTTCGAATATTTAATATGTAGAATTCAAATTTAATTTTTATTAGTATTTAAAAAATTGTACTCACTTTTGTAGTAAAAATATTACTTTCGGCTTCTTGAAAAGTAAAATGGCTAGACTGCATTGTATCTAAAGTTGAATATCCCAAAAGGCACGAGATATCGTAGCTCAATTTTTCCGCGAATTCATCCTCGCATGTCATTATCTTTAAAAATAAAAATAATTATTTTTATCAACTTTAAAAATATTCGTATAATTCATTTCATATCTCAGGAATCACAGTTAGGCCCTTTTTTTATCAATTCCTCTTTTTTCTTCTTTTCCTCTTTTTTATCTCCTTAAATTAATAAAATTCCCGTAAATAACTGAAAATTATGCATATTCTCTCCTATTTCCTTTTTCTTAAAAAAAACTTATAAAAATTGTCTTTTCTTTATAAATTTGAAAACTTGTAGTTTTTTAAAACTTAAAAATCTTTTTAATCTCTAAAAAAAATTCGAAAATTATTTAACAAAATGTAATGTTATGTTTGTACAAATTCTATACATAATATTAAACATGAAAAAATCACTGTGATCCCTGGTTTCTAAAAAAATATGCAACTTACAGAATTCGATTCATAGCTGCTTTCTTCGGGAGATTTAAAATTATATCCATACGGATTCCCTAAAACTGTCACCGAAAGTATTAAAACATTAAATTGTTGCATAATTTTTCCAGTGTAATAATGCCAGATATTTGAAATGCACTGTCTGCTATTTAGTTTTTGAAAATCTGTTTCATAAGCTGGTAATCTGCAAGACAAATTTGATTTTTAGAAATATTTTTAATAGTCACTTAATATTTATTAGGTAATATTTATAAAGAAATAAACCTGAATTCTGCATTTTTCTCGAATGCTCCTTTACAGGCGTAATCGTACATGCATCTTACAAAACTACAATAATCCGATAATTCTCCAATTTGATTGGCATTAAATCCATTAGTGTCGGCCAAAAGTTTCAAATGTATCGTGATCGGCGAAATGTACAAATGCTCAATAATGCCATTCCTTTGGCTCTCAAAGATCTATAAATAAATAATAATTATTACATATTTGAGAATGAAAATAAAAAATTTTTTTAAAATATAATAAATTATATTTAGATTATTTATTATACTTAGATAATTAGTTACCTTTTCCTTGTTACAAAATGGAGACGTGCGAATATTGGAGAGATCCTTTCGTAGTCTTGTAGCAATTGAATGTTTCGTTTCAAGCTTCTTTGGAAACAGATTGTTTATCAAGGATATTAAAAAGCATTCTTGCAAATTCAGACTGAATTCTCTAACAATTAAATTTACTTCCCTGCGAAGGAAAAAATTCAAGTTAATTAAAATTCAAATTTCTACTTACATGTTAAATAATATATTTTAATATTCAAAATAATTTTTATTTTTACTGTTTAAATTAAATGTAGATTAACGATAAACATGAATTTCAAAATCTAGTCGATTTTGAAATCCATGTGGAAAAAATAAAAATTCAAAAATGGTAAAAATTCATTTCATTTTATGACCATTGAATTCCTCAAAAAAATTTCCACAATACTTTTGATGGAATATTTTCTTTCTAAAATTAAAAATATGGTTATACCCTCCACTTAATGTTAAAAATGATGTTTCAAAAAAAAAAAACATTAACTCTTTTTTCAACAAATAAATCATATTTTCTATTTTTTACAAAAATTTGGAAAAAAATGAATTAATCTTTTTAAAAAAAAAAATTGATTCTACAGAATTGTTAGTTAAAATTATGAAAAATTCAGATTTACAAAGATTTTAATTTGAAACCTTTTTAAAATTCAATTATTTCTAAAAATTCATGATATAATGCTTTTAATATCCAATTATTATCTAAAATTTCGATTTTATTGAATAATTGAATGTTTCTCAAAATTTTCTCAACAAATTTTGTAAATAATTGAATTCTTTGACGAATTTTAATAAAAATTTTAAGAATAATTATACATTATTTTCTCGAGAAATCTGATTAAAATTTTATTAAAATTTAGTTTTAGAGAAGAATTTTATTATTTATAAAAATAATGAAGATAATTGAAATTTCAACAAGAAGTTTGAAAAAATTTTTGAACATGTTATGAATTTGGAATTTTTTAAAAATGTTTCTAACTAAAATTATTATTTAAATCCATTATTTTTAATAATCTGAGTTATTCTTTAAAATTTCTAATTAAATTCATTAAAAATTAAGTTTCTAAAATTTCAAATTAAAACCTTTTGGAGTTCATCTATATTTATGACAATTGTAAATGCATTTTTTTTAAAATTCAATTAATTTTGAAATATTTAAGTAAAATTATTCATTAAATAATTTATAAGTTATAATTTTGATAGTTCTTCAAGAATTAAGTTATTTAAAAAGAAATTATTGTCAGAAATAGAAAAAAATTGAAGGTTTTGTATTAGAATTTATGTTTGAGGCAAACAAAAAAAAAAATAAAAATTGAGAATTTTTATATTGAATTCTAAGAATTTAATTTTTTCCAGTACTTTTAATAAAAATCCCGCAGACTTTTTCCTGACCAATTATCAAAATATGTATTTTTATTCTCACTTACTTAAAAATATTGCGCGTAGCTTTGAATTGTTTCAAACAACAAAATTCAATGAAATGCTTCAATTTTCGATTCTCCATTAAACGCGTTAGGGACTTTTGCGAGGACGTATGCAGCATAACTGGGAATGAGACTTTTTGCAATTGATTGTCAATCTGGAAAGAAACAAATTTGTTAAATAATTCATTTGACAATTAATTTTAATAGTAGGTAGGCAGTGGCAGTTTTAGTTTTTCCTTTTTTTTTTGTTAGTAAAAAATCGCACCTGCATTCTGTGAAGATAACCCTGAAGGTACGTGAAGGTTGCTGAATTTCTATAGTGAAACCAAATTCCCGGCGAGTAGGTTCTTCGAAGTTTTCCAAAGAACGGTTTTGTCATGTACATCTTGGAGAGGTCAATCTAAAAAAAGGAAATTTTTAAAGAGTGAACATAATTTCCTTTTCATTTAATTAACGTGTGATTTGCCAAATTTATTTTAAGATAAGTATAGAATAAACTGTAATTTAAATAATTTTTACATCTATAAAGTTTTCAAATTGGGCCTTCTTAGCGTCATTCGTGTATTTTTTCTCGATCCACGCGCTTAATTCCAAAGTAAGCGATTTCCACTTTTGTCCGACGAAAACTTCCCAATGAGCCGCTGAATCCATTATACTTGCAAGTGCCAATTCTCTACAGTCTTCATTCGTATTTGATACCTTTGGATAAAAAAAATTCACAAAAATTTTAACAAAAAATCGAAAATCAAATTTAATGAAAATTAGTTTTAAAAAATTATATTAAAATCTTTTTTAAAAGAGATATGTAAATAAAACTTTGCACAAATATATTTTACAAAAAAAATTTTTTTGAAAAATTGTTGTTCTTTCTTTGAAAGTATTTTTATTTTTAAAGAGTAAATGTGGTGAAATTTTCACTTACGAGACTGAGACCAATTCCTGAAATAGTGAAGAAAATTTCCCTTTCGCTGATTTCGGGATCGACGATACTTCTCACTTTTATGAATATATTTTCATCTTGAGTAAACATTAGGACCCTTTGCTCTCCCTCCGTGTAGCTCACCCAGTAAACTGTTGTTTTACTACTTTGCACTTGGTCCAATTTCAAGGGATCTATCTCAGCATCACTGTCTGTATCCTCATTGCTGCTTCCACCCAAAATCGAGGTCTTTTCCTCTAAGACAAGTTTCTTCGATAGAGATGTCGAGGATCGCTTCAAAGTTCGGAAAAATACAATTTCTTCTCCATATCCATTCTGAAAATTTTTAAAAGGAAAATTAAAATTTTCTTTTTGCAAAGTCACAAAAATTGGATAAATTTTTATTATTTTTTAATAAATAAATAAATTTCTGTAAATTTACATGCTTAAATTTTATTCTTTTTACATTCTCATAAAAAATGAGAAGGTCTTGAATTTGCGCGATTTTAAGCAATGTCTAATTTTTTATAAAAAAAATACATTACTGAAATTTTGTAATTTATATAAATTTGTAAATAGAAAAAAATTATTTAGCCTTAATAGTCGCTTACTTGACTAAATGGAATAGATTTTTTTTAATAACCACAATTTTGAGAACATACAATTTTCAATTTAAGAAAAAATACCAAAAATTGTTAAAATAATAAAAAGTTTTTTTTTTTTTTGAAATGAAAAATTAAAATATAGTGAGACCTTTGAGAACTGAGCGATAAATCCTTTTGTTTTGCTACTGTAGACATTCCAAATAAGCATTCTGTCCTTAGTTGGATTGTCCCAGGTGTAGAGCAAGCTTTGCAGCGGATTCAGAAGAGTCGCTTGTCCCAAATTAATTTGATTAATTTTCAAAAATAATTCAGCGCACAAATTGTCGATTCTCACGGGTGCGTCGCCGTCTTGGAATCTTTCAAACGTTATGTTAAAAGGTGAACTGCTTCCTCCTTCAATAGTAACTGACATCGCCGTCTAAAACATTTCAATAATTTAGATTTTTTTAAATTGAACTAAAAAATTATACATTTGAAATTTAATTTAATTTTAGTTTTGTGTCGGCTGCAAACTAAATTAAACAAACTGAATTTAATGTTGTGTCTATTTTAAACTAAATTAACAAACTGAATTTAATTTCGTGTTGATTCGAAACTGAATTATTAACAAAATGAATTTAATTTCGTGTCGATTTGAAACTAAAGTTTGAAAAACTTAAATATTTAGTGTCAATCACAAAATCATAAAAACTAAATCTTTGCTTGAATACTTTTTCATTTTTAAATTCAGTTTCCTAATTTAGTTTGTGGATTGAGTTTCGAGTCGACACGAAACTTAACTTAATTTAGTTTTTTATCAACTCAGAAACTGAAATGAAACTAGATTTTCGTGACGGTCCTAGATTTAAAAATAAAATTTTTAATTTTTTTTTTTTTTTTTTTTAAATTTAAATAAAATTCTTTAAAGAATAAAATAAATTCAAAAATGAATTTTAAGAAATTTTAAGAATATTAATACATAAATTTAAAAGAAATTCTAAAATCAAAAATTAACAATTTAGTGAAATTTGAAGATCATTGTGTATAAGAAGAGTAGAAATTAAAAGAAGCAAAAATAAATTGCTAACTAGTTAATTCTAATTAATAATTATTATAAACAAATATGCCAAAAGCACGTTTCGCACTCGAAAATTAATCTTAATAAAGTATCAAAAAGTAGTTTTAAAACTGAAAAAAGTAGTAAAAAGTAGTAATCAAAAAATTAAATTTGAAGCCTAAAAAAATTCATTTTTGTTAGTCAATTCACAAAAATTGAATTATTTTCCAAATTTTTGGTTAAAAATAGAATTATATTTAAAAAATAATTTTTTAAAGTAAAAAAATAAAATTCTTTAAAGAATAAAATTTATTTTAATTAAATTTGATAAAATTTGCTTGAAAATTCAATTTAATCTCGATTTTTAAATTGTTTAGGCGAATGTATCTTCAATAAAATTTTAAATATAATTTTTCAAAAGACTAATTTTTTTCATAATTTCTAAATTAAACTATTAAAAACTTAAATAAGTTTTATTCAATAAATATTAAAATTAATAATTTAATTATATTCTTTAAAATAAATAATAAAATTTAAAATTTAATTTTTCTTTAAAATAAGTATTTAAATATTATTAATTTTAGAGCAATTAAAATTTTCAGATTTCAATGTAAAAATCTTTTGAAATTTACTTAAAAATTCGTACAATAACGCTTTTAATATTCAATCATTATATCTAGAATTTAAACGGAAATTCCTATTCAAATCAATTCTTGTCAGAAATGCAAAAATTAATAACTGATTTAATAATTAATTAATTAATAAAATTGAATTCTAATAAGGATTTTTCTCAAAAATGTTATCAAAAATTGAATTCTATCGAAGAATTTTAAGAACATTTTTAAGAATAATTTCATTTTTCGAGAAATTTATATAAAATTGTATTAAAAATAATTGAAATCCTGCGAAGAATTTTATTATTTTAATGAAAATAGATGAATCCTTGCATTGGATTTTATTAAATTTCTTTTAAGTAATTGCATTTCTGTGAAGAATTTTATTATTTGTGAAAATAATTGAATTCTTGCGAAGAAATTTTTATTAGGTACAATTATTTAAAAATAATTGAATCCTTTTGAAAAATTTCTTATTAAAAATTTTGAAAATAATTAAGTTTTTTCAAGCAATTTAATTAATATCTTTCGGTAAATTTTATAAAAACTGTTTTAAAACAACTGATTTCTTTCAAAAAAATTTATGAAAATTTTATTTCAAATAATTGAATTTTTGAAAAGAATTTTATTAAAATTTTAACTGAAATTAATTCTCAAATTAAATCTTGTCAGAAGAATAATTGAATTCTTGCAAAGAATTTTTATTAAAATTGTTAAAAAATAATTGAATCTTTTTAAAAAAAATTTTTGTTAGAAATTTTCACAATAATTAAGTTTTTTCAAGGAATGTAATTAATTTCTTTCGTAAAATTTTATAAAAAAATATTTTAAATAATTAATTTCTTTTTCAACAAATTTTATGAAAATCTTATTTCAAATAATTAAAATTTTTGAAAGAATTTTATTAAATTTTTTTAAAATAATTTCTTTTGTGAAATTTTATTAAAATAGTCGACATTGAAAAAAAAAAATTGGATTTTAGCGAAGAATTTTATTATTTCTGAAAATAATTAAATTCTTGCGAAAAAGTTTCTTAAAATTTTTGAAAATAATTGTATCGTTTTGAAAAATTTTTTAAATAAAATTAAGTTTTTTCAAGCAATCTAATTAATTTTTTTCTGAGAATTTTATAAAAAATTTTTTAAATAATTCATATTCTTGAAAAATTTGTATGAAAATCTTATTTCAAATAATTGAATTTTTGGAAAGAATTATATTAAATATTTTCTTAAATAACTGAATTCTTTTGTAAAATTTTACTAAATTAGTAGGTATTAGAAATAATTGTATGTCAGCAAATAATTTTATTATTTATGAGAATAATTAAATTCTTACGAAAAAGTTTCTTCAAATTTTTGAAAATAATTGAATCGTTTCAATGAATTTTATTAAAGTTTTTTGAATTGTTTCGAAGATGTTTATGAAAATTGGTGAGAATAAATTTTAGTTCAACTATTAGAGGATTTGAAGTGGAAAATGACACTTTTCAAAGTTACCCCATTATCCATTCTGAGAACAGTTTTGCCGACAGTCGTCATGTCAAAGTGTTGAGATACCAATTGACTATTTTTCCATTTGACCCGCATTTTCATTGACTCCGTGTACGGCCAAAATGCCATTCCCTGTCCCGGAAGTAGATCATTCCACAAATCGGCTTCCTCATTTTCCTCCATGAATCGCAGAGCTTTCTTTGTTTTATTATTGCAATAAAAATAGGGCAAGAATGTGACGATTCTCGTGAAAATTGGCGCCAAATGGGAAATTGAACTTTCCGACAGAATGCGATATTTCCTTCGCCTCTCGATGTCTCTGCATAAAATCAACGACATCGAGCTAATCCCATCTAAATTGAACGATGGCGACCATCCTGATTGTTGGGCCTTCAGTCTCACCATTCGTTTTCTTCTTTTTTCTTTTTGCGTGAATACCACGAGTTCATTTTCCGGGATATCGTACATCACATTTGTGTGAGATTCCTGTTTTGGAGAACATTTTTATTATTTTTTATTCTTTTACTTTTGTTGTAAAGTTAAATGGTATTTAAGACAATTTTTTTTAATATTTAGAATAATTTCTGTCAATTTTTGCCAAGAAGTCTCATGTTTTTCTTTTTCTTTTATTTTTTCTGTCTAATTAAACTGAGTTTGAAGAATTAGTATTTTTTTTTTAATTCAAAATTTTCCATTACATTCAAATTTTGTGTGTATTTTCAAAATTGAAAAATTGAAACTAAATTTTTTAAAACTTTTTAAACTCCTGACTTACAAATTTTTGAGTGTTTCTGTTATAATCGTTTGTCGAACTTTTGAATTCAATTTATCAATTTTATGCATAACTTCTTTCCTAAATCAATTTTTGACTATGATTCTTAATGATTTTTAGAAAATTATTCAAGAATTATTATTTAAATACTAAGTTTTAAATTATTTAAATACAAAAATTCATTACTTATGTTTTAATTTTTATTTAATTATTCACAGGCCTCGAAATTAGGATTATTCGAAAGTTTTGCAATTAAATAATATAAACTCAATAATTCAACTAATTTCTAAAAAAAAATTTCTCATTAATCCAAAAATCAAATTTTTAAAAATTTTTATTTCAAACCTTTTGTAGTTTAATTCTTTCAAAAATTTTTTACTGTAACTCTCCTAATATTCAAAAATTTTCTAGAACTTTTCATTAAATTTTTTCTAAATCATAATTAATTTTAATCATTTTTAAAAAGTTAAAATTATTCAAAAGTCAAATTTAAAAAAAAAATTTTACTTGAAACGATTTGAAATTTAATATTATAAAAAGTTTTAACTATAACTCCTTCTAATATTCAATTATTTTCTAGAATTTTGAATTTAAATTCTTTTCTGAATAAATTAATCATTCTTAATGAATGTTAGAAAATTCAATTTTTTTTATAAAAGCAGCAAAAATATCTGTTTATGATTTTTTCTAAACTTTTTAATATAAAATATATAAAATTCAGTGTCAATTTTAGGTTTTTCCGTATTTTTAAAATATATCAAATATTTGAATCATTTCTAGAAATTTTATATTTTTCCACTACTTTGGATAAAGTTTTCTAACTTCTGTAACTTTCCTGACCTGCGACAATACTGTTATTGTCAAAATTCATAGAAATGTTAAAATAAATTTAAATTTCAAAAAAAGTTAAACTCAAAAGTGAAATTTTGAAAATTCTTTAAAACTAAATTTTTTAATTATTGTTTTAATGAACATGTGAAAGAAAAGTCGCATTGCAATGAATTTTATTGCAATTTTTGAAAATAATTGAATTTTATTACTTTTGAAAATAATTGAATTCTTGTGATCAATATTGTTATTTATGAAAATAATTGACTTCCTTCGAATGATTTTTCTATTTATGAAAATAATTAAATCTGATTAAATCCTTAAAGGAATTTTAAAATTTATAAAAATAATTAAATTACTGCGAAGAATTTAATGTCAAATTTTAAAACATTTGATTGTTTCGAAAAAATGTATTCTCAGGAAATTAACATATTTTAATTTTATATGAACTCAATTATTTAAAATAGAAATTTTAAATAGGTAATTGAGTTCCTTTGAAATTTTCATTTTGTTGGAAAATAATTGAATTTTTGTGTAGAATTTTATTAAAATTTTTGTTTAACAATTGAATTCTTTTGAGAAATTTTATTAAAATAGTAGAATATGTATTAAAAATCATTGAATTAAGACAAATTTTTGAAAATAATTGAATTCTTGCGATGAATATTGTTATTTGTGAAAACAATTGAATTTTGCAATGAATTTTATTAAAATTTTTGAATATAATTAAATTTCGACGAAGAATTTTGCAATTTATAAAGATAATTGAAATATCAACGAGTTTTTTTTTAATTTTTGAAAATAATTGAATTTCTGGAAAGAATTATGATATTTATTAAGATAGTTGAATTCTTTCAAAGAATTATGTTAAAATTTTTAAAATTGAAACTAATTTCAACAGAATTGAAATTAAAAGTTTTCAAAAAAAACTTCATTAAATGATTTATAAGTAATAACTTTATGACAGTTCTTCAATAGAATTGAGTTATTTAAAATAAATTATGTCAGAAATAGAAAAAATTTAAGGTTTTTTTTTTAGAATTCGTGGTCATTTCATAGTTTATGGGGCAAACAAAAAGACACAAAAATTCATAAATTTCTTATAAATTCTAAACATTTAATTTTTTCCAGTACTTTTAATAAAAATTCCTGACTTTTCCCTCATTTTCCTGACCAATTCCCTAACTTTTTCCTGAATTCCCTGATTTCTCTGACCAGTGGAATTCCTGAAATTGGGAATTTCATTAAATTGACGTCAATTTTATGTCAATTTCACAAAAAATTGAGATTTAATATACAAGTAAATTAACTTAATAAATTACAATAATAATAATTATTCCAAATAATAAACTCTTAAAAAAATGGTCAAATTTCTGAAAAATTTTGAGTATTGATAATAATAGTAGAAATTGACGATTTCTCTTCGGGTGATAATAAAAAATCTTTCTCTTATGAAATGCTTTTGGCAAAAATTGATATAGAAAAAATGGAAAGTTTTTCTGTTTTTTGAATTATTTACATACCCTGATACTGAGAGGTAGACCAGTCTTATTTACAATCCAATACTGTGCATAAATATCAACAATCCAATTTGTAAGTTTATTCAGTTCGACACACAGCAAAAATGGTTTGGTAAATTCTGATTCACTATCGCTAAACATTTTTATAAATTTCTTCTCTAAACTAGACGTCAACTGAAGCGTTCCACACCACTGAGTACCCAAATAGTTTTGAATCTGAAAAAGATTTCATTGTTAGACAAAAATTCAATATTTTGTCAATATGATTATCAATTATTTATTAAAAATAATTAATTTCAATATTAAATAGACAGAATGTCCAAGAATTCGAGATTTATTGAAATAATTTTGCTGTTTTTTGTTTTAATTTTAATAAAAAAGTTCTGAACTTGTTGGACAATGTCTATGATTATTTATATAGTTTTTTTAGATTCTTTTGGAGTAGAGTGAGTACCTTAAAAATAATCTGTATAGCGCTATTGCATTTTATACAATAAATACTTATTTTCTCCCCGGGCTCGATTCGCATCTCGTAATCCACACTGGGTATACTTATATCTATGACAAAAGGCAACTTATTTTCAAATATAAGAGGCGGTAGCATTCGTATCAGGTACTCTGGAACTTGGCTTTTTGTTTGACTCGATGTCTGACTTTTCGAGCATATCACTTTTACTCCAAACACCGTTGGAGAATTGCTTTCTTTTACTTTACAATAAATATCCTTAGGAACATATAAATCATCACTCAATTCCCTCCAACTTAGTCCTTCGTCACTAACTTCATACTTCTTATCACTGTCAACATTCAAACAGAAAGTATTTTATTTTTAATTAAATATTCCATTTTATTATTTTCATAATTATTTTATTTATTAACCAGCATTAAATACGCGCGTTCTCATTTACAATGTATTTTTATTATTAAAGTTTAAAAAATAATAATTAAAGAAAAAATAGTAAAACAAACATTGTAATTATTAAATAGAAATTATGTCAATTTTTTTCCCGATTTCTAAAAAGTCTAAATTTTCTTAAAAATTGTGATTAAAAAATAAGAAATTATGCAAATTTTTTCAGCTTTTTTTTAATAATACCTGTTTAACATTTTGTTAAATCATTTTCCAATTTTTTAGAAATGGTAATAGAATGAAATGTATAATTACGCTTTGTCAGATAAATTTTTTTAAACAAAACATTCATGTTTTAATAGAAAAAAAATTAAAAAATTTTGCGTAATCTTGATTTGTCAATTATTATTTTTACAATATTACAAGACGATATTTTTTTAGAAAAGGAAAAAAAATGCATAATTTCTCTTTCTCAATGACCATTTTTGAATAATATTAAAAGTTTTCATTAAAAATAAAGAAAAAAGTTTGCTGACTTTCTACTTTATTAATATTTACAATTTCTACCTTATTTCAACACTTGGCACAACAAAGCAAAAAAGATCTATTAATAATAATCGTTGTATTCCGCTAATCTATTCGGAGATTTAAATTAGTTTATGTTTGCTACTTCATTTCCTAAATTTTGTAATAACTTTTCTTTTTAAAAGTTATGAATTTTAAAATTAATCTACTGAATATCATTGAGTTCTTACAAAGAATTTTATAAAAAAAATTAGAAAATATTTAGAGTCTTGTTATTAAAATTTTTGAAAATAATTTAATTCTTGGCAAGAATTTTATTAAATATTTTAGAAAATAATTCTTTGAAACAATTTTGTTACAGTTTTCGTAAATAGTTAAAATTTTGATTAATTTCTTTAAATTTCATGAAAATAATGCAGTTTTTAAAATAATTTTAATTGAAAATTTTGAAATTTACAAAGAATTTTAACAAATCTTTAGAGAATAATTGAATTTTTTAAAAAATTTTTTTTAAATAATTGCATCTATTCGACAAATTTTTATAAAAATTGAATTGAAAATAATTGAATGTTTCCAAGAATTTTATCAAAATTTTAGGAAAGAATTAAATTATCTCTCGAAAAACTGTATTAAAAATTTTTAAAAATAGTTGAATCTTTTCGTGAAATTTTATTAAAATTGTTTTGAAAATAATTTAATGTTTCGAAGAATTTTATGAAAAAACTTTAGGAAATAATTGAATTCTTTGGAAAAAGTTTATTAATAATTTTAAAAAATAGATAATTTGATTACTTTCCTGAAATTTTATTAAAATTGAATTAAAAATAATTGAATGTTTCGAAGAATTTTATCAATACTTTAGGAAATAATTAAATTCCTTCGAAAATTTGTATTAAAATTTTTTTTTAAATAATTGAATCCTTTTGTGAAATTTTATTAAAATTGTTTGGAAAATAATTGAATGTTTAGAAGAATTTTATTAAAACTTTAGGAAATAATTCAATTTTTTCGAAAAATTTTATTAAAATTGTTTTGAAAATAATTGGATTTCTGTGAAGAATTTTATCAAAACTTTGGAAAATAATTAAATTCTTTCAAAAAAATTTTATCAAAAATTAAAATAAAAATTGATTCCTTTCGAGAAATTTTATTTAAATTGTTTTGAAAATAATTGAAGTTCCGCGATGAATTTTACTCAATATAAAAATAACTCTGAATTCTTCCAAAGAATGGTATCATTTATGAGAATAATTGAATTCTTGCATAAAATGTTATTAGAATTTTTTGAATATAATAAACAAGAATAATTCAACTTTTTTTAAAATTAATATTAATTTGAATCTATCACTCGGTGGTAATGGTATTTAATAATATTGATCGCTTGATCAATCACTCCCAGTAAGTCAAAAAAAAAAAAAAAAATTACGTTTCAACGGTTGAAATGTAAAAATTAATTTTCTAATTTTTTATTTTTTTGACTAACTCGGAGTGATCGATCAAGCTATCAATATTATTTTTCAAAATTATTAAAAATTACTAATTAAAATTCAAAACATTCAACAAGAAAAATTAACAAAAAATGAAGAGACAAAAACTGTCTTTAAACTGCGAACATTTATTCGGAACCAGAAGATTATTAATATAGAAGGTAGAAGATTATTAATGTCAGGATTAATAATAAAATAATAAATTGTAATAAATAAGAAAACTCACTCTAAATATGCAGGTAACAAATATATCGGAAAGTGATAAGCAATGAACAAAGGAACATTGTAGGTTTCATCTGGTTCGATAATTGTCATTCTCATATTGTCATCAAATGGATTCAAAGCCTGTCCTATGTGCGCTATTTGTAGTTTTTCCATTAATTGCTTTTTATAATGTAGGCCTATTGCGTAGGAGGTTTCATTGCGTATCTACAAATTTTTAATAATAATTAATAGTATCAAATTTCTTTTAAAAATCTCAAAAATAGAAATTATTCATTTTACCTGTAGTGGAGAGTGAACCGAAATGGTTCTATGTAATTGGCTATCGATCATTGTTTCGACGATTAAATGATATCGAATACCATTTTTAATTGGATGCAATGATATTTGATTGCATCCTCGCCTTCTTGGACAGTAAATTTGAACGTCATCGAAACCTTTCAAAATGCAATGAAAATCAGAAATTAATATTTAAAAAAAAACCAAATATAAAATATTCTTAATTACGAATGATAATTTATCTCTTTCAAGTTTATCTTTTTATTTTTATTTTATTCAGGCTTTTTTATAGCAAAAATTTCTAAAATATTAGAAATGTACCTTCCACCATGATTCGAAGACGCTCAGACGTTATCTTCTTATAAATATTAACTAACGATTCATCGGCAAACGGTGGAAACATTTGCAAAGCACCATCCTGAGAAACTTCATTTTGCTCCAACATTTCACTGTCTATATTCACAATACTAGAGGGGCTTGTTATTTTAGAAAGAGATTCATTTTCCGGACTGCTCGGCACACTCGGCGGGGAATTTGCTTCGTGAAAACTTTTAGCTGCAATTAGGCGTGTCTGATTTTCCGAGTTTTCCTAATTGAACAAAGAACAACAAAATTATAATTTCCAAATTATATTATTTTATCACAATTTTTCGAATTAATTTTTCTGCTTTTTTCAACTTTGGAAGAAATTATGAGCGATATTGAGAAGAGAAAAATGATTACCTTTTCTTTGACAAGAAATTGAACTGTACTTTCACATCCTATATTATTTTGTAAATTAAGTTTTCCACTCTTAGTGACCACTATTGGAATATCGCATTTTGTCTTCAAGTACGTGCTGTAAATTAATTCCATCAGTGCAATTGTATTAGGCGAGACGGTTAAATCTAATTTATCTTTTGCATTTATGATAAAATATGTGGCTCGAGTGTTCCTTTTAATTGGTGTTTCAATGACGGTATTGTCTGCAAAATTAAGTCGCTATTAATTCTCATGCATCTCAAATTACTCTCATTAATAAATAAACATAATAATAATAATAATAACAACAATGTTAATAATAATTATAATAATAACAGGGATCACAGTATTTTTTTCTTTGAAATAGGTGTAAAAGTGAATGATTTTTGAAAAATAGGACAAAAAGGTGAAAAAAAAATTACATAAAATAAACTTCTTGCAAAATAAGTAATTTTTATATATTGAGATTTTGAATAACTTTATTTTTTCTTCAAAATTGAAATTGAAATTTTTTTAAATGTAACAATAAGACTGACAATTTTTTATTAATAAAAGTTAGAAATAAATAAAATTTCGATTGATTGAAATTTAGATTCTTTGAAATTCTTTATGTCCCTAAAGTTTAGAAAATTTAAATTAAAGGAAATTTATTTATTTCCCTTCTAAAGTTCAAATTTATTATAATAACGTTTTACGTTACGTTTGAAAAAAATAATTTACAAACTTTGCAAATATTTAATTCAGTTTTTATTTTTTTATTGAAGTAAATAATTTTTCTAAATATTTATATCATATTTATTTCTTTATTTATTATACCCAAAAGAAAATAGATAAAATAGACCAAAAAAATATAAAATTATATCGAAAAGATGATAGATTTTTCAATTTTATTGTGTAATTGAAAAAGTTTTAAATAATTGAAATTTTGTAAAATTTTTTGAAAAAAACTGAATTTTAAAAAAGAATTTTTTTGAAAAATATTAAAAATTATGAAGTTTTTGAAGATTTTTAATTACAAATATTGAAAATATAAGATTTCTCCAAAATTCTAATCCGAAGCCTAAAAAAAGTAGATTTTTGAAAAATTTCAATTTACTTTTTCTGGAGAAAATTGAAATTTTAAAAATTAATGATAAAAAATTAGTTTTTTTTAAAGATATTAGAATGTTATTTTTAGAAAATAATTCAATTTTTTTTAAAAAGTGTTTGGACAATTTAAAAACCTAAACGATTTTTGAAGAATTTCAGTTAAAATTTTTTAAGAATGATTTTTTTCCCCAAAATTTTAAAAATATTTCTAAAACAGAAATTTTAAAAACAAAGTGAAAGGTAGAAAAAAGTAATTGAAAATTTTAAAAATAATTGAATTTTAAGAAATTATAATGACAAATTCTAAGAATTAATTTGTTAACAAAATATTTTTAATATAATTTTTTAAGTTAATTTTCATTAAATTTAGTTTTTAAATTTTCATTTGAAGATTTTTCATTAAAACTTTTGAGAATTTAATTATTTTCAAAATCTGCAATTAAAATTCTTCAAAATTTAATTTTCAAAAATTTTAATGAAATACTTTCAAAAAATCAAAAGTTTTCAATAAAATTTTAGAAAATTCCAATTATTTAAAAACTTTATGATTATATATTTCGAAAATTGAATTATCTTAAAAGAATATTAAAAAAATGAAAAATAATGAAAGATTAAACTATATTTATTTTTCGTACTATGAAAATCGAAAGAAGTTCCATTTTATACCAAAAAAGTGGTATTTTGTTGTAAAGTTTGGAAGAAAAGTCAAAATTGTCGCATTTTTTGAAAATATGTCGAAAAAGTCTTAAAAAGTCCAAAAAGTAATTTTTTCGAGGCCTGTTTTTATGAATAAAATATATAATTCATAAAAATTATGTTTATAAGAAAATAAAAAAAAAGTTTTTAAACTTTCGCCGAATTGTTTTTAAAATATAAATAAATAAAATAATTTATTATAAACTGTAAATTGAAATGATTGCATCTGAGATT
Source organism: Leptopilina heterotoma (assembly GCF_015476425.1). Taxonomy (NCBI): domain Eukaryota; kingdom Metazoa; phylum Arthropoda; class Insecta; order Hymenoptera; family Figitidae; genus Leptopilina; species Leptopilina heterotoma. Next base: position 311,722 of record NW_025110914.1, read on the forward strand.
AATTGACTTTAGAGTTTGAAATTTACTTTGTTCAAAAATTTAGATAATTTAAATTTCAATCAACTGAATTTATAGCTGAATTGAAAATAAGATGAATTGAAATTCTAAAGATTAATAATTTTAAATAATTAAATTCAAAGTCAATTTAGATTTTAATCGATGAAAGTTTTGAAAAATTAAGATTAAGATTTATTAAAATGTAAATTAATTAAAAGCTTTATAAACTAAATTTTCGATTGCAAATATTTGTAAAATCTATAAAATAGACCAAATTAGGTAAAAATTAACGAAATAGATGAAAAAATTTTCAAAAGATTTAAAAAGGTGACAGTTTGGGAAAAGTGATTTTTCAATTAATTTACTTGGCTCTGCGAGACATTCAGGTGTCAGTTCCAAGCCCTCGTCTTCGTATTTACTGGACTCGTCGGACTCACTTCCCTCCTCATCGCTTGTGTCCTTATTAAAAAGATGACTAAAGGTCTTTGCCAATTTTTCCGATTCACTATTATTGTCTGAATCCGAATCATCACATTCGAAATTATAATTTAGCTCTGAAAACAATACTTCATGTCAATTTTTTTTCTTTTCATTCTGAATTTAAAAATCTTAAATATTAAATCCTAAATTATACCAGTTATTTTTGATGGAGTTGCATGAGCTGGGGGAATAAAAACCATATCTTCATTATTCTCGTCTTCACTACTATCCATCTCTCGTTTCTTCTTCTTTGAAACTATTTTTCTCAAGGGCTGTTGAGAATAGTTTAGCCAAGAACTTAGTGAATAAGCTTCGTCTTGGTACATCTGAAAAAGAATTTATTTAGTTTATTCGTTAAAAATACAACAATTATATTAATGTAGATTTTGAAAATTAAAAATTGATTAATTATAAAAACGTACCTTAAATGTTAACGTCCATGGTATATATTGACAATTATTTTCTGGACACAGACCAATGAATGGTTCCCACAGCTTAGTATTAACATTAAAACAATAGACATAGATTTTCACACTAGATTGCATTTGGAAATTGGGACTATCCCAATCAGAGACACTTCCACTAATTTCCGAATCTCCTTTTAATAGCGAAATTCGTTCGACGGTCTCTTCCATTTCCAATTGCACGTGAATTGATACAGGTTTTAATTCGAAATATCTTACTTGTCTATCACATTCAGATATATTTAACGAGTGACTAGAGAAATCTGAAAAAAAGAAATTTGTATAAAACAAAATTATTAAATTAAACAAATTCAGAAATTAAATTAATCATTAAAAAAATAAATTAAAATTAAGATATTCGAGAATTTTTTCCAAACCTTTCTCAGTTTCTTTGAATGGAATATGGGACACGGGTTTCGGTGACCAGAGATCGTTGTGTGAATTAGAATCCCTATTGATTGTTTGTGAAGTTAATTCGCAGTCGCTTCTTTTAAAGAAGTTTAAAGTTTCACTAAAAATCTAAAAAAGAGAATTGCATTATTATTTTGTTTTTTCCTATTTTTTTTTTAAATCTACAGGCCTCGAATCAACTTTTTCCAGACTTTTTCATGATTTCTAGAAAAATTCTTAATTTTTTCCGTTATTCCAATAGTAACTTCAATTTTAAGATTTGTAAAATTCAATTATATTCAAATAAGTTATTGAAATTTTTTAACATTATTTTTTTAAAAATAGGTAAATTATAACTTCTCCAAAATTCTATCATTTTCAAAACTTCAATTAATTTCACGAAAATTTCAACTAATATTTTTTAACTGTTAATAAAAGTTAGGATTCAAAATTTTAATTTTCACAAATTTGATATCGAAACCTTTCAAAACGTAATTATTTCTATAAATATACCTATAGATACTATAATTCTTCAAAAATTCAATTATTTTCTCAAATTTTTAGAAATTTTTTAGAAATTTTTTTTTAAAATTCTTATTTTGGATAATTTTGAAAACTTCTTAAAGAATTCAATAATTCAAAAAAAATAGTTAAATAAAAACAATGTTCACTTAAAAATAAAAATCGTCCAAAATTCAATTATTTTTAATTCCATTTTTCGATGTAATGAATAAATTTCATAGACATTTTCTAAGGAAAAAATTAGAAAATATTTTATTTTCCATAATTTGTGTTTTTTTTTAACTTTTACAATTTTAAATCATAATTGAATTATTTCGAAGAATTTTAATAAAAATTTTTGAAAGTAATTGAGTATCTTTAACGAATTTAATTAAAATTGCACTAAAATTAATTGAATTCTTCTAAAGTGTTTTATAAAAATTTTTGAAAATAATTGAATTCTTTCGAGGAATTTTATAAAAATTTTTTAAAAGTATTATTGAATTCTATAAAACCACATTTTATTAAAATTTTATTGAAAATAATTGATTTCCTCTTAAAAGAATTTTATTATTTATGAATTTAGTTAAAATTGTATTGAAAATAAGTGAATTCTTTCGACAAATTTTATTAAAATTTGTAAAAAAAAAATCGAATTTTATTAAAATTGTAATGAAAATAATTAAATTCCTTCGAAGAATTATATTATTTATAAAAATAGTTGAATTCTTGAGAAGAATTTTATTATTTATGAAAATAATTGAATTGTTTCAAAAAATTTTATTAATATTTTTGGAAATAATAAAAAATAATAGGTAATAATTGATTAGTTTTGAAAACAAAATCAATTTTTCAAATTTAATTATTTTTGAAAACAAAATCAATTTTTCAAATTTAATTATTTTTAAAAACTTTTACTATATAACTCTGCCAATATTTAATTGTGTTTAGAATTTTTTGTTTAGAATTTAGAATTTTTAACGAAAATTGTTTTTTAAAATAATTATTTTTAATAATTTTTAGAAAGATAGAACAATAATTTTTCTTTTCAGGACAAAAGTTATTTTTATACGCTTAGAGACTGGAAAAAAATAAACCTCTTTTAAGAAAAATATTTGAGTGTAGTTATTTTTCACCCTGTGAAAATGAAAATAACTTACTTTTTTAATTTTTTAAACCAAAAAAGTGGAATTTTGTTGCAACGTGTGGAGGAAAAATCGAATTTTATCAAAATAAGAAGAAAAAAGACGTAAAGTCATATTATCCGAGGCCTGAATTTGTTTTAAGGACATGTCAATTTTTTCTATTTTAGAGAAAGTTGAACACTACGAAAAGACGTTTTTTTCTGTCATTTATATAAGAAAAAGAACTTTTGTTTATATCCTAAATGTTTATTTTTAAACCACTTCAATAATTATTATATTTTATTTTCTATGTTCAAATTAATTTCATAAAATTATATCATAATTTTGATTAATATTGAATTTTTGAATTACCTCCGTAAAAGTGCAAATTGTCCCAACAGAAAGATGTAAATTAATCGAACTGACAATTGCATTAATTTGAATTTCTTGAATTTTTTCCTTCCGACAGATTTCCACATCACATGGAAGTAAAACCCAGTGCGGTGATTGTCGAAGATATCGTTGCTGACTTTTGCTCTTGGCTCGTACATCCGACAATGTGCAGACAATTGACGAGGAGCCTTTGTGACGACTCGATTCAATCATCAATTCCGCTTGGAACAAAATTGCGTGAGCATTACTTGCACTCAGATCGCCAAACAAAAGCAGCTCCGGCTTTCGAATTCTGATTGAAATCGAAGAACCTTAAATTTAAAAAGAATTTTATTATTATTTATTTTTATATTCAATAGAAACTTATATTTTTTTATTTAATATTTACTAAAAAAATTATTTTTTATATATTTTAGAAATAAATTGACGGTGTAAACTTGCTAAATCACATTCTGGTGATTATTTCATCCCCAGTCTAAAAAGTTTATAAATAAGAAAAACTACGAAGCAAAAAAATAATTTGTTTATTAAGAATCTCTCTTTTTAATAAACAAATTATTTTTTATGTAAGTTGAAGTTTTATTACAACAAATAATAATTTTATTTTTTGCAAGTTTTATTTTAAGTTATTTCTAGGGACAGAAATTTTCCAAAATGCAGATTGGTTTATATTCTAAATCAGCGAAATTATAAATAAATGATAAAAGAAATAGAAATATAAATAAAAGTAGTAAATTTTTAAATAAAATATAATTTTCTAAATCATACTTCCAACTTCTTTTCCTTCAATAAATACCTGTTTGTTCTTCTGCGAATAAAGTGGGATCCAGCGGAGTGTGGGTTTCCTGTTTTATAGCAGTTGTCTGAAAAGTAATTGAAAATTGAAAATAAACTAATTATTTATACAATTAATTTGAAATAAAGCTTATCAATTTTATACAATTATAAATTTGTTTTTTTTTCTTTTATTTGAATTTGTGAAATTTAAAGAAAACTTGATTTTGAAATTATCAATTTTTCTTCAACGTATAAATTTCCCTTTATAAGAAATTTAATTCAAAAAATCATTTTTGTCGCACTTTTAAAATGATTGTTAATTTATTTATTTAAATTAAGAAAATTACTAATCATTATACTTTAAAAGCTAAATTTTGGATTTTGGATTTGACAACAATTTGGAAAAAGAAAAAAAAACAAAAATTTAATAATTTTGTCATATTTTTCCCTTTTTTCTACAAAAACTCGATAATTTTGTTTTTAAATTATTAAAAATAAAAAATTTGTTTTTAAAAAATTCTACGAAATTTCCAGTTGTTTAAAATTTTTTTAATTGTTTTCAAGAATTCAATTATATTCAAAAGTATTTTTTAGAAAAATAAATTTTTTCAGAATTTCTAAATTCACTTATTGAAAATTTTAATTATTTTCCTTACACTTTCCTCTAAATATAACAATTCAACTAATTACAAAAATTTGATGTTAACATTTTTCAAAAAACTAATTTCTTCAGAATGCTAATTAAATTTATTTAAAATTTAGATTTTCAAAAATTTTAATTTTAGATCAAGAATTATTATTTATTTCTACTTTTTTAATTTTAATAAAATTCTTCGAAACAATTTAATTATTTTCAAAAACTTTAATGAGATTCTTTACAGGAATTTAATTATTTTCAATACAATTTTAATCAAACTTTTCAAAAGAATTCAATTTTTATTCTCAAAAAGTTTTGATAAAATTCTGGAAAGAATTTTTTAAAGAAAAATCGAAAAAGTCACAATTTATCAAAATAAGTCGACCAAAGTGACATTTTTGGAAAAAAAATTTTAGAAACTACTATTTTGAATAAACTTGAAAATAATCAAAAAGTCATAATAAAAAATTTTATTGTCAAAAGCAAGCTCCTTTCTCACTGTAAAAAATTGATGAAATATTTATATTTTTTTATATAAAAGGAAAATCATGTAAAACAAAGTTTTTACTTTGTAAAAACAAACTTTTTCGAAAAAAATATTAATTTCCATTTTCGTACTTACAATTTCGTTATCATAGCCCTCGTAACCCTCGTTGATGAGACCCTCGTCAATTTGCTCCGCTGGTATCGAATCCAAGAAGTATTGAACTAAATTTAACAGAAATGGAATACACAAATTGACACGAGATTCTTCAACCAGCATATCGAAGCAAGTATCGCCCGTTGATGTTCTAGCGAAAGAAAAGTCCAATGCTGCAGGCATCGATATGTAAACTCCCGAGTCAGAATTAATTCCCATTCGTTTCGCCGGTGACTGAATAATTCTACAAAAAAAAGCAAAACGAAATATTAAAATTTTTCGAATTTCAAAAATCAATTTTAAACAAATTTTGCATTTTTTATAAAAATGATAATCATACTTTTTAACGATTGCTCCTCGTTTACGCATATCTTCCAATTCACAACTTCGAACCGAAACTTTTATCGTCATACTCTTATTATTAAAAAGCTCGAGTGACGAACTTATTTCTCCAAAAACAAGTTTACACAGTCCATGATTTAAGTCTCTTACAGGTGAACTTAGAACCTAAAAAGATTCAGTTTTTTTTAAAGAAAAGTAAAATTGGAAAGTTACAGGGTTGCCACAAAAATTGGATTAATTTATTTTTCCCTGATTTCTAGGCAGAACTTTGATTTTTTCCCCGACTCTAAAGAATATTTTAATTTACTCTCAAAATTCGGAACATCAACAGTTTTTTTCAAAATATTTAATCATTATCACTTTTCCTTAGGAATTATGATTTTTAAAAGTTTCAAATTTCAAATCTTTTGAAATTCAATAATTTTTAAGAACTACTGTAACTTACAAAAAAATGTTTTCAAGATTTGAATTCAATTGTTTTCTAAAATTTTTAACTAAAATTCCTCTCTAATTAAATTATTATTTTTGATAATTTTTGAGAAAAGTTCTTGAAAATTTAATTATTTATTTAAAAAAAAAGTTCACCTAAAATATTTCTGAAATCCACTTGTTTACAATTCAATTTTATGAAATTTCAATTATTCAAAAATGTTTCCATTAAGTATACATTCTTCAACATTTTTAATTAAAAGCTTTTAAAATTCAACTTTTCCAAAACTTGTTTTATGTAGAACTAAAAAAATTCATTTTTAGAAAATTCATATCACGTTTGTTCTAATTAGTTGAAATTTTTACTAATTCAAATTTACAGAATAAGTTTTGTCATAATATTATTGCAAAAAAATTTAGAAATCAATTTATTTTAACTATTTTGCGTGTTAATATGTGACATTTTTTTATTTTAAAAGATAAAATTTTTGATAACTTTTTATATTAATTTTAGTAATTTTTCAAACTTTTTATAATTTTGTATCTGAAATAATTTAATTTTTACATAGAATTTAATTATAATTTTAGAAAATAATTTAATTGTTTTTAAGTTTTTATGGAAATTTTGATGAAAATAATAACATTTGTGGAATTCAATTAAAATTCTATTGAAAATAATTAAATTCTTAGATATAAAGAATTTTTTAGAAATTTTTAAAAATAATTTGAATCTTTTTGAGTAATTTTATTAAAATTATATTAAAAATAATTGAATTCTTGCAAATTTTTTCGATCAATTTAGTAACAATTGTATTTTAAATAATTTAATTGTTTTGAAGAATTTTATTAAAGTTGAATGTTTTTAAATTTTGAATCTAAAATTATTAAAAAATTGCAGTTGATGCTTGAAAATGAATAATTAAATTTTATTTATAAAAAGTGAAAGCGTAACTCTTATGAAATTCAATTATTTTTTTAACGTTTAAAGAAAAATATTGTTGCTAGACAACAAAATTCAGAATTTTCCTATAAATTTCAGAAATTGAATATTTCTCCAGTACTTTTGAAAAAATTTCCTGACCTGTGGCAACCCTGAATTAGTTATTCGATTTTAACTAATTAGTTAATTAATTATTAATAATTAATTAGATAATAAATTATTTATTAATAAATAGTTAATTAATTATTGATTCATTCGTGAAAAATGTTCAGTTAAAAGCTCTGTGTGTAAAACTAATTAAAATAATTAAATAATATAATAATGATTATTCAGTCGTCAAATAATTAAAAATTAAAGTTAACTTTAATTTTTTAATATTCTTTTTGAATTTTGTCCAATTTTTAATTAAATAAATAATAAACCCGACAAAATTGAAAAAGAAACATTAAAAAATTCCGCAAAATAATTAGAAAAAGTGTAATTAAAAAAAAGCAGAATTAATAAGAGCAGATAACTGAAAGAAATAATAATAATGAAAATAAAAGAAAACTAACGTGCTTCGTGTTTTAATGAAAAGTGTTTTTGTTTTTCTTTAATTGGCTCTCGAGCGAAAAGTACCTCCTCTGTGTCTGAGAATAAATTAAGTTGCAATCCATCTAAATTCACTTTTAGACTTATTTCGCAAACTGGATTTTCATTTTGTGAAAAAAATACTTCCAATTTCTTGACAATTGCATCTTCTGTTTTTGTCGATTTATTTCCCGACGAATCAACATCGTAGCCTAAAAATTTGCGTGCCAAAAATGTCTTCGACAAATTCTCCTCCCATAATGAGAAAATTGATGTTAAATCTTTTTGTCCTAAATTCGTGGTTATCGCATCAATTGAACCTTGAATGTGACATAGACACTGATCGTCCATTTTACGACCAATAATATTGCGATCAATTATTTTTCTTTTTATGTCGAAACGAATTTGAATTGGTTCAACTATTGGTTCCTGTTAATGTAAATTTAATAAATTATTTAAATTATTCTTTAGAAAAAACACTTATTTTCGTTTTTCTATTTTGTATTTTACATTTTTGTATTTTTCATTATTTCTATTTTCTATTTTGTTGCAAAATAAAATTGTGTGAATCTTACTTGAATTTCCAAATTTCCACCAAGTGTCATTATTGCTCTGGACAAAATCATTGCATTCAATTTTATCAAAATATTATCCAGCACACAAAGATTTGATTCGTTATTGACTTTGCTGTGCTTTGTCAATTCACTTATTTTTAGAAAATTTTCTATCGTCAAATTACCTGGAAAGAGAAATTTTTTCAGTAATTTAATCTTTAATAATTATTTATTTTGAATTTCTTTCGTAATTTAAATTTAAATAATATTTTAAAAATATTTTCTTGTTTTATTTTTAATCTGAACTTTAGTTTTCTTTATTTACAAACTTAATTCAATTTAAATTTTTTCATTAAAATTAAAATTAATATCTTGAAATTAAAATGATTTCGGATTTCAAATACTCACCAATATCGAAAACCAAAAGATTTGGATAATCTTTTTTTTGTGGAAGAAGAAATGTAGGTCCTTGAAGATCAATTGAGACTTGAAGTTTAATTTCGCTTTTCATAAATTCCGTGATACTCCAAAAGAATAAATTTTTCAAGTGCCCGGAAACTCGGGAATGGAGAAAATTTACAAATGGATGGAGAAAATTCTGTGGGAAAAATTGAGAGGTTTTTTTTTCAATTTAATTACTTATTATAATAAATAAAATAAAAATTAATAGAATTTTTTTAATATTAGACAGGATTCGTACTTGATAATTTGTTTTTAAAAAGTAGCAAAAAGTATCTTTAAGACTAAAAATTAAAAAAGTTGTAGAAAAAGTAGCTATCGAAAAATAAAATTTGATAGCAAGAAAAACTCGTTTTAGACAATTAGCAAAAATCACAAAAATTTTATTCTGTGTTTTATTTTCCTGACTTTTTTCTAATTTTTGCAAAATTCAATTATTTTCCAAACTTTTATTTTAAATTCTTCAAAAATGCGATTATATTAAAAGAATAATTTTAAAAGTGTAGAAATTAAAATTCTTTAAAATACAAAATTTATTTTAATTAAGTTTGACAAATTTTTCAAGCAATTGGAAATTTAATTCAATCTTTTTAAATTATTCAAGTTTTTCGAAACACTAATTTTTTCCAAAGTTTCTAAATTAAATTACATTCAAAACTTAAAAAACTTTTGTTAAATAAATATTCAAATACTTATTTCTTTTTAGACCGGAATTAAAATATTTTAAGTGATTTCAATGCAAAATCCTTTTGTAATTTAAATATTTCTAAAAATAACAATTCTAATTCTTCCAAAATTAAATCATTTTTTGTTAACATTTTTAAAAAGAATTATTCAATAATAAATTAATAAAGTCCTTAACGTCTTTGTCTAAATGTCTTCGTTTATCTTATTATAAATTAATAATTTTTCAAAATTTAAATATTATAACAGTTTTTCAACACTAAAAATAATTTTCAAAAATTTCGATTTAAAAATTTTTTGAAATAATGAAATTTAATTATTTTTAAAAATAACAAAACTTTTGAATTCAATTATTTAATAGAAAAATAAAAAATTTATTGAATAATTGAATATTTCTAAAAAATAAATTCTTCTAAAGATTTTTGTCAAAAATTCATTTAAAATTGTTTAAAAATAATTGAAATCATGCGATGAATTTTATACTTTATAAAAATAATTGTAATTTTTGCAACGAATTTCATTAAAAATTTTTTAAATAATTTAATTTTTGAAAAAAATAGTAGATATTGAAAATAATAATTGAATTTCGAAAAATTGTTAAAAATTGAATCGTTTTAAGGAAATTTATTACAATTTTTTTTTAATTGTTTCTTAAGGATTTTATGAAATTTTTTGAGAATAATATTTTGATTTCAACTATTAGCGAATTTAAAGTAGTGCAAATTTTTAAAGAAAGAGAAAAAAGTAGCTTTTAGTTACACAAATAAAAAAAAAGTATCCAAAAAGTAGCAAATCGAAAAAAAAAATTGTAAATAGTAAGTTTTTGTAGATTAGACGAAAAATAAAAAATTTTACACTCAAAGTTGAAAAAATAAATATTGAGTAAATTTTACATACCTGACAATCGCAGAGAATTTTAGAAATAAAGACACAATTTATCCTGCCGATGGAAAGTTTGAAACTTCCATCAGACATAATTTTTTCATTTTTTGCATCGAGTTCAGAATATTTGTATAATTTTGGAGTGTGCCTCACGTATTTTAAATCAAATACTTTGTCATCCTCATTGGTTAGAATCTGCAAGTTTTTTTTTTTTTAACGAAAATAATTATCAGAAATGTGAAAAAAATTAATAGTTAACAAAAGAAATCGACATATTTTTTTCTTTTTTAGAAAAGTATCAATCAATTAGTTTATATTTTTTATAGAAGAAATGAAAAATGTTTTAACTATTTTTATAAATAAAATAAAATAAGTAAAATAAAATTTTTTTTAGTTTTTTAAGGGACATTATTTCTAAAATTTTTTCCAATTTTCAATTACCTTCGAAAAAAGAGTAACACTGCTCAAATCCTCAATTGTTAAACTCGTGAGATGTGCTCTTAACATCATTCTTTCATTGGCATTGTAAATACAGTCATTCTCCAAGCCCATAATTTTAAAAATCAAAAAATCTGAATCTTTGCTGCAGAGTTTTAGAACAAAAGTATTGAGTCTGATGGAATAACTCAATTTGATTGCACCTAAAATCAAAAATTAAAAATTAACCATACAATCACAAATATATTGAAACAATTTCGAAAAATTGAATTAAAATATTAATTGGTAAATGAAAAGTGAAAAATTTGCTTACCAGGTGGAATTGGAGGATCGCATTCCGTTTTTATAAAAAGAACAGCGTTGCGCTTAACCATGTCCACAATATTTTGAATATTTTGACTATAACAAATTCTAAAAGAAGAAATAGAAAAATCGTATTTTTCATTATTTAAATTTTATTAAACAATATTTTGAATATTGACTCTAGTTTCCAAATAGTTAATAAAAAAATTGTAATAATTTGCACCTACTTGTATAAATTGGAATAATAATTATTCAATTTCATAAAAGCTTGTCGGTGAAAAACGACATTTAAATTCATAATATTAACAGTTAAAGATCGTTCCACATTGCGAAAATGCGCTTTGAAGTCTGGACAATTGGCTTTAACCTGTGACAAAAAATTACAGAGCAATTAAAAACCTAACTTATTTTTCAATAAAATTAATTAATCAAAATTATTTTCTCCGAAACGTCGTATTCAATTTTTTATTACGTAAATTACAAAAAATCTATTTTTAAAACATCAATTTTAATTTCTACATAATTTCAGATTCAACATTAATTAAATAATTGAATCAATAAATAAAAAGTTAATAAAATATTTTCTTCTCTAATTTTATTTTCTTTTCTATTTTATTTTCCATTCTCTATTTTTTATTTTGGATATACTTTAAGGTGCAAAAAAAGTCGTTTATTTTATTCAGAAATGTCACGAAATTTTCTTTTATTTTCCTGAGTTTTCCCTGATTTTTAGAAAAGTTTTTAACTTTTCCCTAATTCTAACAATTATAATTCAAAGTTTTTGTGAAATTCAATTTCTGTCAAATAATTATTTCATATTTTTTAAACATTTTTCTTCAAAAAACACAATTACTTTTAGAAATTGTAAAAAAAATTTAAAACATAAAATTTAATTCAATAATAAAAATTTAATTATTCCTAAAAATTACTATTGTAACGTCTCCAAAATTCAATTATTTTTTTAAAAAAATGTTATCTGAAATTCTTTTCTAAGTTTGAAATTAGTTGTTTTTGTTTAATTTTTTGTTTTGTAAACTTTTTAAATCATTTTTCTCTTAAATGTTTGGAATGATAAAATTATTGCATTAAAAATAATTGAATTCTTATCAAGTATTTTATTAAAATTTGTGAAAATAATAATTGTCTTCTTACGAAGAATTTTATTAAAATTTTTAAAAAAATTGAATTATTCCGAGAAATTTTATTAAAATTGTAATGAAACTAATTGAATTCCTGTAAAGAATTTTATTAAAATTTTTGAAAATAATTGAATTCTCTCGATAAATTTTATACAAATTGTATTGAAAATAATTGAATTCATGGAAAGAATTTTATTATTGAATTGTGTCGATGCATTTTTTTTTTCAAATTTCTGTAAGTAATTGAATTCTTTCAAGGAATTTAATTAAAAAAATATTGAAAATAATTAAAATCTAATAAACAAATTTTATTAAACTTTTTGTAAATAATAAAATTCTTTCAAAAAATTTCATTAAAAATAAATTAAATTTAAAAGAAATTGAAATAAAATTGAATTCTTTTAAAGAATTTTATTACAATTTTTGAAAATAATTGAAATCTTTCCAAGAATTTCATTAAAATTTTTTAAAATAATTGAATTGTTTAGAAGAATTTTTTTGAATTTTTTAAATAATTATTTTAATTGCAAATTTTTAAAGTATAATTAAATTTTACGAAGACTTTCTTTCAAGTTTTTTTTTAAAAAGTAAAAGTCATTACAAATTTTATTATTTTATAAAATTTTTTTATAAATAATTGAATTCTTTCGAGAAATTTTATATAAATTATACTGTAAATAATTGAATTCTTGTGAAGAATTTCATTAACAATTTTGAAAATAATTGAATTGTTTCAAAGAATTTTTTTTAAATTTCTGTAAATAATTAAATTCTTCCAAGAAATTTAATAAAAAATATACTGAAAGTAAATAATTAAAATCGAATATCTAAAAAAATTTTATTAAAATTTTTGTAAATAATAAAATTTTTACGAGAAATTTCATTTAAAATTTAATTAAATTAAAATTGACTTCTTCTAAAGAATTTTATTAAAATTTTTGAAAATAATTGAATTGCTTCAAAGAAATCTATTATAACTTATGGAAAATAATTAATAATGATTAATTAGTTTATAAGTCAATTTTATAAATTTTTGAATCTGACTTTGTTTAAAAATAGAAGTTTAATTTCAAACTAAAAAATTTTGTAATTTGCATAATAATAATAAAAAATTGTAATTGAGAACTAGAAAATTATTATAATGTATAAAATAAATTTCGTACCTTACGATACGAAACAGAACAAACTTCATACTGTCCATCAGTGGAGACTAGTTCTAAATATGATCCCGTTACACCAGCTTCGGTTTTATCAGCTAAAAGAATGGTACCAATTCCCGATTGAAGGGCAAATCCATATTCCATAATGGCAGACTCAAAATACAAAGTGCAGAATTTCAAAATCAAATAGGGTTTTTGTCTTCCAGTTGTGGTCATGTAACCAAAATGAAAAGAGAGCTGAAAATCATCAAAAGAAAAGTTTCAAAGAAAAGTTCGTAATTTGGATCAAATTTTCTCAAAAAAAATCAATGTTGACAATGCGTCTGCAGACCCAACTGTAAATAGAAAAACAAAGTAAATTAGAAAATTAATAACAAACCTCGCCAATAACGAATCTTAGCAGTAAATTAATTCGATTTTGAGGTGAAACAATGTCATCAAAACCTGATACATTCGTCATTCGGAATAATTGTTCCAAGTCTTCTTCGCTTATTTCAGATGATACAACGCTCCTAGAAAATGGAATTAATTTTAATTAAATCAATTAAATTCTTATTACAAAGTTCTACGAAAATTTTAATGAAATTAATTTTTTTATCATTAAATTGTGAAATTAAAATTTATTGAAATTAATTTTTAAAATCGGATTGAATTAAAATTGAAATGTGCTTGAAATTTACTTTTCCTTCTCCAATTTGGCGAAATTTTGTAAATCTTTCATGATGCAGTGGGACATGTTGTGGGCGACAACAGTCGAAGATAAAGCAACGACTGAACGTACTCTAATTAATTTATCTGTCGTTGATGTGAAATCGGGTTTCGGTTCCTTGACACTTTTCAGATAATCAGTTTTTATGGCGTCAATATCCTCCTGACTGGGTATCGCAAGGAGATTTAGAAAATCTACAAGCGACACCAGTCTATTTTCGGATAAATTAAATTTCAATTGCGACACTGAGACATTTACTTTCATCCTGTAAACAAATTTAATTGACATATTTTCAAATATTCATTTCTAAAAAAAATTCATTAACAGCCTGTGACTGTTAGAAATTTACTGTTCATTTTTCGATTATTTTTCTCTTAAAATAATAAATAAATAAAGTTAGTTTCGTTTGAAAAATTCTAAAAAAAATGAATTTTGTCACAAATTATAATTATAAAGTATTTTATAAAAATTAATTTTAAAAAATGTTAAAACTTTTGCTCATCTTAATTTATTCAATGGATACATTTTTAACTATATCAAAAAAATGATACAAATCTTCAATAAAATTATTTTTATAATAATTTTTTGAGAGGAATTCAATGGTCAGACAATTTTTTACCCCTTTTATTTATTACTAAAAAATGTTACGTGCGCTAGCGAGCGGAACCTGACATTCAATTTATTATTATTATTATTATGCAAATTAAAATTTTTTTTTCAAATATGAATTTTTGAATAATTTCAGATTCAAATTTTAAATAACTTAATTATTAACTAATTTAATAATTAATTATTCTTGTTTATTAATTTCAAAAATTTTAATAAAATCCTTCGAAACAATTCAATTATTTTTTTGAAATGGTACAATTCTTCGAAAAAATTCAATTATATTTATAAATGTAGTAAAATTCCTTGCAAAAATTCAGTTATATTCCAAACATTTTCACGAAAGAATTAAATTTTTTTTTCTTAATTTGTTATAAAATTTTTTAAGAGAATAATTGAATGTTTCTTAAAATTAAATTCTCATAAAAAATTTTAAAAACAAATTTGTAAACAATTAAATTTTTTCGACGAATTATAATGAAATTTTTAAAAATAACTGCATTTTCCGAAAAATTTATTTGAAACTGTTTTAAAAATAATTGAATTATTGCAAAGAAATTTATAAAAAATTTGTAAATAATTGAATTCCTGTGATATTTTTATTATTTATGAAAATAATTAAATGTTTGCGTAGACTTTTATTGAAATTTGTTTTAAATAATTAAATTCGTTTGGAAAATTTTATTAAAATAAATTGAGAATCATTGAATTGTGGAAAAATTTTTGAAAATAATTGAAAGTTTGACAACAATTACATTCAAATTTTTGATGATAATTGAATTTCGGAGAAGAATTTTATTATTTATAAAGATAATTGAAATTTTCAGGAGAATTTTTTTAAAAAATTGCATTTCTGCGAAGAATTTTATTACTTTTGAAAATAATTGAATTTCTATGACGAGTTTTATTATTTGTAAAAATAATTGAGTTCCTAAAAAGAATTTTATAATTTATGAAAAAATAATTGAATGTTTGAGTAAAATTTTATTAATTTTTTTTTTGAAATAATTGAATTCTTTCGGAAAACTTTATTAAAATTGTAAATATTGAAAATCATTAAATTCGGAAAAAGTTTTGTAAAGTATTGAAGAAAAAGAATTTTATTAAAATTTTTGTAAATAATTGAATTTCGGAGAAAAATTTTATTACTTTTGAAAATAATTGAAATTTTGACGAGAATTTTAAAAAAAGTTTTGAACGTAATTGAATTTCTTTGAAATTTGTATTGTTTATTATTAAATGTTTGTGTACAATTTCATCAAACTTTGTTTAAACCTTACAATTTGTTTGGAAAATTTTATTAAAATACATTGAAAATCATTAAATTCAAGAAAATTTATGAAAATAATTGAAATTTTGCCAAGAATTTCATTAAAATTTTTGGAAATAATTGAATTTCCGAGAAAAATTTTATTATTTATAAAGATAACTGAAATTCTGACGAGAATTTTTTTAAAACGTTTTAACATAATTGAATTTCTGCGAAGAAATTTTATAATTTTGAAAATAATTGAATTTCTGTGATTAATTTTATTATTTATAAAAATAATTGAGTTCCTAAACATAATTTTATTATTTATGAAAATAATTAAATTTTTTGCGTAGAATTTTATCAATATTTTTTTTAAATAATTAAATTCTTTTGGAAAATTGTATTAAAATAGATTGAAAATCCAAAATTTCCAAAGATTTTAATTTAAAAATCTTTTAAAATTTAATTACTTCATAAAATTCCCGTTATAATGCTTCTTTTATTCAATTATTATCTAAAATTTGAAGTGAAATTCAATTTTAAATCAATTCTTATTACAAAGTTTTACGAAAATTGAATTATTTAAATAAAAAAATAAATAATTTATTGAATAAGTGAATATTTTTTATAAAAATGAATTCTTATGAAGAACTTTATCGAAATTTTGTTTAAATAATTGAATTCTTTCGAAGAATTTTAATAAAAATTTTTAAGAATTTTGTAGAAATTTGAAGAATTTGAAGAATTCATTAAAAATTTTATTAAAAATAATTGAATTCCTGAGAAAAATTTTATTATTTATAGAAATAATTGAATTTTTCTGAAGAACTTTAAATTTTTTTTTAATAATTTGAATTGTTGCGAAGAATTTTATAAAAATCTTTTTAAATGATAAATTTTTTTCGAAAAATTTTATTATTTATGAAAATATTTGAATATTTGCAGAGAATTTTATAAAAATTGCTTTTAAATAATTCAATTCTTTTGTGAATTTCTTTATTACCTAGATATTGAAAATAATTGAATTTCAAAATATTTTTAATTAAAGTAGTAGATATTGAAAATAGTTGAATTTCAAAAAGTTTTTGAAAATAATTGAATAGTTTGAAAGAATTTTATTAAAATTTTTTGAATTGTTTCTAAGAATTTCATTGTAACTTTTGAGAATAATTTTTTTATTCCTACTATTGGCGAATTTAAAGTAGTGCAAATTCTCAAACATAGAAAAAAGTAGCTTTTAGTGTCACGAATCTAAAAAAATATTCAAATAGTATCAAATCGTAAAAAAAGTAGTAAATAGTAAATTTTAGTAGATGAGTTTCGTACTCATCTACTAAAATTTATTTCTCTCAAAAAATTACTATACAAAATAATAATTTTATGTAAGATTTAAATAATTTTCTTGATATAGTTAAAAATGTAGACGAACCCTCCGTTTAAGAGAAGTAATGGTCGAAAAATTAACATTGAAGATCTAAAAGTCACATGCTGTTAAATCTCTCAATTTCAAAAAAATATCTTTTTAAAAAATAATATGTGAATAATATTACTTAGGCAAAACTCGATATTCGGGTTTAATACTGGAAGAAATGGTGACACTCGCTTGTAATTTCGGTATCAAATGATTTTCCGATTCTTTTCGTCTTCTTATGTCTCGCCAGTCGTCGCCTGTTTTCGATTATTTTTCATTTTAATGCAATTTACGGAAAAAAATTACAAATTGCATTCGTTTTTTTGGAATAATGGGGAGTGGAAAATTTTCTCACCAGTATGACAAAGAAGGACTTGACCATCTGAAAACACCATATGAAGTCTATCAAAAAGTAATTCCTCCAATTCCATGAGTGTCGCATCTTCTAATTGCGTGTCAGCTGCTTGTAATTCAGTTTTCAGCGTCATTCTCCCAGAGTCGAGAAGAAGTACATATCCCTCTCTGTAATTAAAGTTTTTTATTAAATTATTACACAGTTTTCTATATCCCGTCTTTTAAATTAGATTAGAAGCGTTAAATTAAATTAAATTGATTATTAACTTCTCGAGAACGATAAATTAACATTCAATGAAAATTAAAAAAAAAATATTAAATTAAATTTAAATTAAATGTTAAATTAAAAAAAATTCATTTAATTAAAATTATTTTTTAATTTATTTGATTTGAATTCACTTTGAATTAATTTAATTTCAATTAACTTATTCAAATTCGTTTTAATTGAATTAAATTTCAATTTAGATGTTAATAAAAAAAAAGTATAGAATGAAAATAAAAATGAAATGCATAATTAGCAGACAAAATTTGTTACGTACTTTTGCAAGGATCCGTATTGTGGAAAAACAATGTAAGGACCTTTTATGTCGACTTTTAAATTAATCCTCAATTGACGACTTAATATTCGATGGACTAACTTTTCAATTTTATTTTTCGCCCTTGAACACATTTTGTACGTGGATGATGTTGCTTGTTTCATTTGAGCGTCATTTATTTTAAAAAAATTTATTATTTCCGACACCGAGTACTGAAAAATAATTTTTTTAAATTGTTAAAATTTAGTAATAATTGTTTCCATTAAATAATAATTAATAATAGAAAAACTAAAAATTAAGAAACTAATCCCTCCATTATTTTCAAAAATTTCAGTAAAATTATTAAAAAATTCAATTATTTTTGATTGAATTCTAGAAAATTTCTATTAATTAAAAACTTTTCAATTACTTGTTTATAAAAATTCAATAACCTTTAAAAAATAGAATTAAAATATTTAAAAAAACTAATTTTTTGGAATTTTAAATAAAATATTTCGAAACCTCTATATTATTAAAAATAATTTAAAATTTTACTAAATTAATGAAAATTTTAACTGAAACTATTTTGGAATTAAATTATTCTAGATGCAATTTGGATCCTTCAATAATGCTTTTTACACTAAAAAAAATATATGAATTTAACCCTGTTAAATAATTTTTATTGACATTAATTTTATTATTTTATTATTAAATGATAAGCATAAAATATTTGTCAGTAACAATATAAAATGACTAAATAGTAAATAAGAATTAAATTTGCATCTTACGTGGTGATAAGTTACTTCGATGGGTTCCAACGATATGGATATATCGTAATTGAAATCTGAATTTAATGGCTTCTTTTCGAAATCTATGGAGAGAAAATTCGGCGCTGCGCTTCCTGAAAAAAATTAAATTAATTAGGTACATAAAATTAATTATTTTCAAAAGTAATAAAATTCTTCGCAAAAATTCAATTACGTTCAAATTTTTTTTTAAATTCTCGTTAAAATTTTAATTATTTTCAAAAGTAATAACATTTTTCTCCGAAATTAAATTATTTACAAAAATTCAAAATAAAATTCTTATTTTTCAATAAATTTCTTTACAAAACTTTTTCCCAAATTCAATGATTTTCAATATCTACAATTTTCATAAAGTTTTCCAAAAGAATTCAATTATTTCAAAAAAATTTTAATAAAATTTTACTCAAACATTCAATTATTTACATAAATAATAAAATTCTGTTTAGAAATTCAATTATTTTTACAAATAATAAAACTCATCATAGAAATTCAATTATTTTCAAAAGTAATAAAATTCTTCGCAGAAATGCAATTTTTTAAAAAAATTCTCCTGAAAATTTCAATTATCTTTATAAATAATAAAATTCTTCTCCCAAATTTAAATATTTTTAAAAATTTTAATGAAATTGCTGACAAACTTTCAATTATTTTCAAAATTTTTTTTTATAATTCAATGATTCTCAATTTATTTTAATAAAAATTTCCAAAAGAATTCAATTATTTAAAATAAATTTTAATAAAAGTCTACGCAAACATTTAATTATTTTCATAAACAATAAAAACATCACAGGAATTCAATTATTTACCAATTTTTTGTAAATTTCTTTGCAATAATTAAATTATTTTTTATTCTTAATACAATTTTAATCTAATAATTCCTTGAGAAATTGAATTATTATTTTTAAAATTTTCATTAAAATTCGTCGAAAGAATTCAATTATTTGAAAATTTGTTGATAAAATTCTTTATGAGAATGCAATTTTAAGAAACATTCAATTATTTATTAAATTATTTATTTTTGTATTCAAATAATTGAATTCTCGTTGAATTTTCTATTAAAAATTGATTTAAAAATGAATTTCAATTAAAACTTTAAATAATAATTGAATATTAAAAGCAATTTTGAGAAATAATTGAATTTTGAAAAAGTTAAAAAAAAAATAATTTGAATTTTTTATACTTTTAACTAACAATTCTGTAGAATTTTTTTTTTAAATTTTTAAATCCAATTCTTTTGAAATTATTTGATGTTTTTATTTTCTAAAATATATTTAATTGGAGAATTTCCGAAAATTGAAAATTTTAATTTTTCTTACTTTTAACTAACTATTCTGTAGAAGAATTAATTTTTAAAAAAAAATTTATTTCAATTTTACTTGAAATTTTTATTTTCTAATATATATATTTAATTTTAGAATTTCCGATTAATTGAAATTATGTAAAATTGAATTGTAATCAAATAAATTTAAAAATTCTCAAAGAACTTTTTCAAAAATTATTAAAGCAATGGATTTATAGAAGAATTTTTAGTTAAAAACACTAAAAAAATTTAATCTTGGAGAAATTACAAAATTATTGCAGAAATTCAATTATTTTCAAAAGTATGTGATAAAATTCTTCGCAGAAATTTAATAAAATTCTTTTTAGAAATTCAATTATTTTCATAAATAATAAAATTCATCGCAGAATTTCAATTATTTTTAATACAATTTTAATTGAGTTCTTCAAAAAATGTAATCATTCTTAAAAATGTTATTAATATTCGTCAAAAGAATTTAATTATTTAAAATTTTTTTTGATAACATTTTTTATGAGAATTCAATTTTAAAAGAAACATTCAATTATTTAATAAATTTTTTTTTATATTATAATAATTGATTTCTAGTATAATTTTCTAATAAAATAATTGAAATTTCGTAAAATTGAATATTGTAAAGTGTAAACAAATTAATTTGAAAATTCTCAAAGAACTTTTTGCAAAATTATTAATAATAATTTATTTAAAGAAGAATTTTACTTTTAAAAAATTCTAGAAAATAATAATTGAATTGAAGTGATGAAAATAATTTTGAAAAAGTTACAGTAACAATATTCTTGTAAAATAAAATAATGATTTTATCACTCGGTCATTCTTAATTATTATATTCTTCTATGTTGTTGAATTTCAGAAAGGTATTAATTTGAATGTTTTGAAGAATTTTAATTTCTACGGAAAAAGTAATAATGATTAAATATTTATTTAAAAATAAAGTTGTTGATGAAGTTATTGATGTTTTCGAATAATTTTCCAAATAAATGTAATAGAACATTTTTTTGTGTATCTAATCATTTTTAGAGTGAATCAGAATATTCTTTAGAGTAAGGGAAAAGTTAAAATTTTTTCTAGTAATCAGGGAAGAACAAAATATTCATACCTGTTAAAACATTGTCAGCTGTAACTAAAGGAACCAATTCATTCTCGCAAGAAACTCCTTCGATAACAATACTTTCAGCTCGGGTAGAAATTTTATATGTTGATAATTCAGGATGTTTTTCAACACTTGCCAGAAATTGAGTCATTGATAAAACTAGTATTTCTTTGTCGTTGCTTAAAAGACTCAGTGAATAATTTGCTAAAGTAAAATTGTACTTGTGATCTGAAAAATAGAGAAAAAATTAAAATTAGAAAATAATTTATAGATTACAATATTCAATCAGAAGAGAATTTATAGATTACAATATACAATTAGAAAATAATTTAAAATTATAAATTTAAATTATTAATCATTTACAATTTACAAAATTTACAATTAATAATTTACAAAATCTTGAATTATTGTTACCTAAAGGTTTAGTTAGTTTATCGCCTTTTCCCTTTCCATCTAAATCGTTGCAATTGAATCCAAGATACTTTCCATTCTTTTGATCATTGTCTTGCGTTTTTGTTTCGTTTCTAACAACTAATCTAACTGTCGATTCTTCAGCTTCTATGGAAATGAGATCGGGGTTTTTGTTTTTCAATTCAATTTTTGCATGTTCTCGCGCTATGACGATATTCAAAATTGATAATGTGTCTTCGTATTTTTGCAAATCCATTTTTAATTCCGTGTCATTTGGCTTTAAAAGATGTTGCATGTAAACTTCCTTATAACGTTTGTAATTCGCTCTATGGGCTTGAATTCTCCTCCAAGTGTACGGTCGTACATTTTGCTCCAGAACAATACAATGCGTATATTTCCACCAGGCTTTCGCGTTTCCCTTTATCGTGCAATTCGAATGATACTTTTTGTGATGCCTGAAAATGTAAAAATTCTAAATTATTATCACATTTTTTTAATATTGATGACTTTCTTCATCTTCAAGTATTTTCGGGAGCAAAAATCTTTTTAATTCTGAAAAATCAATTTCTCCTTTTAATTAAAACAGATATTTTTAATATTGATAAAAAATATTAACCGATGACTCTTAATTTGCAAAGGGATGAAATTTATTATTTGCTTGAAGTAAAAATTGATTAATTGTAAATTAAAAAAAAAAAAAAAATTCAAATATACTCGCCTACTTATTGTTGCTCGATGCAGTGAATCGTAAAGTCTTAGGAACGTGACGTATTGATCTTTGGAAATTTGCATTGCAACGTCTTGCAAAACAATGTCAACTAACATTCGAGAATCCCTCGTTTCCGTTGCTTTACTGATGATTATCTTTATCTTTGTTGTTAATGGTTTTACCACTTGAATAAAATAACAGTTTATTAAATTTATTCAAATTACCTGCAACAATCTGACAAAATTTAATGCCAGAAATCGAAAAAATTTCCAAAAGAGTTACTCTTGTTTTTTAATTGCTCTTTACAGTAAGAAAATGTTTATTAATTAAAATAATTATTTACAATGACTAATGAATTTTAAGCAATAATTTTCTATTATTTTCTCCAATTCTAGTTATTATTTATTGATCTTATTATTATTCTTTTTATAAATATTTATATTTGTTTTTAAATTAATTAATTAATTTTATTAAATTAAAATAAATACAAAAAATACATATAAATATAAAAATGTTAATACATTTTTATATTTTTTTAAATATTTTTTTAATAGGTAATATTTACAATAATCTCATTTAAATCTTTGCAAATGCTAGCAATAAGTTTTTACAGAAAATTCTGGATAAAATATTCTAAAATTATTATTAAAATTTAATTAGTTAATATTAATTTTGATTCTTCTTTCAATGAATAATTTAGACCAACTTACAAAATTGAAATTCCTGATCGTTTAAACCAAACTTTTGAAGTGATCGTCGCATTGTATCTTTCCAATCGACAATTGATTCAAAGTCCCAAAATGCGGGGTTACTTCTTAATGCGGATTCAGACTGAGGATCCATGTAGATGCAAAATGATTCGACTCTTATTAATTGATAAATTGTTGTTGAATTCGTTGGAGTGACGCCAGGTTTCCATTTACTAAAAATTAATTTTATTAGACGAATAATAAAAATAATAATAATTGTTTATTACAAAAACTTCAATTATTATTATTACTTATTAAAAATTAACTGTTTGTATTTAGAAATTATTTTCCAAATTTTTAGTTACAATTCTTCAAAAAATACAATGATATTTAAAAATAATTTTTTAAAGTGTGAAAATAAAATTCTTTGAAATATAAAATTTAGATATTTTAATGAAAGAGAAAATTTTATAATTTTTCAATTTCGAGGAGTTTTTATGCGAAATGAATGATAATAATTTAACAATTAAAACAATTATTTTCGGGAATTCAAATATTTAAAAAAATTTTTGTAATTTGCATAATAATAATTATTATATAATTAAAGTAAAGAATTGGAAAATTACTTATTTGTTGTGGCCATTGTAAGACTTTGCATACAAATTCCGCAAGCACTTTGCACTTTATTGGCGAATCTCTCCTCATATCTCACGTGCACATTATTCACAGTGATTTGAAAATTTTTTACAAGTGACGATAAAAAATTATCAAATATCCCAGAAGGAAAACCTAAACAAAGAGAATTCAGAAATTTTTATTTTTAACTTTTTAAACTAAAGAGAATTCGAAGATTTCTTTTTTTTTAATAAAAAAATTTGTAGTAAATCGCAAATTGTGTAATGTAATTAAAATTAAAATTTGAAAACCTACCTGGACCTAAAAATGCTTCCCTCTCGAGATCTTCCAATATCTTTTTCTTTGTCGCTCTTATCAATCGCTTGTGTACTTCGGAATCGTAGTTTCCGAAGACTTCGGAAACTGCCACTATATATACATCCTAAAACATTAAATTAGTGAATTAATTCATTAATAATTATCTAAATAAATTAATTAACATAATAACTAACAAAATTATTTATTTAGCAACCTCATCCTGTCACCTCTCAAAGAATATTATTTACTTTAAATAAAAATATAAATTTAAAAAAAATATATAGAATTTTATTGAAACTTTACAAAATAATAAAATATTAGCGAAGAATTTAATTAGAATTCCTTAAGAGAATTAAAATTCTTGCGAAGAATTTTATTAATTATGAAAATACCTAATTCAATTCTAGTAAATAATTTTATCAACATTTTTCAAAGTACCTAATTGAAATTTCTGCTTAGAATTTTATTAAAATTATTTTATTTAAAACAATAAATTATAAATTCCAGACAAAAATTTTATAAATTATGAAAATACCTACCTAATTTGCTAAGGATTTTTAAAAATTTTTCGAAAGTACATAATTGAATTTTTTCGAGGAATTTCAAAAAATTAAATTGAAACTGTTTCAATTCTCATAAAGAACTTAATCACAATTTTTCCAAATAATTTGAATTTGTGCGAAGAATTTTATCAAATTGTTTTAAATAATTGAAATCTTTCAAGAAATGTTATTAATTACGAAAATAATTGAAATCTTAGTAAGAATTTTCTTAAAATTATAAATTAAAAATAAGTGAATTCTTATAAAAAATTTTTTCAAAATTTTTCAAAATAATTGAATTTTTGCGAAAAATTTTATTATCTTTGGAAAAGAATTAAATTTTTTTTTGCTTTATAAAAAATTTTATTGAATCTTTTCAAAGTAATACAATTTTTGCAAAGAATTTTTTTTAAATTCTGTAAAATAATTGAATTTTTGTGAAGAACTTTATTATAATTACGAATATAATTCAATTCTCATTCAAGTATTTTTTTTTTAAATTTTAATTTCAATTCTGTTGAAAATATAGTTTTAATTTTTTAATTTTTAACGCAATTCTTTGAAAAAAATTCAACTACTTTAATAAATATTAAAATTCTTTCTAGAAATTCAATTATTTTCAAAAGGTTAAAAAAAAATTCTCGTCAACATTTCAATTTTTCGCCAAAATTCAATTATATTCAGGAATTTTTATAAAATTCATTGTAAAATTCAATTATTTTAATAAATAACAATATTCAACACAAGAATTCAATTATTTTTTAAAATTAATAAAATTCTTCGCATAAATTCAATTATTTTCAAAAAGTCTAAAAAAATTGTCGTCAACATTTCAATTATCTTTAAAAATAAATAGCAAAATTCTTCGACAAAATTCAATTATTTTCTGGAATTTTAATAAAATCCATTGCAAAATTCAATTATTTTCATAAATAATAGTATTCATCACAAGAATACAATTATTTTCAAAATTAATAAAATTAATTTATTTTCAATAATTTTAATCAAATTTCATGGCAAAATTTCAAAAATTTTTCTTAATTCATTGAAATTATTAAACAAAAATTTTGATAATATTCTACACGAACATTCAATTATTTTACAAAAAAATAAAAATTTCACAGGAATTCAATTATTTAAAATAAAAATTACTTCATAAAATTCTTCGCAATAATTCAATTATTTTCATAAATAATAAAATTCTTTTTAATACAATTTTAATCGAATTTCTCGATATATATCATGATTCTTGAAAATTTTTTTAAAATTCGTCGAAAGAATTCAATTATTTAAAAATTTATTGATACAATTCTTTATGAGAATTCAATTTTAAAAAACATTCAATTATACAATAAATTATATGTTTTTGTATTTAAATAATTGAATTCTCGTAGAATTTAAAAAAAAATTGATTTAAAAATTAATTTCAGTTAAAATTTTGAAAAGGTTTCAAATTGAAATCTTTCAAAATTTAAATTTTTCATATTTTTAATTAACAATTCTGCAGAATTAATTTTTTTGAAAAAATTTAATTGATTTTTTTTAAATTATTTGAAGTTTACATTCTGTAATATATATTTAATTGAAGAATTTCCGAATAATCGAAATTTCAGGTAAAATTGAGTTGTAAACAAATTGATTGGGAAATTCTCAAAGAACTTTTTCAAAAATTATTGAAAATAATTAATTTGAAGAAGAATTTTAGTTACAAATTCTAAAAAATAATTATTAAATTGAAATGATAAACATTATTTTAAAGAAGTTATAATTTAACAATTTTATATTTTTCTTTTGAAATTATTCCAAAATTGAAATTAATAGAGATTTGAAAATAAAAAATTTGTTTAATTTGTATAATAATAAGTGAAATACCGTGTCTTGCGAGTAATATTTTCTAATTAATAAGAATTAATTAATTTTTAATTAATTTTTTAATAACATGTAAATAATTAAATATTATTTGTAATATTGTTTACGAAATTATTATTAACTTTTTCATAAATGTTATTTTTATTATTATTATTTTCATTATCAGAAGATTCTGTATCAAAATAGAGTTTACGAAAAAAACGTCGCATTTTGTCAAAGAGGGGTAACATATTGAACGATTTTTCATTCGAATTTTTAACATTTGCTTCACATTCCAAAGTAATTTAATATCAGAAATTTTCAATTTAATCAAATTCCAATTTATGGGAATTTATTTCTCTATTCTAGATCGATAATCGTAGAAGTTGCGAAATCACTTTTGAATGACAAATATGGAATGATAAAAAATGAAAAAAAAAAAATCACACACCGGTAGAAAAAATAATTGTTGCTTTCCTTTTAAACACTAATTTTAAAATATTTACACTTACCTCGACACAGAGGATAATTGGTTGCGAAAATAATCCGGCCCATGGTATTTTTAATGATATTTTTCCAATTAATCCAAGTTCAACTCTAATTGGTAGGCCAAGTTGATACTTAAAAAAAAATATAAATCTATTTTTATTATAAATTCATAAAAATTAGTAAAAAGAAAAAAAAAATTTTTTTCAAGAAATAAAAAACTTACCAGAGCTTCTGGTTTCAGTCTTAGATCTGACAGGTATGTATCGCCAGAGAAAATACCAACATTAAAATCCTCTGTGTCCAAGTCTTCGACATACTTGCCAAGAAATCGATTAAGAATCGCGGCTACGGCTCCTTCGAACATTTTTTTCTTCTTTTATTATTAAATTTCACTTTTAATCGAATTAGAGATGACAAAACGGAAAATTGAATTTTGATCTAACTATGTATACTACTATTATATATCTGGCACCCTTTTTGATTATAACCTCATTGAATCCTTAGCTGCGATTATTGTAACAATGCGCACATGCGCCGAGAACAACATTACTTTATTGATCTTTTATTTTACAAAATGGTATAAAAGACATACGATACTAAAAAAGCGATGACACCAAAGAGAGAAATATTGCTGAAAGGGTCGTTTAAAATTATTTTCACCCCCTCGTAGTGTTTGATCTGTCACGTTCACTCCATCTGTCAAAATGTCATTTTGTAAACACAGGAAATTTTACACATTTTTCAATATAATTAATCAACTGTCACCACTATTGATTAGAGGCAAAGGGAAGATGATTAAAAATTCTTTGATTCGTTTTCCTTTTTATTGTTTATCAAAACTTCTTTGTTATTTAAAAAAGAAATTAAAAATTCATGTTTTTAAATTGTATGACGAAGGAGGAAATTTCAAACGTTCCCGGTTTGTCGTCTGCTAAAATTGTTTACAGCGCCATCTGTAGTAAATGTGTGTAAAAAAATCTTTTACATGGTGTGTAATACCATGCTGGTGCTGGAGATGTATATTCTAACCTATACATGAAATTTTTTCTTTAATTATTTAACAATTTTTTGTTAATTAATTGTTGTCTTTACAAAATGTTGTCACGAATGTCATTCAGTGTTGCTGCTCAAAATGTTACTAAATCACAATCTTTTATCAAGGTAAATTATATTTTAAAACAACAACAAATTCACACGGTATTTACAAAATTGTTGAATTGACTGACAATTCACAATTTTAAGAAATTAAGTTTGAATTTTGTTATTATTAATTAGTTTGTTAATCTTTAACGTACGAGGCTTTTTATAAAACAAGGTAAATAAAACGAAAACATTCGAACAATGATTCAAATATATTTGAGGAGCAAGTTTTCAAAAGCTGATAAATCCATTTTTTAAAAAAGTCGAGATAAACATAAATTTAATAATTTAAAGACCTCACAGAACGTCCTGTCACTGTTAAATTTAGAAAAAAAAATTCAGAGAGACTATGAAAAAATATAGAAAATTAAAATAGGTAATTAGGTATAAAGAATAATTTAAGAGTCAGAAAAATTATAATAATGAAAGTTAAAAATTAATAAAGTAAAGTAAAACGCAAAAATTGAAAAAATCCAAAGAAATAATTAAATATTTGAAGTTAGGATTACATTAAATTAATAGTTAGGAAGAAAATAAGTATCAATCAATTTTATTCTGCTTTATAAAAAATACATTTTTGTAGCAGGAGATTCCGCCGTTTACATTATAAAGAAAAAAAATAAAAGCTCTCAAAGAAAATAAGTAGATAATAATTATAATAATAAATAATAATCAACTAAAAAAAATAAATATATAAAATTAGTAAAAATTGGAAAATAAAAATAATAAATAATCAATATGGTTTTTAAAAAATGATTACTTCCAATTTAATTTGGGGAAAAATTGTAGGAACCATTTATTTGAATCTATATACTTAAGTAATAATTTTTAAAAACGTTTTGAAAACAAAAATAATGTCTTAATTTTCTTTGAAAATAATTGAAAATTGTAAGAATTATAGATGGAAATTAGAAAAAATTAAATTTTAAATAGTCTAAAATTGAAATTTTTGGAAATTCGAATTTTGAATAATTTAAATTATAAAAATTCTAAAGACAAATTTCACTTCAAATTCTTTTTTTAAATCAATTGAATTTTTGAATGGATTTAATTGAAAAACTTTGGAGTAATTGAAATTTCGTAAAATTGAATTAAAAACAATTGAATTTTAGACTGTATTTTGAGTGAATTTTATTTTTTTTAATAATACAATGTTTTTCAAAAAATCTTCTTAAAAATTATTTAAAATAATTAATTTAGAGAAAAGTTTTAGTTACCAGTTCTAGAAAAGAATTTAATTTTGGAGAATTTAAAATTATCATTTTTAAAAATATTTTAATTAAAGAGTATTTTCTTTTAGTCGATTTTTGGAAGACAGGTGAATAAAACACATTCACTTTTTTAACGACTATTTTTAAAAATAATTAAATTTCAAAAAGGTTTTCGTGAAAAAATTTATATCGATGTAGAAGTTTAATAATATTTTTGAATATTTATTTAAAATTGTTATACTTTTAAAGAATTTTAGTTAATAGTAAATATTAAAATATTCATTAAACAAAATTATAGAAGTTTTCGATTACTTACTGAATTTAGAAATTCTGAAAAAAATTAGGTTTTTGGAAAATTTTAATTAAAATTTGTTGAATATAATTATTAATTCAAAAGTTTTGATACATTTTTTTTTATAAAAATTCAAATATTTTATAAAAATTTAATTTACTCTTTCCTGAGAATTGTACAATTTTTCCAAAGAATTCAAATATTTTCAAAAATTTTAATAAAATACTGGGAAGAACACAATTATTTAAAAAAAAATTTAAAACAAATTTAATAATCATATTTTTCATACAATTATTATTTAACACTATTAAAAAATCGACATTATTTTCAACAAATTTAAAGAAATTCTTTTAATTAATTATTTTTGAAAACTCTCATAAAATTTTTGAAAAAAATTGTAATATTTGTCATAAATTAAAAATAAAATTCTTCGCAGTAATTCAATTATTTTCAATGCAATTTTAATAACATTTCTCGAAAGAATTGAATTATTTAACACATTTTTTGATAAAATTATTAATAAGAGTTCATTTATTTTGAATGTATTAATTTTTAAATTTGAAATCTTATTTTAGAAGAAAAATTATTAAAAAAACTTAAGAAACAAAAAAGCAGACAAGAACAACTACATAACTGCGAATAGATTACCAGAATAAAACGATTTTTAAAGAAGATTTTTGAAAACAATTAAAAATTTTTTAAACCATTGGAAATTTTGTGAAATTTTTTTCAAACAAATTTTATATTTAAAAGAATTTCAAAACAATTTTTAAGAATAATCATATTTTTTTTGTAGAAAAAAATGAAAAGATATGAAAATATTCTTTAAATAATTCAAGTTTACAATTTTAGAATTGATGTTATAATAAGAGGAAAAATTAAAAATTTGTACAGAAATCAGAAAAATGTCAGAGAAATAGAAAATCAAATTTTAATTATAATCTAAAATAAAATAAACGATTTTCTTGAATTTTATTTTCGTACTTTGAATCGACTAAAAAGGGTTTTTTTGCGCCTTGAAGTCGATCCAAGGCCTGGAATTGTTTCATTTTCTACAATAATTATTAACACAAGAATATTAACAAATTTTTTCAGTTTCAGAACAAAACTACAAATCGATCTTTACATTTAATTTGCCGAACACGAATATTACCGGCGCCAAATATTTTCAAGTCTAAAACAAATGTGGAATTAAATTTCATTCGTCATGCAAGTAAAAAAGAGATTGTTGACACTTTTGGTTTTATACCCGAAGCACCAAGTGAGAATAAGAGACATTATTATTTAATAAAATTATGTTTTACAAAATATTAATTACTGACTTGAAAAATAATTATTGCAGTGCCTGAAACGATTATTGAACCTGAAGTGGCTGAAAAAATTAGTGAAATTGCAAGTGCTGGTCTAGGAAGTTACTGGACACCTGTGGGTTGTGTACAAAATACATTAGAATTTTTACACTCAACTTTAGAAATTCCTTGGTGGGCATCTATAATCGCACGTAAATTTTCAAATTATATTTTTTCGTTCAAACAAATTCATTGATTGTATTTTGACTTACTATTAATAATTAATAATTAATAATTATTAATTTATACTTATTAATCTTAAGAAATAAATATGTCAAGTTTCATTAAAAAAAAATTATAATATAATAACTCTTTTATCGAGTTCTTAAATAAAAAAAAATTATTATTATTTCAGTCACTGTTGTTGTGCGATTAGCGTGTTTTCCACTGGTGATAAAGGCACAAAAAGCGACAGCAGAGTTATCTAAATATCTGCCCGAAATTCTAAATATACAAGATAAAATAACGAGAGCTCGGAAAGCAGGAGATAAAGAAGCAGGTGATTTTATAGAATAATATTTTCTTATTCGTTTAATTATATTAACAGGCCTCGGATTTTATGACTTTTTCTATGTTCAAAAAATGCGCCTTTTTTATTTTTTTTCCAAATATTGCAACAAAATATCGCATTTTTAGTATAAAATGTAACTTATTTCGTCTAAAGTTCGGAGGTTTCAGTCAGGGTTGCCACAAATATTTTTATTTTATTTTTCCCTGACTTTTCCCTGATTTCCAGAAAAAAATTTCACTTTTTCCCTGACCCTAAAGAATATTCTGATTCACTCTCAAAATTATTAGATACTCAAAAAAAATGTTCTATTACATTTATTTACAAACTTCTTTAATTGTAAAATTATTTAAAAACATCAATAACTTCTTTCTTAAATAAATATTAAATCATTATTATTTTTCGGTAGGAATTAAAATTCTTCAAAATATTCAAATTTAAACCATTTTGAAATTCAACAACTTATAAGAATATTATTACAAAACATGATTAATTATTTACAAAAATTCTTCGCAAGAATTCAATTATTTTTACAAGAAGTACAATTTCACAAAAAAATTGAATTATTTAAAAAAATGTAATAAAATTCGTTTTGCAAGAATTCAATTATTTTCTTAAATAATAAATCGATTATTCGGTAATTCATTTTTAAATCAACTTTTATTAGAAAATTCTAAAAAAATTCAATTATTTAAATTAAAAAATAAATAATTTATTGAATAATTGAATGATGGTTAAAATTGAATTCTCATAAAGAATTTTATCAATAAAATTTTAAATAATTGAATTCGTTTGACAAATTTTAATAAAATTTTTAAGAATAATTTCATTTATCGAGGAATTTGATTAAAATATTGTATAAAAAATAATTCATAAAAATAATAATAATTAAATAAATAATTAAAATTTTCATAAAATAATTGAATGTTGGAGAAAAATTTTTATTATTTATATAAATAATTGAATTCTTACAACGAATTTTATTCAAGTTTGTAAAAATAATTGAATTTTGGTGAAGAATTTTATTATTTATAAAAATAATTGAATTCTTAAAAAGAACTATGTTAAATTTTTTTAAATAATTAAATTCTTGCGACGAATTTTATAAAAATATTTTTAAATAATTGATAATTTTCGAAAATTTTTATGAAATTAATTATATTTTAACTAATTGAATTCCTGTGAAAATTGTATTACTTATGGAAATAATGGAATTATTTTGAATTGATTTATTAAAAATTGAATAATTGAATTCCTACGAAATTTTGACAAGAATTTTATTAAAATTCTTAAATATAATTGAATTTCGATGAAGAATTTTATTATTTATAAAGATAATTGAAATTTTGACAATATTTCTTTTTTAATTTTTGAACATAATTGAATTTCTGCGAAGAATTTTATTATTTTGAAAATAATTTAATTCTTCCAACGAATTTTATTCAAGTTTATAAAAGTAATTGAATTTCGGTGAAAAATTTTATTATTTATAAAAATAATTGAATTCATGAAAATATTTTATAAAAATCTTTTTATATAATTGATGTTTCGAAAAATTTTATGAAATTTTGTATTTTAAATAATTGAATTCCTGTGAAAATTTTATTACTTATATGAAAATAATTGAATTATTTCAAAGAAATTTATTAAATATTGAATAATTGAATTCCTGTGGAATTTTGACAAGAATTTTATTAAAAGTTTTAAAAATAATTGAATTTCGATGAAGAATTTTATTATTTATAAAGATAATTGAAATTTTGACGAGAATTTTTTTTTAATTTTTGAACATAATTGAAATTTTGCGAAGAATTTTTGTAACTTTTGAAAATAATTGAATTTCTGTACTCATTTGTAACTTTTCCAAAATCCAATTTTTTTCTGTATTTTTAACTGAAATTCTTCTATCAATTTAGTATTTATGAAAATTGTAAAAATTATTTATAAAATAATTTGTAAGTCATAATTTTATGATCGTTTTTGAAAAATTAAGTTATTTAAAAAAAAATTATTGTCAGAAATTGAAAAAATTGAAGGTTTTGTATTAAAATTCGAGGTAATTTCATAATTTACGAGGCAAAAAAGAAAAAAATTCAGAGTTTTCTCATGAATTTTAAAAATTCAATTTTTTCCAGTACTTTTAGTAAAAATCCCTGACTTTTCCCTGATTTCCCTGACCTGTGGCAACCCTGTCAGTGTAATTAAATTTTCGAAATATACCATTATTAAAAAGATTTTGAATAATTGAAATTTTTTTTAATTTAATTGAAAATCATTGATTTCTTTCCAGTATTTTTTATTATAAATTTTGAAAATCAACTTTTGAAGAATTTTAATTCAGAATTTTGAAAATAATTGAATTCTCACAATTTTTAAAAGAAAAACCTTCAAGTGTAAATTAAAAAATGAAAATTAGCTTCTAAAAATTATCTATTATTAAAAAGATCAGAAGAATAAAAAATTAAAGTTTTGTGACGACACTGAATTAAATAAACGACTGTTTCGACTTTTTTTCTATTTTAAATTGACTAAAGCGACTTTTTTTGCACCTTAAAGTCGATCCGAGGCCTTTAATTGATTTAGAGATGAAATTTAGTTTGAAAGTTGTTGAAAATAACTGAATTTTAGAAAGATTAGACTTTTAATTTTTTAAAAATTATTAAATTTCAGAAAGTTTTAAATTGAAATTTTGCAAATTTTTTTTTTGTGGAAAAACAAATAGGTATTTAAATATTTAATTATTTGAATATTAACGCGACAGGTTCGTTAATATATTTAATAAAATTATTTAAGTTTTGAATAATTGAATTTAGAAATCAGCGAAAGGTGAGGGGAGTAGAAAATAAAATTTTTCGACTTTTTTTTGTATTTTCAATTGACTAAAGCGACTTTTTTTTAACCTTAAAGTAGATACGAGGCCTGTATTAATTTTTCTTTTAGTTGAACGATACGCAATTGAATTACACCGTGCGGTGAACGGTAAAGAACTTATTCCTTTTAAACCTTTTGTTCCATCAGTCATACAAGTAAGTTCAGAAAATAATAAATTTAATCAATTCGACAATTTTCTTTTTTTTAAGTCAATAATGCTAAATAATTGTTTACGATTTTCAGGGATCACTTGCTTTGTCAGTATTTTTAGCTCTTCAAGGAATGGCAAAAGTTCCTTTGAAAAGTATGGAGGAAGGGGGTATATTCTGGTTCACAAATCTTTGCGTTAACGATCCTTATTATATATTGCCTTTAATGAGCTGTGCAACGCTAACACTGCTATTGAAAAGTTCTTTAAATACAATGCCAATGGATAAAATAACGAAAAAATTGTTTATATTTGTTATGCCTATTGGCATTCTCTTCTTCATTAAGTCATTCCCAGCGGTGTGTAAATATATTTATAATTTTAATGTTAATCGTAAGCAATGGGGCGCATGAATATTTCTCAAATGTCATTTGAAAATTAATATTTTTGCCCTTTCACAAAAATGAATTTAAAATTTAATTTCTCTTTTTCTTTTAAAATATTGTTCCGATTGTTTGTCGGATTCTTTATATAATTTAATTTATTTTTTGTTGTGTTTAATAAATTATTTTCATTGTTTCTTTAAATTATAAAACTTTTCCCTATTTATATTCGAAGATTATATAAACATTTTTGCAATTTTTTTAAACGAATGTCTTATATTTTTAGAGTACTCTTGTGTACTGGGTGACGACAAATTCTGTTACACTTTTACAACATCACGTGTTAAAAATTCCTTCTGTTAAAAACTATTATGGTCTTCCGAGTTTTGAAAATACTGAAAAAAATGTGGTGTCACCTGGAAATTTTCTAGAAAGTCTTCACAGCAGTAAGTTTCAATTTACTCTCTTAACATTGTGTAAGACTATTTAATATTTTTCTGAAAGTTTTAGATAATATTAATTAGAATGATAATGGCAATACTTTTCTTTGAATTAAATATTTTTTTAGACGTGGAAAACATGAAAGTTACACAACAATTCAATGAGAGAATTTATCTTCAAAATATGGAAAAAACTAAATACAAAAGGCAACAGACTAAAGTTCCTGAACAAAAGAAAATGAAACGTTAAATGTAAATAAATTTGTGAAAATCGTATTGCGTGTTGAAATTGTATTTATATATGATAAATAATGTATAAATTAGAAAAAAGAATTATTAAAATAACATTTGATTTATTATATTTTTAACAACACATTTAAAATTTTTTTAAAAGTATACATTTTAAGCCTTTTGAACTTGGAATAGTTTAGAGGAAAAGTTTACTTATAATTCTACTCGTATACACTGATTAATTACTTCGAGGAGATGATTATTTTCGAGGGCAGCTGCAACACGTTCCTTATCGGCGAGTTGTTTATTTATTGCCAATTCGGAAGCGTGTGTTCCAGGTGTAATTTCAACTGTGACTTTAAATCTTGCTGGTAATGCCCGTAAAAGTTGAACTCTTATTGAAAGGCCGATTAACGTGGCCATACTACAGTGAGGAATTGTTGGTGTGAATTTTACTAAAACTGCATTATTCTTATTGTCCACCTGTGGATAATTTTTCATTTATAGTTTCAAAAATAAATAGTTTGCTAACTAAACATTTTTATTATATATTTTCAGATATTACAAGCCTCGGATCTACTTTCAAACATAAAAAAAGTCTCTTTAGTCGATTAAAAATACAAAAAAAGTCGAAAATAAAATTTAAAAAATTTCAAATTCTGAAAGTACTTCTAAAGAATTCAATTATTTAAATACAAAAATTCAATTTTTATAATAATTGAAACCGTTCATTTTTCTTTTTAAAGATATTAAGGTAGAATATATTCAAAAAATTTTAATAAATAAATTCGTAAAATTAACTTTTTAAAAATATTTCTAAATAATTTTTGAAAGACGCAATAGTTTTACAATTACATAAAAATTAAAAATTTTTTTTTTAAACTTAAATTTGGTAAAATCTTTTTAAAAAATAATTTAAATTTAGTAAAATTTTTGAAAAATAATTAAAATTTGCAATGAATTTTAATTAAATTCCTTAAAATAATTAAATTTGGCAAAAGTTTTAATAAAATTTTTGAAAATAATTGAATCTTGCAAAGAGTTTTATTAAAATTATAGATGAATTAGAATTTTAATAAAATTTCAGAAAAAATTGAATTTTGCAAAGGGGGCCCCGTCCATAAACTACGTCACGCCTTAGAGAGAGGCGGGGTGGAATTCATTTTTTGTGACGTTCTGTAGAAAAAATGGCGCTAAAGCATGTAAAATTTGTGACGTGGGTAGGGGGGGGGGGGTGGAAAAATTAGGCAAAATAGTGTGACGTAGTTTATGAACGGCCCCAAAGAGTTTTATTAAAATTCATGAAAATAATTGAATTTTTCAATAAATTTAAAAAAAATCCTGAAAATTGAATTTAGACAAAAATTTTATTAAAATTCCTGAAAATAATTGAATTTTGCAACGAATTTTAATAAAATTCCCTAAAATAATTAAATTTTGCAAAAAAATTTATTAAGCAAATAAATAATTGAGTTTTTAAATAATATTAAAAAAATAATCAAATTTTTGATGAATTTTAATTATAAATAATTACTTTCTTAAAACTATTTTAATATTTTCATTTTTTAACGAATTTACACTTGAAGATTATTCATTAAAATTTTTAAAAATTCAATTATTTCCAAAATTATCAATAAAATATCTATAATAGTTAATTTTCAAAAATTTTAATAAAATACTTGAAAAAAATGATTTATTTTCAATTAATTTTACTAAATTTCAATTATTCAAAATCTTTTTAATTGTATATTTCAAAAATTTAATTAGAAAAAATTTTCAAAAACAATTTTTGAAACATTTATCTACAGTTTTTTATACTGCGCGTAAAAATCGAAAAAAGTTTTTTAATATAAGTCGATAAAAGTCGCATTATTTAAAAATAGTCGAAAAAGTCGAAAAAATCACAATATCCGAGGCCTGCAATTCTAAGAAATCTTTTTTTTTAAATATTCTAATGTAATTTATTCGAAAATAATTGAATTTCTTAAAAGAATTTTTGTATAAATTTAAAAAAATCTAAGCCATTTTTTTAGAATTTTAATTAAAAATTTTCACAATGATTGTTTTCTCCAAAATGTTAAAAATAATCTTGAAAAATTTTAAATGTTTGTATTATTTTTTGTACCTGTGTATTTGAATTTTCGTAATTATGTTTTTAAAAATATTGATGATTCTTCATTAAATTTTTTGAAAATTTAATTATTTTCAAAAAATTTGCAATTAAACTTCTTCAAAAGTTGATTTTCAAAAATTGTAATAATTGAAAAAAATCAATTATTTAAATTAAATTTTACAAAATTTCAATTATTCCAAATCTTTTTAATTGTATATTTTGAAAATTTAATAAGAAAATTTATTCATAAATAATTTTTGAAAGATTTGTCTATATAGTTATTTTTCACACCTTAAAAATCGAAATTAATTGCAATTTATACTAAAAATATGGTATTTTGTAGCAATATTTGGAAGAAAAGTCGAGAAAGTCGCAATTTTTGAAAATAGTCGAAAAAAGTCGAAAAAGTCAGAATATCCGAGGCCTGATATTATGTTCTCTTACTTCAATAAGATCCTCTTCGACGACTTTTAATTCCTCGAGAGTTAAAGGATGTTCCGGATCGTTTATGTTCCTGACGATGTCTGTGGGCAACGAGAAAATTTATAATAACAATACAGATAAGACTTTTTATTTATTTATTTTATTAGTTAATTTATCTTCAGAAATCTTTATACTAGTCAAAAAAATTTCTTCAGATTTTGGTTATAATTTTTTCTAAAATATAATGACATTAAAATTCACAAACAATTTTAAAGAAAAAAATTAATGTGTTTGAATATGTTCGCACTTTGCAGTTACATAGTTTTTGTTTGCTTAGCTAAATAACTTTTTTAAAAATAATATTTCTTTTTAAATGTTTTAAATTTTAAAATTAATGCACTGAAAATTACTGAATTCTTGCAAAGTTGTTATCAAGAAATTTGAAAATAATTAAAGTCATTTGAAAGGGTTATATTAAAAAATTTTAAATAATTGTATTCTCTCGAGAAAATTTAGTTAAAATTGTATTGAAAATAATTAAATTCTCACAAAAAATCTGGCAGCTCTATTTCTAATTAAAATTTGTAATTATTATTAATTAATTAGCAAATCAAAATAAAATTTTGAATAACAAAATAATTTAACAAATTTTTAATTCAATAATAATTAAATGCAAAAGTAAAAAAAATTGTAAATAGGTAATAGTTTAAAAAATTATTTATGGAACTGTATAGTACACATAAACGACAATGTAATTTTTATTTAAAAAAAAGTAGCTGAATTATTCATACCGAAAACTTCACGTGAGTCGAATTCGTCGACAACGTCTTCATTTTCATCATCAGCTGTCACTTTCCTCTCATCAAGTTTTTTATACAATGTAGGGTTAACATTTTCTAATTGTTCTGCATTGTTTTTGTCACCCGAATAAACAAAATAATTATTCATGGTACAGTGTCAAAATAATGTAAAGACACTTTCATAAATGTAATTTTTAACGAGTGTAAAATTGGCACAATACCAGAGGAAATAATGATTTCATCAATTGTAATCGTTTAATAGCCTTTTAATCACTTTTTATTGTTTGGTAATTAATATTTAATTATTTATTCAAGTTATAGGTTAAAGAGCTACTTTGCTATATCCCCGTCAAGAAGACTATATACAGGAGAACCAACTCGCCTGCTTGTTCATAGAGAGCAGTGGTCCCGTTTTTAACGGACGACTGGGCGTACTACCCCGAGGCGCACTAGTCTTCTGCACATCGCAACACATGCATAACTGTATAAACTCTATCTGTGTATCTTTAAATAATGTGTGTTTGTTTTGTTTACAATTTTCTTGGTTATGTGCAAGTTCTGTGACAGTTGATTTTGAAAACACTAAATGAAATGCCATAAAAGAGTTTGTATCTTCTGAAATATTTTTGCTTGATTTCATCTTTATTAGTTTTTATAATTTATAAATCTCTTTTAAAATCTTTGAAATATCGTAGAGCGTTAAATCCGAAAACTTAGTTCAGTTGGAAAAATTCCTCTTTGGAGGTTATGGTTAACCTCAAATACAATGCTATAACAGAAATAAATATAATTGCAGCAATAATAAATATATAATAAATTATATATTACAATAGGATAGATAATAATTTATAATATAACATACCCTTTTTTTATTGTAAGATAAAAAATGGTTATGAAAATCCCATTACAACTTTTATTATTTAAATTAACACTCTTCATCAATACGAATCATAATTAAAAACACTAGTGTTAAATACACTTCTCACTTTTATTAGAAATTTCTGTATTAAAAATATTAAGTTCACTTAATATTTACACTTATTATTCAATATGAGGGGATAATAAAAACTTGCAGCTGTTACAGCTGTCAGATGGAATATATATAAAATATACACAGTTATGCATGTGTTGAGGTGTGCAGAAGACTAGTGCGCCTCGGGGTAGTACACCCAATCGTCCGTTAAAATCGGGACCATCGGAAATACTCGAGTTGTTCCTCCTGTATATAGTCTTCTTGATCCCCGTCAATACAAAACAGAAAGCTGAACGATGCGCATGCGCAAATTTGGCAGCCATATTGCTGCAGGGAAAACTTCAAAAATAATTTTATTTTTACAATATTCAAGAAAATGTTTATTAACATTTAAAAAAAATTTATTTGTTTTATTTATTATTTATTTTAATTTAAACGGACAGAAAACAAAATTTATGCCCAAATACAAAGTATTAATTACAATAACTATTTCAGTAAACGTAATTAATGTTAAAAAAATTGTCATTATTGAGAAAACGAAATTCTGCAAATTGTTTTCCTTTTTTTTATAAAAAATTAGAACTTTGTAGGTAATGACAAATATAAAATATATATATCCATTTTGCATTATTTCTGTTTATCAATCATAATTTTGTTTTACAAAAAGAAGAAAAATGTTTGCATAATTCTTATTTTTTATAATCACATTTTTTGTACAAAATTCTGTTTCTTTTTAAAAAGGAAATAATTTGCACCATATTCGATTTTTCAATTACAATTTTTTCAAACAAAATTCAAAGATTTCTTAGAAATAAAAAAATAGAATTTTTATAAATTCAAAAAAATTTTTTTTTTAGCAATTTTTTAATTTTTGAAAAAATTGATTTTTGACTGATTCTATTTCAATTTATGCAGGGCAAATAGGTTGAAAATTCTAAATCAATGTTAAAGGTGATTTTTCTTGTTCTGAGCTATGAGTGTTTGAAAATTTTAGGACATATCGTGATTTTAGAGCTAAACAGCTGATGACAAATTATTTTCAAATCTTTCTAGTTTTTGCAAAAATTAATATTTTTCAATTTTTTTTCTTGATTTTAGTAGTATTTTTGATACTTTTTCTTTGCAAACTTGAAAATATGAAAAATTTTGAAAATTAACAAAATGCCGGACATTTTTCGAAAAATCAAAAAAATTATTTTCTCAAAAACATCATTTTTTATTTTTCTTAAAATTTTTGTGTGATTACTAGATGAAAAAAGGAACTATTTTCAAAAGGTTTCATGTCCGCCAAAACTGTTTGGAAGTCGCTATAATTTTAAGATCACAGCACAGAAACTTTCCTAAAAATTTATTAAATATTTACTTGCAATATTCGGAATATTCAATTGCAATGTTTATTGAAAGTTGTGTAAAGATTTAAATGTCCCGATTAAATAAATGTTTAGCGCGAAACTTTCCTGAACATTTAAATGATATTTTCGCCTAATTATAATTATCCCAGAGTTTAATAAAAAATATTTCATTTGTAAAAATATTATTTTTTTTGCCTCTGTAGCTTATCTCCCAAAGATCCTTGAAAAAAAAGTGTCCCGTGGTGAACAAGATAACAATTGATAGAATCATCTGAGATCAAAAAGTTAAATAGATTCTGTTAGTGTATGAAAAAATGTACTCTTTGATCGAAGGAATTAAAAAATTATCACTTTTTGACAAAATGAAAGCCAAAAAAAAGTTCATTTTTATGAAAAAGAAATCGTCTTCAAATGTTGATTAAAATTATGATTTTATTTAAAAAACCTACGATCAAGGACAGCAAAAAGTAGTTGTTGAGCTTGTGTGAAAATTAGAGCTAAATCGGTTTAGCGGTTTTTGAGAAATCGTGTTCACCGACTTGAAAAAAATAGTTTTGATAAAAGCGAGTTTAAAGCGTCATAAACAGTTTACATTGAGTTAAATTTTTTTTTTAAACTTACATTGAATCATCTATTCAAGGCCCATATATTGAGTCTTCCACTCCTGTTGCAGCTTTCAGAAAATGCAAAAAAATCGATTTTTTGAAAATCGTGACTGCATATATAACCCCTTAAAGTGAATTTATACTATTTTTGAAAAATTCATCTAACATTTTGAATTCTTTAAAATCAACACCGTAATTGTAATCAGCAACCCCAAAATCCCAAGTAATAATCATTAACATTTTATTAGTAATAATAAACAATATTTGGACTACATATTCTTAAAGCGTAATTCCTCTTGAAAAAAAGAAGGAATAGTATAAAAGTTTCGTCTCGAAAAACTGAGAGTTTCGCGAGAAAAACAATGAAAAATTGAAAACAATTGAATATTATGTTCTCATCTCTTTTCTTTTATGAAATGACGCAGATTCTCGTTGTGCATCACTAACTCAAAAATACTTAAAAATATTAAATTTTTAAAGGAGATTTATATTTGTCTTATGGGAGTGAAGAAGTTGAGGTGAGTGTCGCAGACTTAAAGGATTTGAGTCTTCATAATAAGACTACAAAAAAATTTAATGAAGAAATTGGTGAAAATATTGATGCAAAATAAAGGAACAGAGTTTTGAACTAATATTACCACTTCGTTGAGAACGCAATTTGGTCTAAATTTGCTAGGGGCTTAGTGAATGTGTATAGACAGAGAACTGATTTACTCTTAAATTATTATCATGATATTATACACTGATCCAATATGTGCAAGTATTCGATTCATAGTGAAGCACCTAGACTTGTATATTAAAGAGAAGGGAGAAAGTGGCATCACTATAAATACTTGACCGTGACTTTGAAAGTATTAAAGATACAGCATCGATTTAAAGTTGTTATTGTGGAGTCAGGTTCTTTGAACCTAATAGTGTCTCTATTTACTACAATCATGAAGGTCCTGGTAAGTAATAATTTTTCGTCAAATAACACGTCCACTTTCCAAAAAGAGAGAAACTACCGTTTACAAAAGCCATGTAAGACTTAAAATTAATTTTTTCTGTAAATAAAAATTATTTGTAATAGAGCATAATGTACTATACAATATCTTTATGATTTCTAAGCAAAGGGTGTTATACTATCCGGTTAATGGAGTTGATGACTTATGGTATATTTTTCCATAAAATGTAATTTTAGATTTAATTTTTTTTTGACAATTGTCAAAACTTAAGTGTACTAAATATTTATAATACGATTTATAATTCTCTCTATGAATATAATTTCCAAAAGTTCATGAAAGAGAAAAAATCTTTATTATTTTATTTCTTTTAACTAAAAAATATGTTTTTATTATGAAAACAAAACAAGTTATATTACGTTATAAAAATATGAACATACCTTTGACCAAAAATTAATTCTCCTGATTATTGAACTCGTTATTAATTAATTAATTGCACAGAAAAACATGAATTATTTTAACTTTTGCATTAATAAGAATATTGAGTCATTTACAAAATGCCACGAAAAAAAAATTTTTCACTCAAATTTGCAATTAGTATCGTTACTGACATGAGAGTTGAAGAAATGGAATAAATATTATATTTTAATAAATTTTTTCGAAGCAAAAAATAGTAAGGTTGGATATTTGATTAATTTCAATTAGTTCTCTTGTCAATCTTTATTGCACCTAGAATTTTAATATGACAAAGTTTACATATATGCTTTTAGTGTTTTTATCTGTCAATTTTCAGATAAATTAAAAAAATCCCCGGGTTCAATTTCCACAATGTAATATTTTGATGAACTGGGTAGCATTGGTATATGACAAATATTACCTTCTACCTGGAAATTTTGCAAATAATTAATAATATTTACAGATATTTGCGTCCTTAGTGGTGGGTATATTTGGAAGTTACGAGAGTGATCATGGGACAACGACTTATCATGAAACGCAAAAGCCTGTCGAGATACCAATTTACAAAAAGTACGCTATTCCAATTCCTCATCCGATACCAGTTGCTGTCCCACAACAAATAAAAGTACCGATTCCTCAACCCTACCAAGTTCAGGTGCCCGTTCCACATCCAGTCCCAGTAGAAGTCGTAAAACGCATCGAAATACCAATAGAGAAGCCGGAGCCTTACATTGTTGAAAAAAAGGTATTATTTTAACTTCTTTAATTAATAAATTTCAAACTTATAGCCAGATTGATTTTTTGAAATTTGTTCTTTTATTACTATTATTGTTATTATCAGTATTGTATTATATATACATTATACTATTATTTTGCGCCATTCAGGTACCTTACATAGTGGAAAAGCCTTATGCTGTGACAGTGGAAAAACATTTTCCGGTGCCAATTCCAAAACCATATCCTGTGCATGTTCCAGTTTATAAACATGTTTTTCACCATCAGAGCAAAGGACACGGCTGGAAGCACTATTAATCTCTAAAATAAGAAAATAATTAGTAGTTGGAAAATAGTAAACCAAAATATATACAACTGACTATGTGTGTACTTCAGAGTGTACACGTACATATTCATTGTTCAAAATGTTTTAAAAAAACTCTTTAATTATATTAAGTTATGAAGCATGTAATTTAAATTTTGTACATAATATTTTAAGATTGATGTAAAGTAAATATAGATTTACTTCCGTTTGGTAATATTAGTATATTAGAGAATTAATCCTTTATAATTTTGGTTAATTTATTCTTGAGGCTTATTTTCAAAAAAAGTTCTATTTAATGACATTTAAAATGTTTAAATAA
The DNA here is from genome assembly GCF_015476425.1 of Leptopilina heterotoma. Lineage (NCBI taxonomy): Eukaryota > Metazoa > Arthropoda > Insecta > Hymenoptera > Figitidae > Leptopilina > Leptopilina heterotoma. The sequence continues at coordinate 356,301 of NW_025110914.1, forward strand.
AATAAATAAATTTGATGTTAATCGAAATTGTCTGAATTTCTCTATAGTTTAGTTAACCCAAAACGTTGCTATAAGTCTTTCATTGAGTGACACGAATGACCGCAGTCGATATTCCCATCACTGCATTCATAGTTTTTTACGTGGTGTCTTCCGTGACTACGCCACATTCACATCTTTTTTCTTAATAAGAGCTTCTTTTTTAGCATCAATAATGTTTTATTGTTATATATTTATTGCGGGATGCATGAATATTCCACAAATTACAAAGAACCAAAAAGTCTTTTAACAGATAAATATTTAACTTAATTGAATAGAATTAGGATTCAACAGAATTAACGTTTAATAGAATTGATACTTAACAGAATGTCATCAACATAATTGTCATGCAACAAAATTAACGTTTAACAGAATTGACACTTAATAGAATTGACATCGAACAGAATTGTCATATAACAGAATTGACATGCACCACCCAGTAAAAAAAAACTAATTCAAATGGATTGAAATGAATTAAGATTTTTGGTAGAAAGCGGGATTCATTCAAGCTCTTTGTATATTCGATTGAATTTAATTATTCAATTTGGCTGAAGTTGTGCAAACGAATTCGCATTCGTAATAAATGACCAAGGCATGCATTGAATTCGAGCTGACGAATTAAAAAAAATTAAAGGCCCCAAAACTTGTCCATTGAATTAGTATATGAATAGAAGGTTTGGAAGTTCAATACAGTTTGACGAATAATTCAGGAAAATTGCAACATAGCTCCAATTCGTATTTGTCACAAAGCGGGATTCACTGAAACTCTTTGTGAATTCTTTTTAATTTATTTCAATTAGTTTTTGTTTACTGGGCAGAGTTGACATTTAACAGAATTGACATTTAATACAATTGACAATTCTGTTAAATGTCAATTTTGTTGCATGACAATTGTGTTAAATATTTTTCTCTTAAACGACTTTTTGGTGTTTTAGAGTCTAATCGGATTGTATCCGATGACATTACGCAGCGTCAATTTGCTATTTTGCATTTTGTTGACAATTCTTTTTCATTATTGTAGTTGTTATCGTCATAATTTTCCGTTAAAACTGTTATCGATCTTTATATTCATTTCTATTAAACGACGATTGAAGTGATTGTCGGTCATTTTTTATATACTGATCTCTTGCACTAAGAGGTTCTGTCATCCACGTCCTCCACTGAAACCGATTCTATAATAACTCGACGATTTTTCATTAACATCTTATGTCTATATTTAATACTTCAGCATCATCAATCTTTTGACGTTTTTGATTAGCACTTTAGATTTCTTTACAGTTGATTATAATTACAAGGACAAAATACAATAAGTTTATCTATCTATATTAATAAAATCAGACTTCTGTGTGTACATTGCTCCAAACTTGAAAATTTTTATATATTTTTTCGTTTTGAGACATTAGATTTCGAAAAATGTAAAAAAAAATTTCTGTCTGTCTGTCTGTATGTAAAACTTTGTTCGCGCATCAATATTGAAAACGGTTTAACTAATTTAAGTCAAATTTGGCATTCTATTAGGTATTAACGTAACTTAAAATCATACCCGAGTCGAAATTTAAGCCCTACTTTCACCCTGAATTTTCAGGGTCTATTGAGTGTTAGGAGTAGTAAAGTAGGGTCTAATTCTAATACAATTAGACCCTACTTTGACTCCCAAAATAGGCGGAAATTTGCCAATCTTCCATTTGGAGAAGCAAAGGAGGGTCTACTTCTAAGAAACCTATACCGTACTTTTAAACCTCGTAGACCCTACTTTCATACTCCTAGACCCTACATTCTAAAAGAAAATTTAGAATTATTTTTTAATGCATTACTTGAAACACTGCAAATGCAAAAAGTACTCCAAATTCATAAATACTGATGTGTTTTATAGCGTCTATATACACTTCGTGTATATAGACGCTATAAAACACATAAAATTCCACTTTTACTCATCCCTAGTGCTTCAATTGAATCTGAGCAAATCTTCAAATTTTTCTTTTTCTAATTGTAGGGTCTAGGAGTATGAAAGTAGGGTCTACGAGGTTTAAAAGTACGGTATAGGTTTCTTAGAAGTAGACCCTCCTTTGCTGCTCCAAATGGAAGATTGGCAAATTTCAGCCTGTTTTGGGAGTCAAAGTAGGGTCTAGTTTTTAAAAATTGTATTGAAATCAGACCCTACTTTACGACTGCTAAACCTGAATAGGCCCTACATTTTCAGAGGCTAAGTAGGGTCTAAATTTCGACTCGGGTAGCCTTATCCGATTAAAAAATATAAACTTGAACGAAAGTTATGACATTTTTCCAAAAAATTCAAAAAATAAAAAAAATGCAAATTTTTTATTTTTTGTAAAATAAATGCAAAACTATCCTTAGCTAACTTTTTCAGATAAATACAACCTATTTCTATAATAAAATTTTTAAAAAAATACGTATTTTGAAATTTTTTTTTTCGATACGGTTTTTTGAATTTTTGATAATTTTTGATAATTTTAGATTTTTTACCAAATTGTGGAGAATATTAAATAAGTAAAGTGTTTTTGAAGAGCACAAAAATAATGAAGCTAAATGCCACGAAAAAGAAGGAAAAATGTTGAATTTTAAGAAATTCGGTTTTTTGAATTTTTGCTAATTTTCCACAATTTTAGATTTTTTACCAAATTGTGGAGAATATTAAATAAGTAAGGTGCTATTCAAGAGCACAAAAATAATGAAGCTGAATGCCATAAAAAAGAAGGAAAAATGTTGAATTTTAAGAAATTCGGTTTTTTGAATTTTTGCTAATTTTCCACAATTTTAGATTTTTTACCAAAGGGTGGACACTATTAAATAAGTAAGGTGCTATTCAAGAGCACAAAAATAATGAAGCTGAATGCCATAAAAAAGAAGGAAAAATGTTGAATTTTAAAAAATTCGGTTTTTTGAATTTTTGCTAATTTTCCAAAATTTTAGATTTTGTACCAAAGGGTGGAGACTATTAAATAAGTAAAGTATTTTTTAAGAGCACAAAAATAATGAAGCTGAATGCCATAAAAAAGAAGGAAAAATGTTGAATTTTAAGAAATTCGGTTTTTCGAAATTTTGACAATTTCTTTTTTCGGAGTAATATCAAAAAAGAAAATAAAACTATGTACCTAAAAATTCAACACCTAATTAACTTCTAAAGTAAAACATTTCTTAAAATATTTTAGGGTGTTAAATGTACTCATATCTACTAAAAATCATACATAACATTGAAAATAGAAGACAAAAAATGATTATTTTACGATGTATTTAATTCACAATATAGCCCTATATTTTTGTTTGACACGTATAATATGTGGAAGGAGGTTAACTGGATGTTTAAGTATTTTGAAAGAGTAAAGTGTTGATCTTAGAGCGGATTAATCGAAGTTTAGGAGTACCCTACTTTTACCAGAGCACTTTATTTACAAACTGAAGCAATTACTTCATTCGTCATAGCAAAAATATTTATAATTGCTCAGCTATCCTTTTCATAACAAATTGTCTACATGGACAAATTCATCAAATTGTATAATTTAATGTTTAAATTAAAAAAATGTTGAAACAACTGTATATATGTTAATATAATCAATTAATTAACATTATCCCAATGGGAAATCGACAAGTTTTTTTATTGGCTAATTTACTAGTTTCCAATAAAAGGCCAATATTAAAATTATATTTTATTTTAATATTTAACATTAATTAACAAAAATTTTCATATTTAGCAATAATTACTTTTTAATTGTCTATGAATAAATGAATTTTTTTTTATAAATTTATATTAAATTTTTTCAATAATTACATTAACAAAGAACGGTAAGAAATAAGGATACTATAATTAATAACTCCTAATTTTTCTAAGAGTGAAAAGGGGATGTTGATCAGCAACTCCAGCGCGAGTTATGTCGTCATTGCTCTTTGCGGTGTTAACATTCAGAAAAAGTTATAGCTTTTAAAATGCGTCTTTTGTTGTGAAGCCGGTTATTTTAAAATGGCATTAATAATAAGGAATAAAACAAACTCTACAACTTTTCAAATGCCCCTTTTCTCTCCATGAAAATAAAAAACATGAAATTGAACATATTTATTTTGATACATAAATTTCATCCTATTTTTTTTATAGGTTTAGTGATATTTAGATGTTTAACTTTTAAAATAATGACATAACCAGAAAAGTAAAAACATAATTTTATATAAAACATTATATTATGTTTTTCAGAACTTTTCCTTTCCTGTATCCTATTTTGACTCATGAATGAAATGAACAACAAATTGCCTATGAACACCTACATTTTTGTTTAAGTCTAAGTTTATTGCCTAGTAGGCACAGGGACATGGGGGTGTCTATTGGATGTCTACGTCTGTTCATAGGACGTTCTGTGTTTGAAAAAAGAATAAATGTGTAGAACTTCTGTGTACCTGACATGGTAACTAATTTTTTTAAACCTTGTTTTTAGTAAAACTTCGTTCTTATAAATAGTTTCTATTTCAACATCCTTCTGTATTTATTCGTTTCGAAACCTATATGTCAAAAGTAAGAGAACTTATTTAAATTAAGGCTCTGACACATTGCGTACACGAAATAATAGTAAAATTCCTTAAAAATTAGATGACAGTAAATTTGTAAATTTAGTAAATTTTTCCAAAAAAGTCCAAAAAAATCTCTACGAAATAACCAGAAAACAGATTTATGCTATTTTCAAAAAATTGATTTTACATAAAACTTTAAAAGACGTATATATCTTGAAAAAAGTTCCATAAAAATTTTAAAATTCGGAAAACAAATGTATCACCCTCAAACTCAGCGCCTGTAGGCTATTACGGCATAATGGAGATTTATTCAGGAAATATCTGGGAGCGACCATTGCATCATATGTATCGACCACTTTTTATACTTCTTAAGGGAATTTCATTAGGCATCGTTGGACTCAACTGAATGAGAAACTTGCTCTATCCAAATGGGGCACAAGTTTATAAATCGAGGAGCAATCACAAAATACTTTTAGTTTCACATGAGCAGCGGATACTAACATTTATTGAATGAAGCATCTAATTTAGTTTATAACCATGCTTAAAATTTCGGTGAGTGAAATATTTTTTTATCGATCTTAATATTTGTTGAAGTTGTTAGACGTTGTTTGCTTCATTACAAAAGTGAACATGGAAAATAAAAATGTTCATCAGAACATTAATAATAATTATTATACAATTCATTTTTAAATACAATTATAAATCTTTAATAATTATCAAATGGTAAACTGGTAAAATTAGGTGGATGATAAATTAACAACTGTTCTAACAAATTTTTTAAAAGTACACATTATTCAAGGATAGAAAATTTATTAATTTATCAAATATTCATTCAGTTAATGTTTCTAATTTTATTTTTTGATGTTATTTTGTAAGGGAAATAACACTGTCCTGCAAATTTAAACTTTTTATCTGCGAATAAAATGGGACAGTGTTTTTGAAATGATTTTTCGTGATAGACACGAAGAAAGGATCAAAAGTATCACCTCAAGTTTTTTAAAAAAGACTTAAAACCTATAAGAGTATAATATTTTTAAATTTTTGAAAAATTGTGCAGCTAAAGTCTGACCCCTTTGTGCAGGGGGTGTGTTTATATATTAGGGTACAAAAAGAAATGTGATTAAGGGTTTTCAGGGTCTTTCTTTTCAAACTTAAATCAAATTTAAAAAATTCAAAATAGTGGTTTTAATATGACGGACATAAAATTTTTGACATTCAGTAAATTAAAATTTTTTTTTATTAAATGTTTCTTTTCAAAATAACAATAGTTTACTTTAATACATAATGTATTTATTATTTTTTTAATGTCAAAATGGTAAAAGGATTACCTTGTGGGCACTGGGACATGGGATGTTTTTAGGACATCATTAGGACGTCTATTTCCTTTATGTTTTTGGGTGTCGCTGAGTTAAAATTCGATATTCATTTTACCCCAACTCGTCAGGCTTTTGACACAATTTCTGAAAGATATTTTAGTTACACAAAAGAAATCTGATTCAGGTTTCGATGTCAGGAAATATTTTATATACGTTTTTGGGATCGCTGAAACCGAATCTTAGGTCCGCTTTACCCTACTTCAAAAGGATTTTGGGATACCCTCAAGAAAGGCATGTTAGTTTAATCATTGATTAACTTTTAATCTGAGTTGGTGAAACTGTCCCTTAGAAGATTTTTATGTTGTTCCATTTTTTATTGGTTTAGCTAGAACTGTTTTTGACGTTATTTCAAAATCCTGATGTGATGGGGGTAAAATGGACTTTGAATTCGGTTTTAACGATTCCAAAAAACGTATAGTGTATTTAACATATGACAGTTGACAGTTTAGTAAATAAGTTGAAACAACTTTTAAAAAATGTTTTTGGAAACCTTAAAAAAAAATTAAAAAATAAGTCATTTGAATAAGAAGTAAAACGTGTCAGTATTTTTGCGAACGATCTGACGAACAGTACTTTAAATAAAAAATTGTATTTCAGATTTTAGTGCTACTGTGTCTCTCCCGTGTCTATTCAGAAACGGTAGAAAAGGTCTCAATAGAGAAAGAAACAGATGTAGAGAAATCGAAAAGACATGCTTCTCATCCAGAACCCTGTCCTCCAGAACACACTAGTTCTCAAATATGGAAACCTGAAATTAAAGTTAGTTTTCAAGCAATGCCTCTTATTATTCATTCGTAAACAACTTTAAACTTAAGCCAATGTTTATTGTTCAAAGCAAGCCATAAATTTTGTGAAACCATTGCCAACTGGATGGCAATCAAAATCTTCTGGATGGGAACAACAAAAATGGCAATCACCTTCTACAGGATGGCAGCCTAAATCTTCAGGATGGGATCAACAAAAATGGCAACCAATGCCATCAGGTTGGCAATCAATGCTAACAAGGAAAGTACAACCCTTATCAAGTGGTTGGGAAAAACAAAAATGGCAGCCAACATCTTCAGGATGGAATCAGCAAAAATGGCAAGCACCTTCCACAGGATGGCAGCCTAAATCATCTGGTTGGGATCAACAAAAATGGCAACCACCAACGACAGGGTGGCAGCCTAAATCTTCTGGTTGGAATCAACAAAAATGGCAACCACCTTCTACAGGATGGCAGCCTAAGTCTTCTGGATGGGATCAACAAAAATGGAAACCAGCGACGACAGGGTGGCAGCCTAAGTCTTCTGGATGGGATCAACAAAAATGGCAACCACCTTCTACAGGATGGCAGCCTAAATCTTCAGGATGGGATCAACAAAAATGGAAACCAGCGACGACAGGGTGGCAGCCTAAATCTTCTGGTTGGGATCAACAAAAATGGCAACCACCCTCTACAGGATGGCAGCCTAAATCTTCAGGATGGGAGCAACAAAAATGGCAACCACCTTCTACAGGATGGCAGCCTAAATCTTCAGGATGGGAGCAACAAAAATGGCAACCATCAACGACAGGGTGGCAGCAACCGAAAGTCAATCTGCACAAACCAATGTTTGAATATGCCCCAATGTACCACCAACCAATGATACATAAATCCTGGGCCTCGAATTGGCAGGAACCATGCCCTGAACAACATGCTCCACTACCACTTATGCATCACATTAAAATACCTCAAATAAATTACATTAAACCTCAAATACAGCCTGTTGTTCATTTGCCACCTGTACAAAATAAGGTTTGGGAGGAGCCTTGTGATTGAAACGTTACTCAAATCTTTTCACTGGCTTCTTCATTACCAATCAAAGTCTTAAGAAAGAATCTTGTCTCATTAAAATAAAATATTCTGTCATTTTGATTTTAACACATCTCTCAAAAATCTTATTGTTTGCAAATGTATTATTTTTGACCCATTCAATGATGTACAACTTAGTTTTAATTTTGTATTTATTTCTACGATACGTATGAAAGTGACCAGGCAACGAGTAAAAAGGTATTCATCATTAAAAGTCTTTTTTCTACCACAAAAAGAAAAACAATTGCAGTTTTATTTAATTCTTTTTATCCTCTCCTTACTACTTCATTTCAAATTAATCGTACATTTTAATAAAATTTATTTGAAGAAATATCTAATTTAAAAAGATACAGAAAAATAATCTGAGCAATACAATAGTTTTGATAAAAAAGTCAAATTAATACTTGATAATCGTGATGACGGCAAAAAATCAAATTCGAAAAAATGCTTTAAACTTTTAAGGATCAGATGTATGCAATATTTGAAGTTTAGAATTATTTTGAACTATTAAGGCGGTGTCAAAGTGAATTGGATTTTTGCATTGAGCTTCAATGGGAAAATCGCATCGACTTTGACATCCAAAAAACAAATATTTTTTGACAAAAACATTTGATAATAGACATATCTTATGGCTTAGGAATCCCTCTTTTAAATAATTTTTGAATTTCTAAATAATCTTACCATGATAATTTTTCTATTATCTTTTCTATTATACAATATTCACATATTTTTATTACTGCCTTTATATAGTAAACGCAACATTGAAAAAGTAACATTTACGAAGTAAATTATTAACAATTTATTAACAATAACAATCTTAATTTTATTCAAAACATAAATAAGAAGTAATAATTTTTATTAAGTAATAATTTATTATCACTAAATATTTATTAATAAGAGTATAAATATTGCAAAACCGTTTTGCACACAGTTTTATGTTTATTATCAATGTTTACAGAGACCAACTCTTGAAGTTGCTCCGTAAATATTGTATATAGTCAATTCTTTCATGCGACTTTACAGAGTGTCTATTTTCTATATATTTATATAATCTAAATTATTTCTTTTTATAACTTAGAAAGAAGTCTCTTTTTACAGTGAAAAATGTCAAATTTTTGGAATTCATCATTAATGGTCTAATGCCAATGCTTTCCTTTTGATGAGTGTTGGTACACATGTTTGTAAATAGGTACATGTACTGTATAAGGCTTTACAACGGGATAAGAGAATTTTTTTTCCACGTAAACAGGATAAGGTTTTTCCACGACGTATGGTACCTGAAAAGGTTATATTTTGTTAATGAAAAATAATAAAAATCTAAAAAAAATAGTGAGAATTAACATTACAGTTTGAACGATAAAACTAATGAAAGCGTTTATTAAACAACTGAAATGTTGTTAGTTTTGATGGCTGTGTATAAATTAAAAAAGATAGGTTGACAATTTTTTTTAAAAGATCTTGAAAATTAAAAAAAATTATGAAAAATTATTATGGGGTGCTGTAACCTACTTGTTAAACTAAATCAGTGCTGCATGACAGTATATAAAAGTTTGATTTGAATTATGCAGATATCAATCATACTTTAGTTGTTAATCCTTTCACTGTTTTTTTAAGATAAACGGTATTCTTTTTCTATTGTATTTTTATTATGGAAAAATAAAGCAATATCAAAACAGCATAGAAGTAATGTTGGCTGCTTAGTTTAGAAAATTTTATTTATCTTAAAGTTGTAAATATAATTTGTAAAATAATTTTGAAAAATACAAATTTTCTATTGTTGCTAATATATTTATTCTGTTTCTAAACTTACGTGCTTTTCCACTACATATGGTTCAGGTTTTTCAACTGGGATTTCTATGTGTTTGATAACTTCAACTGGATATGGTTGAGATATCTCTATTGGCACTTGGTATGGTTGAGGAATTGGTATCCTAATTTCTTGTGGTACTTTGACTATTACAGGATGTGGAATTGGTATAGCTGAAATCAGAATATTTATACTATGCTGTATGAAAGTATTTAAATATTATGAATTTAATCTAGACAAAGTAAATAAAATATCTTTGATTTCCAAATATGTCTTAATTAAGAGAAGTTAAGTTGAATGTTCCTTATCGCAAAGAAATCAGATCACTTTAATTTGTTTTAAGGGAGTAGGACGACCGATATTGTGTATGCTGTTCATTATGGAATAGATGTCCAAAGGTGCCATCAATATATTACGTAACACTATTTTTGATCCCCCTTTTCCCATGCAGTGCCACTAGACTCGATTGTAATGATTGCGGAGGCGGAAGTGCAAGAATGCGGATTTCCATTTGAAAAACGGAATTTTTAAAAATAGATTTTAAAACACTATGCAGTTTTCTAAAAATCAAAACTAGTTATGAAACTTTATTAATTATATTCGACATGAATTTTTTTTACATAAATACTTATTTATGAGCAAAAATTACATTTGTTAAATTGATATTGTTTATTTTTATATAGTAAGTAAAATGAAAATTCTTATAAATTTTTACCTTTTGATTTTGTATTAAATGAATAAACCACATTATTACTTATAGCATATGGCTCTAACTGTTTTAAAATAGTACGTAATAAAATTAAAATTATTTGAAAAAAATTACGACTATAGTCAAAAATATGGAATTTTTCGTTATTCGCATTTGTCAATGCGGATTGCGGATGACGGTCTCATTTTGCGATGTTAAGTGCGGAAATGCGGTATATCTGTCAACACTTGTATACCATGTTACACAGTATTAAGTACATTAACACCATCTTTACTGCAGGTTGTCACACATTGCTTGACACCTCCCCCTTGGTGGGGGAGGTCTATTGATAAATTAAACATTATTCAATGTAAAAAAATTAATAATAAATGCAGTTACGTAAAATTATAAATAATTATAAATCAATAAATTTCAAAACTAAAAAAAAAATATTTTTGCACAAATTTTTTGGTTTTTCAAAATCAAACTTCGTACTAAAATGTTATTCGGGTAGCTATGTAAATACTAATCTGAATTTTGGAGAATTGACCGAAATCGCTTGAAAGTCGTTACTTGGGGGACGCATGATTATTCTCCAAATGTCATTTTTCCGAAATGTCATTTTACCGAACTGCACTTTTGCGAATAGTCATTTTTGCGAGAAGCCAATTTTGCGAAATGTCACTTTTGCGAATTGTCATTTTTGCGAAAAGCTATTTTTGCGAATTGTCATTTTTGCGAATGGCCATTTTTACGAATTGTCAATTTTCTGAAAAGTCATTTTTGCGAATCGTCATTTTTGCGAATTGTCACTTCTGCGAATCGCCATTTTTACGAATAGCCATTTTTGCGAATTGTCATTTTTGCAAACCGACATTTTTACGAATTGTCAATTTTCCGAAAAGTCATTTTTGCGAATCGCCATTTTTACGAATTGTCAATTTTCCGAAAAGTCATTTTTGCGAAAAATACAATAGTGAATTTATAGACCTACAAGTTTTCTATTGTATTTTTCGCAAAAATGACAATTCGCAAAAATGACTTTTCGGAAATTTGACAATTCGTAAAAATGTCGATTCGCAAATATGACTTTTCGGAAAATTGACAATTCGCAAAAATGGCGATTCGCAAAAATGACAATTCGCAAAAATAACAATTCGTAAAAATAACTTTTCGCAAAAATGACTATTCGCAAAAATGACAATTTGTAAAAATGGCAATTTGTAAAAATGGCGATTCGCAAAAGTGACAATTCGCAAAAATGACATTTCTCAAAAATGACAATTCGCAAAAATGTCAATTCGCAAAAATGGCAATTCGTAAAAATGGCGATTCGCAAAAATGACAATTCGCAAAAATAGCTTTTCGATAAAATGACAATTTGCAAAAGTGGCATTTCGCAAAAGTGCAGTTCGGTAAAATGACATTTCGGAAAAATGACATTTGGGGAATAATCATGCGCCCCGTTACTTGGGGGTTTTTGGGGTCGCTGATTACGAATATTAAGTTACTTTTATTTCATTAACATTATTTTCTTAAATAACTGTACCGTCAGCATTGCACGATCGGATTTATTGCATCTTATAGCCCTTAATAAAAAACTGTAATTAATTAAAAATGATTTCAAATTTTTAATCAGCGATTTTGATCAATTCTCAAAAATTTGTCAGCCATATTGGATCGGCCATATTGAATTTTTCACGAACGTTACTATTATTTGTAAAGAGAATAAAAAATTACATAATATACGATTATAATTATTGTTTATTAACAATAGATAAAATATTCAAAAGAAAATATCAAAATTTAATTTTTCAAAATTTCCTCAAATTCGCTTAAAACTTGTTATTTGGGGGTTAATAATGCGCTCTTTTGGTCACTCTATTGACAGAACAATAATTATTTTAAATATGTTTTTGAAAAATTTTGACAACAGGTACAAAATTATGAACACTATCTAATTAATTAAATGTACGTCAAAATCGAATTTCATTGTTTTTTTATTTTAATTTTTTTAATAAACTTTGATCCACACAAGATTAATAAAGTTATTTACTAATACATGAAATCAATAATTTTAAAACTCACCATATTTTTTATATATAGGAATATTTACGGGTTTAGTTTTCTCCTCATACGTTGTATCGACATGATCAGGATAATCAGCAGACACCAAAAAAATGCAAGCGAAGAAAATAATCTGCAATTGAAATCTCCGATATTTAATCTTTCACTTCACGTACACATGAGGAAAATTATTGTCTTTATTCACAATAGACAATAAAAGTGCACTTTAATTACAGTATTTTGCTTTAGAAATTTCCTATTAACATTTTCTTCCTGAATCATATATATGACTGGAAATTTTTATTAAACAATTTTTTTATTTTGCAAAAAAAATTTTTAAATTTTGTGATTCTTTTGTTTAACTTATCCAACACACTTTTTTATTTCTACAAAATAGTTTAATTATTATAATTAATATATATTAATTTGAATCAGTGAAAGTTTCAATTTTTAAATTAAATTTAATTAGTTTTTTGTCTTTTCCTATTTTATATAACAAATAATTGTAAATAAAATTAATAATCAGTAATTCAATTCCGGCTATCTCAGTTAGTAAAATGTTATTAACTCGCAATCCCTTTCACTGTGAATTAGTGCAATTTCACTAATTCAGGTAAATCAGAAATTTTAAATCTAATGAATTAATATTTTGGCTACTTTCTTTTCCCCCATGGTCATTAAAATCAAAATAAATAATTTTCTAATATTTATTTTAATGTATTACTGTATAAGAATCAGTCATTAATTGTTGGAAGTGGAAATTTAATTGCTGTAAATAAATAAATAAATAAATAAATTTAAGAGATTAACATTAAGTTTAATAATGCTTAAAATACTTGGAAAGAATTTTAGTGTGATTTGTTTTTTGTACTTAATATTTCTTGTGTTTTTAAATGTTTATTTAGATTTTAGTGACAATGGGATTAGAAGAAAACGAGATAAAATATTAATTTATTTCGATTTAAAGCTGAAAAGATGTATTGTTGTATTTTCGTTTTGAGAAAATTCTTACGATTTGATTCATGATAGAACTTTTTGGAGGAAGTAGAATATTGACACTGTTTTATGTCCAGTTGAAAGATTGAGTTTATATACACTTCGAATTCTATCACCTTTCACTTGAATCCTCTTTTGTACTATCTCTTCCGCTTGGGATTATTATGGTATTGGTATTACAAATGTTCCAACTGTATAAAAATTTTTAAGTATCTAACTGCACTATGGAAGAACAATTATCGTCACAACAGTTCTTATTGTATTTGGATGATTGTTAATTGATTCAAAACTTGTCTTAGAATTCTGTTAAAGAAGTCAACATTATTTGTTAACTAAAATAATTGCACGCTATTACATCTTTGTAATTAAAAAATTACATCAAATTAGCGAAGATCAAGTAGTACTCTTCAACAATTTTCTCTCTAATTGATAATAATGATTGTATCACAACAATGAAAATAAACTCCTAATCTGAAAACGATTAATAACCAATTAAAAAAATAAAGACAAAATTGAACATAAGAAAATTATTATTCAATTTCATTAACCCTTTGACACAACCATTAAGAAAATAACATACCCCATATACCCCTGTTGAGAGCTGTGCGCGGTAATCATAAATGCACTTTCATTATTTAAATAAACTAATAATTCATTCAAATAAAAACAGTGTAATGAAAAATGTTGTTGAGAACTCATATGCATGCATTACTTTCATTGTGAGATAATTTTTTAATACAAAGAAACAGTGTTTTAGTGCACAATTTCTGAGACTTCTTGCAATACTTTTATTAATTTTGATTTGAAAACGTTTTTTCAGTCGACACTTCTAACAAATATTTAAAGATAATAAAATATGAATATTTTACAACAGAAAATGTAGTAAATCGTAAACACCTTAAGAGAACGTTGATTTACTTGAATAAGAAATTAATTGTTATATGGCTTTTTTAAATATTCTTTTTTCATTTAGAGAATATAGAAGGAAGTAATCAATGCATTTACTTTCGCCTGGACTTTTTTAATTTCGTTCTTTTTCATTAACTATATGCTTTTATATTCTCATACTGTGTGCGCCATTACATTATAGCAATAGCATTATAAATTTTCTCGAGATCTCTTGAAATATTTTGATTGATTTTATTCGACAAATTTTTTATTAATGTAAGATTCAATCACAAGATAAACAAGATAAATGTGCTTATTTGTAACAATGAATACTCTCCCTTCCGTGTTTGAGGTTTCTATTATATAGTTCGCAATTTTAAAAAAATATAAATGATTATGCTAAACTTTAATCTTTTTTTATTATTCCCTCCTGAAAGCTTTGAACGAACTTTTTATCAAAATAAATCTATAAAATATATTTGTTTATTTGCGATTATAAGTAATAATATATAAATTGTTTTTTTTAACTATATGAATAACAAATTTAAATTCATTTTTAAAAAAGTTTATAAATGCATTTCTTTCGTTTCAGATGTATAGTCCATTACGTTTCGATTAAGGTGATTGTGTAATCTGTTTATAGTATGAAATAGAACGAGTTATGATAAAATTTTTATTACTTTTCTCAAAATATGTTTGTAAAATATAGAAAGTGTAGACTAAGTGTTTTAGTGTTAGTTCATTTATATTTTGATTAAAGTGATTCCAGAAGTTTTTAAATTGTTATTATGTGCAATGATTCTGTTTGCTTTCTGCTGCACTAAAGAAATAATAATTTAATAAACTTTTTTAGTTCTATTACCATAAGCTTTAAATTGTTTATCTACATTTTTATTATTACTTTCCGGGGTTTTATAAATCTAAACCTCACTTTTTATTCCCCAGCTAATAAAATTCCCCCCTTTTTGCTGTACGTATAGCCGACTTTTGTTACAAGTACAAGTTCTGTAAATATTAAACAGATTTTTCAATTTATTTCTATTACATGGTCTATTTTCATTGTTTAACACATAATTTAATGTTACTTTATCAAGTTCGCAATAATTAAAATATAAAATATTTTCACGCTTGTCCGGGGCTACCCGACAAATTGTTGAAGGTTAGGATTTTAATACTCGAATGTTTGTCCTTATTTTTCTCTTAAAAGGTTTGATTATTTTACAAATGATTTTATATTCAAGATTGAATGAAGCTTTCTGTTTGATATAAAAAAATTTAATTGATATTACAAAAACATGAAAACAAATTTTATTTACCAAAAAGCTTAAGTGTCCGGGGCTATATATACCATTCTCTTTTTATAAAATGACAAGTTTACATGGATATCTTTGTATTTGCATTCTTCTTTTTGCAAGCTAAACGATTGACATTGATAAACTATCATTTGTTGTGTGAACTTTTGTGATGTAATAATAATTGAGGGCCTCATCAAATATCTGGATATGCGCTCGACGGCACGCGCTTATACCAGTCTGCAAGCAGTGAATGGCCCCAGGGGCACTCACTACTTCTGAAGTTTTTATTGCTTTTAACACGTTGAATATGAACAACTGTCAATGATTTCTAGAAACGGCATAAAACGCTTACTCAGTTATTATAATTGATTTTTATATTCAACGTGCTGAAAGGCAATAAAATTTTTAAAAAAGGATGAGTGTCAATTAAGGTCATTTTTGGATCCTGATAAAATTTTGAATTTTAAAAATCTGATGTCAGATTTGTAATGAGTGACATTTAAATCCCGTGTAATGAGTTTCAAGCGAATCTGACATGATCTGATTAATATTTTAAAAAGTCATCATCATATTTTCATTGAAAAATTCAAAAACCCATGTATTTTGCAATTTCTAAGTTGAGTTATTTTCCTGAGTTCTTCACAAACCAAAAAACAATTTTAGGGGATTTTCAAGCATGCTTGAAAGATCAAATTTTTCATAATATAAGCTGATTTTATCGGGACTTCATATTATTAATATAATATTTTACGATGAACCAACGTAAATATTCATAAGTTAAAATTTCACTGTTCCTTCCGCTTCACATATATTTTTTAAGAAGTATTCCTTGAATTGATTACATTTCTTATAAAATTCGTTTTTTCTTTTTCTTTATATTTACATTGTTTCTCCTAATAAATATAATTAACCTATTAAAAAATAATCGTTTTTAATTAGATAAGTGTAAAGTACATTCATGTGTATATGCATAAATTTTTACATTAACAAAGCAAAATAATCTTTAAACAAAAAACTAATGTTACTTTTCTCATTGTCACTTTTACTTTCTTAATACAAGGTCGAAAGTAGAATCATCTTAAAAAACCAAATAAAAATGTAACTAAAACTGCTTTCTCCAAGTAATTGATATATGAAAGTACTTCTGAATTACGTCAAGTACAAATTTCAGTACCAAAACTAGTTAAAAAGTAATTTAATTCTAATAACTTTCGTACAATATAAAAATATTATTACGGGATATACAGCTAAGTTTAATTATTATACTTTGTATACATTATATTTTGTCTTTTGCAATAAGCGTCTTTTATTACATTAATATACTTTCACGGAAGGCAATCAACAAATTTACAGCAAAAAATTTCAATGGTAGCTTTTAAAGTTTTTAATTTCTTTTCAAATTTTAGATTAGCAATTTAAATACTCCCTCATAGAGAATTGATATACAACAAACGAAAAATCTCAATTGGATTGACAACGCAACAACGCTTATATCCGAACATCAATGAACATGTACAAGAAAATTAATATGTTTATGTACGTGAAAATGAATTTAAAGATTATTACAGTAACATGTGGCTGAACATTCACAAGTCATGTACGTGAAATTGTACATGTTACATGCGCCAAAAAAACAAGCACATGAACATGCATGTATATATAAATTTTGAAACGGGTATGTATGCGTGTGTGTGGATGTTACTTGTGAATATGATAACTTGAAGAGTTTTTTACGAATTAGACTAAAAATAATATCTCAAAATCTTATAATATATCTTATTTTTTATAAAGAATAAAAATTTTTTCGCTGATCGCAAAGATCAAGAAAAATGTTCTTGTTTTAAACATGGTTACTTTCACGAGGAGAGAAATTTAAAAAAAAATCGAATGATTCTAAATATGATATCGTGTTGGTGATGCGTTATATTTTAGAAAACTTGTAATGTGATCCACATAAAATTTGTATTTAAGCAGTGAATCGATTGAGAATCGAACCTTGAAATATAAGTACAAAATGAAATGTGAAAAAGCAAATAGAAAGCATGACAGGTTCTTAAAGCAAAACGAAGATTGGTTTAATTCTAAACGTAATTTAACACTTATAACATAAAATTATCAGTCATATACTACGCAGTGTGAGTATATAAAATCTTACACTGGATTGGTAGTCAGCGACATTAAAAACTCTTATATAGTTTCATTAAATAAAAATAAGTTTTTACATTTTACGTTGTACTGAATGAACCTGGTCTTAAAATGAGTAGCGTAAGCTATTAAAATATAGCATATTTTTGTAGGCATCATTCAGGTTGGGATCCACATTATGATCACAGCTAATTGCCTCTCTTATTTTCTGAAACCAGGAATTCATGTTTTCATCAGTAATGATTTCATCATCGTCTAGAATTCTCTATTGACTCAAGCTCAGGGTAACAAGAGGGATTATCGTGCCACTGTATCTTAGTATCAGTTGCATAATTAAAGTAGTTACGCTTGCTGGGTGTAAAATCATGATACCTCGGATTAGCGTTGAAAAACATGACATATCGTCGTTTGGTTTCTCAAACTATTAATGAAAGTACTCATAAGTACACCGTAGAAGTCAATAATATTGTGAAACTCATTAGCCTCTCTGGTCAGTCTAGCAATCACCGAATTTAATTTTAATTTCTTAACTAATCTGAAGAATGAATTATCAAAATCATCTATTAATGTAAGTATTTTATTCTTTTGTTTTCTTCAAGAGTTGAATTTTCTAACACTATTTGGCATTTGTTTCAAAATTCTTGAAGAGAACTACTATTCAAATTACCAACACTAACAACCAATAATTGTACCGGATTTCGGGGAAAAGATGGTCGACTATAAAATTTCGCTAACATCTTAGAAGGTTCATGTATGAAAGAATGATCCAACGTTGCATTGAAAAATATAACACTGTTAAAAATTTAGGGAGTTATCGGACTCGGGAGTTAGGAGAGAAATTTTTCGAGTTAAAAATCAACTCCAAAAGAGAGTTAATTTACTAACTCCCTTCATCAACACCTGCGCGAGTTATTTATTCCTTGGGGAGTTGGCACTTGGGTGTAAAGTTTTAACTCTCTTTATCCAACTCCCCTGGCATTAACTCCCCAATGGGTGCGACTTTTATAGAATCCCCTGGGAAGTTAAAATTTAACTTCATTTTTTTACAGTGTAGACATTTTATTTATAGTTTAATCAACACATTTCAAATTCGTAATCAAGGTAGTTAAACTATGCCTATGCTTACTATTATACCACTTTCTTTTTATACCGTGTACACATATTTGAAGAAGTAACTAAAGAGGTTCGACATGCTTGGGATACTGATAATGAATCGCTTGAAAAATCTTAAATGTAACGTCGATGGCTCTTACAGGAGATTCTACGTTATATAAAAGGTTGTATACTGAGGTATAATCCTCAGTGATATCCCAGTGGGCAGTAGGATGTCTTAAAGATATCCAAAGAATGTTCTAAAATGTCCAAGTTAACTTTTCATGTCCTTGGGGTATGAAAAATACGACCATAAGCTGTCTATAAGAAGTTCCATGTCTGAACCAGAGACCTCTTTCAAATTTCTCTGGAATGTCCATAAGACATACTTGAAACATTTTTGTGTCATGTTTAGTATTAGTATTAATTAAATGAGCAATTGCAATATTATTGATAAACAAGACCAATAGATGAGATGGAGAAGATTGAGCAAACTTACCAAATGATGATCATTGAATAGCAGCGCAAATATTCTTCTATAAATGATATTCCTAGTGATGGGAACAGCACACTAAATCAAAAATAATTAAAAAGTAAATATTTAATTAACTATAAAGCGCGTTACAACGATGCAAAAGGATGCGTCGAAGCGCAAGAAGCTCACACACACATACACGCGTTGATTTACGTTTACAGAAAGAGATCTCGCAGATCTCTTCGGTGTACGAAGGCACGCTTCTCTCTGATGAGAGAATCGCTCGAGATCGTCATCGTAATCCATGACACGTTTCGTGTGTGACCCGATGACACCCGAATATATAATTCGGTTAATTAGCGAAGGTTGCGGTACCTTATGGGCTATCGCTGGACGGTAAAAGGTACGAAAAGTTTTACCAAATTGAAGTTTTGCATAATGGATCTGGGCTTGGCCAAGCGGTCGCATGTTAACCAGTCCAAAAAGTATCATAAAAGTTTGAGCATTGTTACTGCATCAAAAAACGTGACACACAATGATGAGAGAAAAAGATTATAGTTATAAAAAAATTCAATTCAATTCTCAATATTTTGCTATGCAAATTTGGAAAAATATTGTTCAAATATTGCAGTATTAGTATTATATGAAAAAAAATTAACTCTCTCTGTGTCGCTATATAAAATTTTTTTTGAAAAATATGCATTTCTTTCATCAACTTAACCTTACCCTCTTAATATATTTAAAAGCATATTGATAACTCGTAGAAACAAATTCTCCACTTACCCCACTAGCACACTTCACAAAAAGACTAAGATATTGTTAACAAAACTTAATAATTTAAAAAAAACGAATACAATATTCGTGTGCAAATAAAATACTTTTTCTTAGTGAAATTAAAGAAAAGAAAATATGATTACAAAACCAGGTTTCTGCGAAATGATCTAATGAAAAAAATAATAGATACGTGATGCATACTAGATCTAACATTGTCTAGTCAGTTTGTGACAGTGGGTCTTCTTGGTCGACAGCTAAGTGATTTGAATAATTTGTTTTTAAAATAATACTAATTCGCCACTTAGCCCCACCCTACTCCATTATACTGATAAACAGAAATTTAATAATAGCTGTTAATTCAGAAATTCTAATAAATATGCTATTATAATTATTATTAATTTTTCGTTGTAAAATGGTACATAAATTTCAATTGGCTGAAAATTATAATATTTAACACGAAATAATGATAAAAATTATTTCTCTAATTTTAGTTTATAATTATGTTAATAAAACATTGAATGTAAAAGAGAGATATAGTTTAAACTGAACTACAATAATATATTAAACACCATTTGATTTCATTACCCTGTGATGAATCAACTTTCTCACATTATCAAAACGTTTCAAGATTTAGTCAATTTTTTAGTGAATAAAATATTATTACATTGCCAGAATAGAGAAATAGAGCAATAAATGGTAAAATTAATGTATTACCTGTTAAGTTTTTATAGAGAAATAGATAGTTACAATGCCCTGGTCACTTCCTTTCGCTGAGAAACAATTGCATTATAGCAGCGCACCTCAAAGGAGAATTTCCAAGGGAAGATCTCATTCAATATTAGATTGTCGACAGTGAAAGTTTTCATACTATATTAAGATGAGAAATGCTTCAATATATATCAGTCCCTGAAAACACCTCTCAGCAACAACACATTCGTTACCAATTCTATTGACACGTGTTCAATCATGATTGAACTTGTGAGTAATAATAACAACAACGACGCGTCCTAGGAAAATAATATTAAATTTAATTGTTCTAAAGAAACCTTCTTATTTAAAACAAGTGCCTATAATTGTTCAAATTTGTTACATTTTCAATTATAAATACTGATTCAAAAATTGTTTTAAAAGAACAGAATAAATCAAACTTTTTTGTCTTGAAGCTTGTAATAAATAAGTTGCAAAATAATTTGGTTTTGAGAAATGAGAATTATTTTTTGATTATTGCAGATTTTTTTTACCTTAGTAAGTATGGTAGCAGCTTCTCCAATTACCATTACCGAATTTCAAGGAAGATATTATTTACCATTTTTCAACAATTATCAAAACATCGAAAGATCAGATAGTTATGCTGCAGCCACTGAAACTGAAGGATATAATGATGATGTAACAGGAACAGACCCGCATTATTTTTCTGGGGAAAATTCTGGAGGTCAGATTGAAACCAGTGGTGGTGGCGGCTATGAAGGACAACATGATTATTCTTCCTACGCTGATTACGGAAATTACCACGGTTCTAATGGTAATCCTCATGGCCTTGAAGACCACGGGAACAATTACGTTCACAGTGTTCCTGTGTCCGAACATGTAGAGGTCACTAAACCAATTGCCATTCCAGTTTATAAAGATATTGGTACGTTAAAAATTTTATTATTTAATGTCAATTTTAAAATAAATTAAAACCCATTTCTTTAACAATTATTATTTCATCTACTGAATTTAGTTAGTTTTGCATATTAATTCTTCAGGGTTTAAATTATTTTTGATTTTTTTATGTAAATTATACATTACCATTGGAAATTATCGGTACGGCTCCATGCGCAAGCTCGAAAAACAAACTAATCTTTAAATCACGATTTTTCTGTTAAAACAATGGTCAAAGAATTAATAAGTGTATACCATCTGAAAGCTGTAATATTCTACGGTAAATGATATACAATTGAAAATTTTAATAAATTACACAAAGATTTTAGCAATTGACAAATTAAAAAAAATTAAATAGTCAATAACCATTTAAAATTGACTAAATCAATGCATTTGTCCAAAAACGTGCTCTGACATTTATAATGATATCTAGCGAACCAAATAAGATATTTAAACTTTTTTGGTCTTAAATTAATTATGTGACTTGAAGGACGACCCCTATGTAAGTTTAAAATTTTTTCTGCAATGTTTAAAAAATATGCCAGAGTTTAAAAAAATGTCGAACTTTTTTTTATTTTTTTCAAATTTGTCAATTGCTAAAATTTTTGTGTAATTAATTAAAAATTTTAATTATATATAATTTAATATAGAATATTATAATCTTTTCAGTTGTATGTTTGTTAATTTTCTGACATTTGTTTTTACAGAGACTCACTTTTCGTGCACTTAATATTAAATTTACAATTTTTACAAAAGTGATAGAACAGAGATGTTTGAATATTTCTGAAAGCTTTCTATTTCATTTTAAGTATTAATAAGTATAATAAGCCTAAATTCCTGAAAATTGTATATAATATTTTAATATACCATTTGACTGTAATTTGAGGTTTTACAATGCCAAATATGTTTTATTTTCTAAAATAATCTTCTCAGAGAGTCAATAGTTCACAGGTTTATAATTAATAATTTTTTAATTCCAGAAATATCTACTGATCTATTATAATAAATAACAAATTTACGATTATTCAATTTGCAAAGACTCTATAAATGTCATGGTAAAATGAGGAAACTATATTATGTATTTACAATATATAGATTCACTTAATATGACTACATAAAAGTAAATTGTTTGAAAATAACTCATTTTAATGTTTAAATTGAAAATTTTTCATTTTTGTTGAATGAAAGTTCTCTTTTTCTTCAGTGAATATCTTTTGTAGAAAAAATGAATTCTAATAAATACTTTTGAGCTTAATTTATATTTAAACTAAAATGATAATTAACAAAGTTTTTTTAAAATAAAATTAGCTTACTTTAAGCGTAGGAGATGAAATTAATTAATGTTCAAGTTCAGAATATTCCTAAGTAGGCATTCGTTAATATAAAAAAGAAAATACAATTACAACACATAATCACACTCAATACTTAAATAATTGTTAATGTTTTTATAGCTTTTTTTCAATGAAATAATTATTAGCTGTTGTTGATGCGTGAGCAAAATCTCAGAAAGCTATGAATGTTACCAACATGATTCGATAAATTTAATTAATTCCACCAGGCTAAAAATAAGCTTATCTAATGTAAATAACTTTATTAATAATTAATTAAATATGATAAACATTTCTCGAGAATCACCCATATATTTGAAAATCATATTTTAAGAATAATATGTCACTAATTAGCGATTAACTTACAACGATAACTACTTATCGTTATTTTTATTTATGAATAATTAATTGTTAACAGGAATACCAGTTCCTCAGCCAGTGAAGATCAATGTGCCTCATCCAGTGGCAATTGGCGTTAATCAACCATACCCAGTTGCAGTTCCTGTCGCGAGGCCAGTTCCTATTCAAATTATAAAAACCATAGCTGTTCCTGTTGAAAAGAAGGTTCCTTATCCTGTAGAAAAACATATACCTGTTCCTGTTGAGAAACCTGTACCTATAACAATTGAAAGACACATTCCTGTGCCACTTGTGAAACCTTATCCAATTAAAATTCCTATTTATAAAACAATCTATCATCATGCTAAGGGCCACAGTCATGTTCATAGTCACTAGAAACTTTATTTTTGTTTTAGTATTCAATAAATTTTAAACATCAAAAAGTGACCAAATTTGAGAAATATAAATTTTCTATTTCTGACATTGAGTTAAAATTTTAATGAAAATTTAAATATGAAATTTTTGTGAAAGGTTTAAATTAGATTTCTGAAAATAATACAGAAAATTTTACTAATAATTTTTTTAGAAATATTGAAACAAGAATTCTACAGAAACTGATTTTAAAAAATTGTTTACAGTATTTTTGAACTATTTTGAATTTTCTGTTTATTAAATATGACAAAAAAGGAAATTTTTAAAAATCACTGTTCAATATATTTTTACTACAAATGTCTATTTCTTCTTAAAAGATTTTTTAAATATCGTATACATATACATCCCTCTGGGCACGGAAACGTTTTTGTTCTAGAAACGTTCCTAAAACGTTTTTAGAAAGTTTTGTGTCCGCTACATAACAGCTAAAGAACGTCCAATGTTCTAAAAACGTTTTTAGAACATAAAACGTTTTTAAATCGTTATGTGGAGGAAATAAAACGTTCTAAAAACGTTTTAGGAACGTTTCTAGAACAAAGACATTTCCGTGCCCAGAGGGATTGACACAAAAGAATTACTCAATCTTCGATTACGTCAATGTTTGTTATAGTTATTGATATTGTACATAGTGATATTGTTGATCAACACGTTATATTGTTAAGTTTTTTGTTTATACTACTGAATATTTTTAAATAAACATTCTAAAAAAATAAAAAAAACATGTCTTTTCTTGTAGACTATATTCAGCTCAAAATTATAGGATCAAAATGTTTTATATTATTTGATAAATGCTTACTATAGTAGAGAATACATTTTGCAATCACAATTCTTAACAAAATGAATAAGTATCAAATTTTGTTTTACAGCAAAAATAAACACATAATAAAACCCCGTCTTATGGTACTTTCATGTAATTTGCTTTTTATTATCGTTTTCGATTCCACGCATTCTGTGAAACGTCTGATTATTATAGAATTTGTGACTGATAATAATCAATTAATTATTATCTTGAATTTAGTTTTAAACATATGTGCATTGAATAACAATATTCCTAAAGAATTTGAATCCTACGTGTGGTGACATGTTTTTACCACAATAAATAAATAATAATAATAATTCCGATTTAATATAAATAAATCAATGAAACACAGCTTTTAAATAAACAAAGAATTTATTCCTCGAAGCTGGAATCAGGATACATGAATCGCCAAATTAAATTATATTTTGAGATGCCGAATTCTCAAACAGATAAAGTGCATCTTCACACTTTGGACCCAAAACGGCAACTGCCCAAGTCACCCCTTGGAAAACCGCGCTTTCCTTCGGAGTCGCCAAATTCCTCTCCCTCGCTGTCCCCGACTAGCCTAGATCATATGGTTATCATATGGTCCTTGAACCGCCTAAAACTCAGAGTCTCCTTTGTCCAGTGAAATAAGACCCAAAGTTGTTGTCAAGCCAGTTTAAGACATTTCACAAAAATTTCCTTTCCGACATACGATACACATTTTTCTGAAACTTGGTGTAAATGTAGTGTTGTGTAAGGGAAGAAAGAGGAAAGCTAACAATTTAAATGCTTTATCTTCCCCAGAATATTTTTCAAAAAATATTTATGTCGACTTTGAAACTAACCGAAATATTGAATCTTTTGTCCTGCAGCGCACATCCTTGGACTTAAGTATTACGTAAGCATTTCAGGGTGAGGAGAGGTCTAGCTATTGCTTACTTTCATTAGAAAAAATAATTTGGGAAATTGTTGTCCTAATATGATAAAAAAAAATTTCTAAAATATTATAGCTATATAAAAAAAATTGTAGAAAGTAATGGGGGTTAAAATTTTAAATAACACTGCCATATTCAAATCCATATAACTATTATAAAACTTTATAGATTTTAATTTTTCTTTCATAAATTTAAAGCATTTTTCATGTACTTTCTAAAAGTTTTACAAACAATTTTTTAAAAAAACTTTTAACCCCCTTTTAAAAAGGGTAAAAGCTCTCTGCATTTTACATCCGGTTGAGATTGTCATAAAAAATAATAGAAACATGTTTCTTCACATTGTCATTTGAGAGGAAAAATTTGCATTCGGTTTGATTTCCAAACTTTAAATTTATTAAATGAACAATTATATTAATTATAATACATTTTGTAACACGTGGCTGCTTAGCGTCTCTCCTTGCACGTGGTCGGTAGCCTTCTAACTTGTCCCTTATCTGCGTTCGGGCTGCATTCAGTGCTTCCCTCTATACACTACAATATCCAATGCTATTCAATGGTCGAATCAAACCAGAAAAATATCTTCTTAAAATAATCTTTTGTTTCATAAACATAATTATTAAACTATATAATAAAGTAATATCAACACGGAGAGAAGATAGTTATAGTGGGTAAAACGGAGTCTAGAATGAGAGAGGGTGTGAACTTGTTTTTAATGTTTTAATTAATAATAATTTTATAATCAGATTATTTATCAAAATTATATTATAATAATATGTCATTACAGATTTTTTCTATACTCTTAATTTGTTATTTGTCACAGTTTATCTATTAGTGAATGCGCATTTATAATTTACTTAATTATCAATTCTAACAACATTGAAATAGTCTCACGCAACACTATTTGCTCATGTAGTGCGAGAGAGACACTAAAAACAGCGCGAGTGCTGTTGGGTTAAAGAGTAAAATTGATGCTTACGAACATGAAATATGAAATTTTGGTTAAAATGTGAAAAGAATGAAAGACAACCAGACTGTATACTGTCGATTTACTATACTATATGATTTAGGGTGTTTTAGAAGTTAGTGCTGTGACCACACAAGATTTCATATTTTTGTTCGAAATCGGCATTTTTGAACTTTAAAAACAAATCAGTCTTCTGGATTAGAATGGCAAATCGTGTCAATAAACGATAGTTTAAAAAATTCAGGAGGACAGAATTCACGCTAACAAAATAGAATTCGCCGTAAACTTCCAATATTATGGTTTTTATACGAAAACGTATTGGGTTTAATTTACCACCATTTTTGTTTACTTACGGTCAATACTTTTTTTAGTGGGTACAGAAGATTTTTCTTCTGAACCTGTTTATGGAGTGCGGATTCATTATTATTATTATTATAACTTTACTTTTGATATGGTAAATTAGTGTTTAGATATATATATATATATTTGAATTGGAGAAAATGCAAAGACAACTCAAATAAGTTTATTTCATTCGCAAGTTAAAACTTAAAAGTCTTTAAAATTGACAGGTACATTTAAATATCCGTTATAGCATTGTATTATTGTAAATGCAATTTCATGAAAAGTGATCACTTTCATTTATACGAACATATAAAAAGGATACCTTAAAGAAAGTAAAACAAACTGAATGGGCGTTCACCGGACGTTCACTGAACTTAAATTGGATCGCGTTTATCTAGCTACACTTGTAATTTAGATGCATCTAACAAAATTTGATTGCATCGCATTTCACATATGTATATGCAAGGAATATATGATTTATTTTTAATTCCTTTTTTTCCCGATGATTAGCGAATCGAGCACAAGAGTCTATTAAATCCGGTTTCCAACATGCTGTGCATCTTTCCGGCATGAGTGGGAGAAAGTGTTACCTATAAAAACTGATGCTCTTATTAGTGACATTCATAGTGCCTGATTAACTAATAAGTAACTATTAAACTTCAAATTTACTGATTTCCAAAGAAAATGTTTTTAATTGTAAGTAAAATGCTAAGGTTATATAGTTCGTGACAGTTTGCGTTAAAGTTTGAAGGAAATATATTCAATTGTCATGAATGGTCACGACTATTAAATAGTAAATATTATTTGTTAAAGAAAAGTAATTAAAACTTGATGCATTATAAAGGAATATTTAAGGCAAAAAACTAGGTTTTTGTCATATATATATTAGTGAGAAGTTTAGTGATGCTTTGAAAATTATTTTGAAAGAGAAGAATTTTAAATAATTACACAGTGCTATAGAAAAAAGTTTTTTCATCTTACGTTGGTTATAATCTTTGACGGATTTGGATTTAGGGGAGACCGGTGTGTAATGGATAATTTCAATTTATTTAAAAGCGACAACTTGAAATCATTTTGTAAATAATTTCTAAAAATACAAAATTGAGGATAAGTATTTT
Organism: Leptopilina heterotoma; assembly: GCF_015476425.1. Taxonomy (NCBI): domain Eukaryota; kingdom Metazoa; phylum Arthropoda; class Insecta; order Hymenoptera; family Figitidae; genus Leptopilina; species Leptopilina heterotoma. Next base: position 384,175 of record NW_025110914.1, read on the forward strand.
TTATTGATTTGATTCTTCTGAATGCGATGGTGTAGTTTATTTTTATATTTTTAAAGTGTTTTAAGAGTTATGTGAAAATGGCGTAGAAAAAAAAACAAAAAGTAAAAAGTGATCCACTGCGACCCGGTCTCCCCTACGTATCTACCTACCTTGGTAGAAATTAAGTACTCAGATAGCACAACTTATAGAAACCGAACCCCTAACTAAGAAGTAAATATTAGAACAAAATTGAAAACGGACAGCGGATTCGTGCTCAGCGGCCCAAAATACATGGGGGTAGATTACTCTTATCTCCTAACCCTGACACTTTTTTATTTTTGTGTGGCTGTGTATTTATATAAAGTATTTTACATTATTTAAATGCTTATAGAATTTATTACTTTATTTCTAGTTAATTATTGGGTCCTTCGTTTCTGAAACAACCTTGGCCAATTACAGAGCAGATTCTCAGTTATATAAATGGCAAACGTAAGTCTATTATAGTTTTTCTGGATTGTTTATGTTTAAAAAAAATTATATTCTGTTTTCTTTCAAACATTGCTATTTAATTTCAATTTTACTTAAATAAATAAATAAATTGAAAAGTTTCAATAACAAAAATTAAATATTCCATGTAATTCTTTAATTAATGTATTATTTTGTTGTTTAGTGTAATAACAAGAAAGGATCAACGTTTAAATAAAGCAAAGAGTTTTCTTTCATCAGCCAACAGTAGAGTCGACAATATGGGGATTTTAAAAAATTCAATCATTCCTACAACACCAACATTATTTAGGGCTTTAAGAAATAGTAATATTAAAGGACATTTTATTAAAAAAGAAAATGATTTAAAAAGAGGTGAGACATCGTATCAAAAACATACCACAAGACCGTATAACCCAACTGTTTTAACGTTGGGACCATCAGGTGACATCAAAAGTCAAGTAAAAGCTTCTGATTTAAAACATGAACCTAATGGATTAACGTATAATCCAACTATTATAACGCTAGGACCAAAAGGTAACATCAAAAGTCAAATAAAGGCTTCTGAGTTAAAATCTGAACTAAATGGATTAAATAAAGGCTACGACTCTGCTATGAAAGTTATGGAATCATCTGATAGTATGAAGAACTATATTCCTGTTTCAACATTTAGAGGTTCTAGTGGACATGATTCGTCAATATCACATGATACCATCAATACCTTTTCGCCTTCATACTATAGCGGTACCAATAAATATGGTTCTCCTCTTTTTAGTGCTACTGGTACCAATGGATATAAATCCTCTAATTCAGAAACAGATGTAAATAATCATGGTTCGTCAATTTCATCAGTTGGTAAATACAATAGTTATGGAAATCTTATTCCTTCGGGAAGTAGTGCCAGTAGCTACGGTTCTCTGAACCCATCAAAACCAATCACGAACAGCTATAATTCATTGTTAATTTCTTCAAAAAATGGTGCTAACAGTTATAGTTCTCCTATTTCATCAGGTAAATGTTCATGGAAATAATTTAATTATCAAATTTTAAAAATTCCGTAAATAAGTCATAATATCTTGACAACAATAATAAATATAGAAAAAAACTTTATTATAAGTATAAAAATTGCAAGATTCTGCATTTTATTGAAATCATATATTCAAATGTAACATCTTAAAATAAATTTTTCAATTTATGAGGAAGTGATACCGGCAAATATGGCTCATCATCATACAGTCATACCAGCAGTTATGGATCTCCGGACTCATCTGAAAAGACGTTAGGTGGGAGTAATACTTACAGTTCTTCTTCTTCTTCTTCTTTATCATCTTCTTTGTCAGACCCATCATATAGTGGTGCCAATAGTTATGGTATTCCTTTAGCACCTACTGGTGCACCTTCAAATACTGTGACTGCTCCTATCTATAAGAACGTTGGTATGTATTAAAAACAAAATTGCTGTTTAAAACATTAATGATTTACTTTTGAGTAATAATTTTTTGAAACGTATCATCCAAAACCCCAAGAATTTTGATTAGTGCACAATAGATATATGGACTTGAACATGACAATATTATTAAAATTTGTGAAATTTCTACTCAATCAGTTGGTGTGAAAATTGAAATTACTCAAAAAGAGATAAAAGTATTCAGTTTCTTTGTTTGATTTTTATAAATTTTATGTGTTTCAGTTCAACAACCGGTAGAAGTTGAAATGGAACATCCAATTGTGTTTGGTGAATCTCAACATTATCCTATTCATGTACCAGTTTCTCATCCGGTTCCAGTGCCCGTAATAAGAACAATAGCTGTTCCTGTGGAAAAGAAGGTTCCGTTTCCAGTTGAAAAAATTGTTCCATATGCTGTTGAAAAACATATTCCATACACAATTGAAAAGAATATTCCGGTACCAGTAGAAAGACCATATCCAATTCATGTTCCTGTTTATAGACATATTTATCATCGGTATAAAGGACATGGCCATCGTATGGGATAAAGGAGTATTAAAAACATATGCTTAATTGAACTTTGTATAATTTTCTACCCAATAAGATAATTTTATTATGAAAATATAAAGCGTTTCTACAACTTCAGAAAAATATTATAGGGTTTAGTAAAAATAAAACGTAATTTTTTCCATTGGCTCAAGAAACTAGTCATTTTAAATTAAATTAATTAAATCTGTGAAAACTACAATTGTAAATTATAATCAGATTAAAATTCATAAAAAATAAAGTCGTTTATTAACCTCTCATATAACTAGAGTACTATTACGACGTAAGTATACAAGACTTGTATCATATACTATAGATGTTCTGGTACTATATCAACCATACAGTACATAAAGTACAGTCTGGTACTGTGCCAGATAGTATACTAGGATTGGGTACATTTCTTCGTAGCGTAACCCATTTTTTAAAAAGGTTTATTTTTTTATGTTTTTTTATTAAAGCAATTAAATGTTAATTTTATTAAACAATTACAATCAATAACAGGAATACAAAGTAAAATAATCTTATTGCAATCAAAAGTAGTACAATTTCGTAGAATATAGATTTTTACAAAATTACAATATGTGCTACCTATTTAAGGTGAGAGTAATAAATAAAAAATCCGTCAAAATTCTGCATGAAGTTTTGTAAATTTATTAAACCTTCTTTGCCACAATGTGTGGTCCGTGAAAAAAGCGCAACAACAGACTCTATGTGTTATTAGTATACAATTTCCCTCTGTGTATCACATGCCAGGTTGCAATTTTTTATATATCGTATTTGCCTTCTAAAATCACTCCTACTACAATTCTCAAGTCATCCATTGCTTTATAGAAATTGGGGATTGGAATTGTTATATTATCTTCTATTTCTACGGCTTTATGAGTTTTATCGGAAATAGCTTCAATTTTTTTTTCCTGTACTTTAAGCTCTTCAGCTGGTCGCATTCTGTTATATGATGTGTTGATGTCTATAATCAATCGAGTTTTTCAAGGATAAACCTAAAATAATTGCAGTTAAATTGTTATTTTTTGAAGTTATTTTCATCTTCACTTATTTCAATATCATATTAGTTTTAGCATTTTTCATTATGTTGTGGAGCTCATCTTCTGTTAAAATGTTTTTTTTTTATCACTTATCTTGCATATTTTTGGACCTAAGCCGAATGTTGAAAAATGTGTAGTGTTTTCGGTATTACGAACTATAAGGTCGGGAAATGAAAATTATCATACATACAGTATTTTATTTAGATATTTTTAAAAAATTGTAATTTTCAATGTTTTATAAAAATTTGAATAACTTCTAAAATAATGAACGCTTTCTAATGATCTTAAGCTTATTTTAAAGGTCATTTTCTGCAGAATAAGAATTACTTATAGGCTTTAACGTGCAATTTTTTCTTAAAAAATGCAGGTCGTTAAATTTGGACCAAAAAAATTCAAAAAATTTGAAATAATCTTATTAACAAAAACATAATTTTTAAAATTCAAACATATTTTTTTTTATTAAATTCTCTTGAAAAATCTTCACCTTATCATGTTTTATATATTTTCTAGAATAGTTTTTAGTACAAAAAAAAAGCATTTCAAATTTTTTGAATTTTCTTATCTAATTTTGACGCGACCTATGCATTTTCTAAGAAAATAATTACAAGTTAATACCTACAATGTTGTCCAAATAAATTCTGAAAGATCTTGTTATTTTCACAATTTTATCTTTTATTATTTTTCTTTTTCTTTCAAAAAATAAAACAAAAAAAATTTTAGTTTCCATAAATTTTATGTTCTAAATAGTTTTTCATTCACCTGCAATTGCGTGGTCTCTCAATTCTTAATGGTAGTGTATTACATGTTATTTAGGCACATTTGAATAAAATTTTGCAAAAAATACTATAACTAAGACGGAAGTATAAATTTTGTTTTTTAAAATCAAAAATTTTCAAATTAAAAATTTAAAAATTTTTTTTAATTACTAAAATTTTTTTAATTATTAAATTTTTTGTGGATTGCCTTTAAACTGTCTATATAATTGAGTATTATACATGTTATTTAGTCATATTTTAGTATACTTTTGTAAAAATTACTATCCTACAAGATTTCAGTACTGAAATGCTTTTAAGGGCATCCGGGAAAAATCGAGCCCAAAAAGTGTTTTCCCGCGTGTCGTCTCACTCCTAAATAATTAGAGATATTTAGTTCGGATTTATCATGATAATTATGGGAATTCATGATGATAAAGAATATTCTCGAAAATTGCAAGTAATTTTTGAAATAAATATTGAAAAACGAAATTACAAAAGTTGGATTTTTGGCGAAAGTGAGAGGCAATATGGCGGCGAGCACACAGACAAGTGGATCTATGTGTCAGTGGTCAAGGAGGTGGCGCCAATTCTCGGAAGTGGTCGCTAGTTGAACTGAGGGAAATGTATTAACCTCAAATTACTCCACTTTCAATCGTTAATAAAATAATTTCCTCGCAAAATTATTGCAAAAACGGAGAGGGCCGCTCCTCGGAGAGTCTTCCTCTATCACCCCTCTAAATATGAACCCGAAATATTTTATCCTCTCAAAATGAGACGTCTATACTGAACCGTTCAAAACCCCCTTTTTCCGTATATTTAAACAATTTTTTTCAATAATTATTTATCAAAATTTCTCTAAAATCCGAGAGGACCGCTGGTCCCAGCGCATTTCTCTATATTTACCAAAAAATCCCGGCTCAAAATATTCTTTTCTTTTCAAATGAGACGTCTATCACGAAACCAGTATTATTTCCCGGATGCCCTTAATATCAAAATATAGAAAAAATTATAATTGTTACCAATTACTGTCAGTCTTAATTTAGTAGTATTTTTGTGGTCTGTGATTAAGATTTTGACGACAAAATATTGCAATTTAGATTTATTTATTTATTCCATTCATCCAATATTTTTTAATTGAAAAAACTTCATAAATATTCAAAATTTCATTTGTTAGTGAAAATGTTTAACTTTCAGTATAATGTTAATACTTATTTTGTATATATTACAAGAATAAAAACCATAACAATTTTTTGTTAAAAAACGCCTTAAGCAAAGCTAATACTAAACTATAAACATCACGAGTGTATCTCTGGTAGTAAGTTTAAGGGGAATGATAGGTGAAATTTTAACTTTTCGATATTTAAGCTGTTAAGATGCAACAATTTTTTTTCTCCTGTTATTTAAGATCTAAATTAATTCTTTATTATTAGAATTAAAAAAATTATTTTCGACCATCTTCAAAATTTTATTTTTGGAAAAAATAAATATTTTTTCAAATCCATATTGAATAATTGTTTAGAATCATAAAATAACGTATGAAACATTTGTCAATGAAGAATTATTAAAAAAGAAGTTAAATTTTTAAAGTTACACCAGTAAAATTTAAACCAATTAAAATTGACCTCATTTTGAGTATCAAATTTTTTTACCTTACTTCAGTATACCTAAAATCATATTATACAACAAAAAATTTTCAAAAGTAACTGCTTGAACTGCTTTAGGAGTTTTTTTATTTTTCAAAAACATTAATTTTGTGAAAAAAAAAATTTTTCAAAATCCATACGATTGATTGTTTACAGTAAAAAGAACAGTAAAAATTTTTCAAAATTCCGAGTTTTATTGTAAAAATATTAACTATTATACTAATCCATACCCTTGATTATCATAAATGAATGAGTGATAATAATTTGAATGTTGTTAGCTAACACATTTTTGCATTTACTTACACACAATGTAAAAATGGAAATTTAAATTATTAAAAAAAAAAATTATTAAAATTAAATTATTAAATTAAATTATTAAAATTTAAATTATTGTTAAGTCTGTAGTTGTAGAAATTGTAAAAATGATGTGTTTGAGATCTTTTGGAAGTTATAACATATTTTACTATTATTATTTTTTTCATCCCATTATTGTATTTTCCGTTGTGTAATATGTATAACTACATGATTATACAATAAATTGTTGTTAGGGATGAAAAAGTCGTCTACATAGTCATCCAGACACTATCATACCGGAAATATACTATTATCAAATTATTTATTGAACTCTAAGATAAAATCATAATTCGAGTGCAATAACATTAACGAATAGAGTGGACACGTAGTAATTGTACTGTGTCAGAGGTTTCGCCTTCAATTGTCATTAGAGAAACAAGACCTGTAATTTAGTCAAACAATCCGGATATTTATCGACAACCGTAATAGTTTTAATTGATTCCATCATTACAGCTCAAAAGTATATAACCTGTGCTCTGACTAGGTTCAGTATCAGAATCATAATCTCCAAGAATCAACGAAGATGAGGGCTTTTCTCTTGGTAACAAAATTCTAAAAATTTATTTATTGTTCTCATTTTACTATTTTTTGAATATTTTATGTTGCTTAATTGTTAATTATTATTAATCCATTATTTAACCCTGAAAGTATTATATATTTCAAAACTATTTTTTCCATTTGCTACCCTGATAGCATCCGAATATTCTGGATGTTCATTAGTCTGAAGAAATTAGGATATTCCTAGGATGTCCCAGAAATCCTAGAATTCTATTAGGGTATAGACATTTTAAACATATTTTAAAATTAATTCCCGAATTAAATTAAATGAATTGTTTTTTTTAACCAAAGTAATTGTTATGTACATAGCTTTGTAATCGTAAGTCTTTGACTCATTTGAGTATTTTTGATAATTTTAAAGCGACTATTCTTAATTTTTGTATTAATTTTTGAAATTAAGTAATTTTCATTTTCATTTAAATTGTATTAATGAAATAATTTTATTTTCGTAGGTCTCTTTATTAGTTGCCTTGATATTGGTAGCAGACTCAAATCCAATTGCAGGATCAAATAAGAAGGCAAAACGAGGAGTATCATTTTTCCCAAGGGGTTACGATATTTATGGGGTTATACCAGCGTTTACCTCTACATGGAATCCCACGAATTACGAACAATCGGCCTGGGATTCTTCTTTAAATTCTGATCTAGCATTAGGACAAATACAACTGCACTCCACGCACAACATTGCTCTTCAAGTATTCTCACTCATTTAATCATATGAATTAATATCTGAATAGCCATTTGATAGAATTTTAGAATTTCTAAATTATCATTTGACCAAAATTGTAAAATAGTCGAATGAACAACCAACAAACACAAGTTCTAAATTTGATCAATAATAAAAAATATCAAGAAAAATGCAATTGATTAATTATTATTGTAGGTAACATGTAATATGACTGTACATGCTTCTTCTTAGTTGCTACTTTAACTATGGCTTAAAATTTGTGTTTATTGATTATTTGTACAGCCATTTGCAGTTTCAATCAAATCACAATTGAGTATTATAAAAATTATATAAATAAAATCAGTTTGGAAAATAAAGAATTGAACAAAGAAGAAAGATATAAAAAAATAAAGCAAAAATCAGTTTATAAGAAAGCGGATAAATGAGGTTTTACAACGAAAAAGAAATAAAGAATTAATTATTATTAAATGTATTAAACACAGGCTTTGAATGATCCTCACCCTGGAACACCGAGCATTGTTTATTCACCGGAAATTTTACGCTCAGTTCAACAGGCAAAAGAAGCAAATTATAATGTTCTTGTGGCTCAACACAGAGTTGAAGAGGCGAAACAAGCAACAATTCTACAGCAAAGATTAGCAATAGCTAGAGAAGCTGCAGCTCGTGAAGCAGCTCACAGGTAAAACAAATCAATATAATACATTTGCATTATTTGTATAAATGTTAATCCCCACTCTGTCATCTAAAAACTAATAGAAAATAGAAAAACTAGTATGAAAATAACTAATGAAATGAAGACTAGTTGCCTTTCAAAAATGTTAATAAATTATAATTATTAACACCTTACTAACAAAAGAATATCCTCAGAATATTTAAAAGGTATACTAAGGATTTTTCTAGGATATCCTGTGAATATCTCTAGGACATCCAAAAGATTGTACATACTAGAGATATTACAATTTTCTCTAGGAGCAATTGCAATTTTAATATACATCGACTCGAAAACTTTATTTAACGCAGATAAAATAATTTGACGTTTTGTTAAAATTGCAGATCAGCAGAAATTTCCGCTCATGCTCAAGAGGAAGCGAGAGCCAGTGCAAAACAATTAGTAGCTCTACAACAAAAATTAGCGACTTTAAAAGATTCTGTAGCTGCAGCACAGAGAGTAGCTGCTGCAAGAGAAGCCGCGGCAGCTGCAGCAATACAACGAAATGCAGCTGACACTGCTGCAGAATTAAGAAAGCAAGATGTAGATAAACAAATCACTACTAGTGAAAGAGAGGCCAAGGTGAGAGAATTTTTTAAACTTGAACTTTAACGTAAAAGATAACAAACTTTTTGTATATATGCAAGTCAGAAACTTATAATCAGTAAATTATATTCTTTGTCATAAATATATATTTTTAGCTGATTTTTTCTATATTGATTGTTTAATGAAGCAAACAATATAAATGCATTCATTAATGCATCAATTCTTTTATAACTTTTTTTACATGTTTATTAGCCCATTTAATTTCCGACCACAAAAGGGCAATAACAATTAAAAATTATTAAATATCAAAGGACGTTAAAGATTATTAATAAAAAAAAGTAATATTCTGACAATTGTTTCGTGAAAAATTCTGGGAAAATTCAAATAATAATATTATTGTTACTCAGGCTCGAGATTTAATTGCGGCTAAGGAAAACGCTATTGCCAACGCTTTACAAAATTCGGCAACAGGAAAACCAGCGCATCGTCCTTGGGGTTAAATTTTTTGTTTTGAAATAATCATTTATGCACATCATATAATCGCAAAATCATAATCAAACATTAATCAAATATCTGACTTATGATTGTGTTATAAAGGCATTTGTATAAGGGTCATATTTAGAATCATTTTATAATATACACTTTTTTTCTATATATTCAAAATATTCGATAAAAGATAGTGTATTTTACTATTATAGAAATAAAAACTAATTGTTTTTAATAAAATTGTGCAGTTTTTTAATATAATTTCCAACTCCTTTTTCAAAAATATTTATTTTATAAGTTGAAAACAGTATTAACACAGTATCATTAACTACTACTTATCAGTAATGTTAATATTAATTATCTAAGTATATGGGCATGAAAATGGTAAGTATAAAAAAAAATTCCTTAACATTGTTTCAAAATTATAAAAGTTCATGGAACACAATTTTAGTAGCTTTCAGCCATAATTTAAAGTTTCTGAAATTTTGTATTTTTTAAACTCTTGAATTTGAAAAATTTCTTTCTCTAACAAGAAAATCCAATACTTGATAAACCAAATTAATGCGAGTTAATTTAATTAATTTTCTATTGATATTCTATCAAGTTTAAATTTTTTGAAAAATTTATTTATAATCTACAAAGATTTGTCTATCTTTATATAATCTTCTAATTCTTATATTTAAAGTTCTTCCTTGTTAAAAAACGTATTTAATTTTGTCTTCAAGTTTTGGTTAAACAGTGCATGTATATTTTATAATTATATTTTAACGTAATTAAATAATTTCAACATATATATTTATAATATATATCAAATTAAAGTTCAGAATCTAACGTTTATTTTTTACTTATATTTGTTTAAAATAAGATAAAAAAAAGTTAATGAAATTATTAATAAAAATAGTATTATCAATGAGAGTAAAAATTCAATTCATCTCCGAAGTCTTGTTTTCTAAATAATAACATCATATTTTTTAACGTTGTAAACATAATATATAAAAAAAAAATAAAAAAAATAAAAATATAATAAAATAAAAAATAATAAAAAAAAAAAATAAAAAATAAATAAAAATAAAAACAATAATAAATAATAATAATAAAAATATTTTATGATTAAAACTAAAAATATTGTTTACAAAAATTGTAATATGTTTAAAATTATAAAAAACGAGAATTTTTCCATTAAATTATCAATTCATCTTCGAAGCCTTTTTATATTTGATAGGCGTTTTCTTTTGTTTTTAATTTTTTAATCATTGATTTGGAATATTTAACCCTCAAATTAAATTATTTATTTAATAAAAATGAAATAGGTAAGCATAAAGTGTAATAAATTAAAACATAACAATTTATTATTTAAAATAAAATATTCCTACCGAGTTTTTTTTTTTTACAAAATAATTAATTCTATTAATATTATAAACTCAACCTCTAGAACACATGATAATAAAATGTTGCTGAAGGTCTTATTTCTGGAAATTAATTTTGCGCAACTTATATTTTTATCTTTAAACATCTTCAAAACTTATTTTTATGAAAAAAAGTAAAAAAAAAGAATAATTTCATTTTTTAGAACTTCAACCAAAAAAGGGTCCCTTTCAGGAGAATCACCCATATATTGTATATATTTTATTCATACGCAATGACATTTATCTGTCTTATGCAACACAAACAATCGCGTAAAAATAAATAAAATAGTTACGTATCGTAAATCACAGCAATAAAGCATTTTCTTAAACTCATTTTTTTCATTTTTTAATAATAAACTTTTTTTTACCTCGCATTTGTATAAAGAGGAGAAACATTGAGTGGAATAAGAAGTGATCGAAACCGTGAATAAGTAAGAATAAGATAATTTCCATAATTTGCTGCAAAGTTTTCACAAACTGAATTCACTTTATAGCCATTTTCGAATATTTTTCAGACTTCGAAAGTAAAGTAAACTTTGGAAATTAAAGGTTATGAAATGTTCAATTGTTTTTACATAATATTTTCTCAATCACAAAATTAATTTAGGAAACAAAGTGGCGTGAGGCAAAACTGGAAAAACTTTTGACTCTCTAAAATACTGTAAAAAAAATTTGTACATAAATTATAGCATTATATGCGTCTATCAGAATACAACAAAGAATAACTGAGAAAAAAATGAGACGCATGATTATTCCCCAAATTTCCCCAAATGTCATTTTACCGAACTGTCATTTTACCAAATTGCATTTATCTGAACTGTCATTTTAACGAAATGTCACTTTTGCGAATCGACATTTTTACGAATTGTCACTTTAGCGAAAAGTCATTTTTGCGAAATATCATTTTTACGAATTGTCATTTTTACGAATTGTCATTTTTACGAATCGTTATTGTTCCGAAATGTCATTTTTTCCAATTATTATTTTTACGAAATATCATTTTTGCGAATCGACATTTTTACGAATTGTCACTTTTGCGAAAAGTCATTTTTTCGAAATATCATTTTTACGAATTGTCACTTTTGCGAAATATCATTTTTACGAATTGTCATTTTTACGAATTATCATTTATGCGAACTGTCATTTTTACGAATTGTCATTTTTACGAAATGTCACTGTTGCGAATTGTCATTTTTGCGAAAATTAATATAGTAAATCTATATATATATATATATGCATACAAGTTTACTATAGCAATTTTCGCAAAAATGACAATTCGCAACAGTGACATTTCGTAAAAATGACAATTCGAAAAAATGACTTTTCGCTAAAGTGACAATTCGTAAAAATGGCGATTCGCAAAAGTGGCATTTCGTTAAAATAACAGTTCGGATAAATGCAATTCGGTAAAATGACAGTTCGGTCAAATGACATTTGGGGAATAATCATGCGCCTTGAAAAAAAATTACATGAAAGCCACTGTTCTAAGCGTTGAAATCTTGAATTTTTGTCTCCTTGGATATCCCTGGATTCTGCCACACTCACTAAATAACGCAGAGAAAAAGAAGATTTTTCTGAAAAAGTATTTTTATTGAATTGTTATTATTATATTTGTTCTTTTTCTAAAATTCTATAAGTGTAATAATTAGATATCAAAAACTTGTTCCAATTTTTTCTCATAAATACAGATATTTTAATTTTGCAATAGTTCATTTAACATTTTTACTGCTACATATATTATACTTATAATTCCTTAATTTTCAGTCACTTTACATTATATTAAATCCATTAAAATAATCACTACGAAATTCGCTTTTAACTTATTTTGAAACTTTCTTATAATAATCCTAAATATTTTACTTTTGAGAAATTTATCAAATTAATTATTAATAATAGATAAATATTTGAATAAATTTTTTGAATTTCTTAAGATTATTTAGGTTTATCAAGAAAATTGTTTATTTAATTCTAATTTTATTCTTTGTGGGGAGAAAAAATTGTAATCATCTTCGGTGACAAATGCTACATTATTTAATGTTTGAGATGGACGAAAAGATTTCTCTGTTATCGCTAATGGCTTAGTTTCCTTTTTTAAAGGAATCTGTTGATGGGAATTGTCTTTTTTGAACCTAGATAAAGAATCAGAGTTTTTTGGAATTTTGTGTCCAAAAGACTTGTCATAAATTTGAAAGTTTAATTTCGATTCTTCTTCCTCATTGTTTCTGGAAATAGGGATTTTTGATCCACCTTTTACAGCACCTTTTATATTTTTGTCACTTTTTGGTGAATTTTTCCTTTTATTGTATTTTAAAATATCTGGAACGCTTGATCGGTCTTGTGCAAATTCTGAAATGTGTAAAATTGTAAATCTTTTAAATAAATTGTATTTATAAGCAATAAAGATATAAAATATTTAATTTGTAAGATTTATAGAATTTTGTTTGAGAAATTTAATTTTTCAAAAATGTTAAATTAAATTGATAACATACTGGTTTTTAGGCCTTCATTCAGGTAGGGAAGATTAAATTTCTGTTGAAACTGCGAATCATAATTTTTTATATTTGGCAGACCTTTATCAGAAGAAAAACTAACATCATCGTCTATTTGTTTTTCAAATTTCTTCGATTCCTCTTCATCGTCACTTTCATCGTATTCAGAACTTGGTGAATTTATAGAAGCGTATTGCTTCGAAGTATAATCATCGTCTTCTGATGAATTCGATTCTACCGAATAACGATTTTCAGGCCTATTATGGTTTACGAATTTGTCAAACATACTGATTTTATCATCAAATGGTTGAAAAACAAATTTGCCCATTGGTGGCATATGTTTAAATTCAGGCTCGTCTAAAGAAAAACTTTCTCTAGAATCTTCATCACTGTTGATCTGTGCTTTTGAATTTTCATTTTCCTCTGAACTACCATATTCTTGTCCAGCAGAGTTGTAGCCTGGAAATAAAAATTTGTTATGCTTACAAGAAATTACTAAATTTTTTTTTTTATATTTTTCTTGTGTTTTTGTGTGTATAAAATGTGTCCAAAAATAGAGGCTTTTGAGATAAATTAAGATAAAGAACCAAAAAATAAAAAAAATAAAATATAAAAAAAATAAAATATTAATAAATATTAATTATATAAAATATAAAATTTATATTCTGGTAATTTTAAATTAACTATAAATTCTACATTAAATTTAATCTTGCCTCATCATTATGTAAAATAATAAAAAATATCCTACACTACCTATCAAAGTTAAGAGACCACCCATTTTCAGATGAATGAAAAACATTTAAAAACATAAAATTTATGGAAACTAAAATTTTTTTCTCTATATTTTTTGAAAAATGATAAAATTTTGAAGAGAACAAGATCTTTCAGAAGTCATTTGTCCAATATTTTATTTAGATATATATTTTTAAAAAATTGTCATTTTCAATGTTTTATAAAAATTCTAATAACTTCTAAAATAATGAACGCTTTTTAATGATTTTAAGCTTATTTTAAAGGTCATTTTCTACAGAATGAGAAATACTTATAGGCATTAACGTGTAATTTTTTTCTTAGAAAATGCAGGTCATCAAAGTTAGACAAAAAAATTGAAGAAATTTGAAATAATTTTTTTGTACTAAAAACTATTCTAGAAAATATATAAAACATGATTTAGTGTAGATTTTTTAAGAGAATTTAATAAAAAAATATATTTGAATGTTAAAAATTATTTTTCTGTTAATAAGAATATTTCAAATTTCTTGAACCTTTTTTGTCTAAATTTGTCGACCTTCATTTTTTAAGAAAAAAATTACACGTTAATGCCTATAAGTAATTCTCATTCTGTAGAAAATTACCTTTAAAATAAACTTCAGATAATTAAAAAGTGTTTAATATTTTAGAAGTTATTCAAATTTTTGTAAAACATTGAAAATGACGATTTTTTAAAAAATATCTAAATAAAATAATGGCCAAATGACTTTTGTAAGGTCTTATTCTTTTCAAAATTTTATCATCTTTAAAAAGTCAATTCATCTTGTGTTGGCATCTGTTCCAAATCTCAGCTCAAATGGCAGGTTTTATAAATTTTTTTTTTTGAAACGGCACGTTTTTCACGACTAGTCTGAATTGGCAGCTTTCTACACCCAACCGACGAAATATAAAAAAAATATCTATTGGGATCCTGGCATGGGGTCTAATAATAATTTTTTATGTTAAAAATTTAAAAAAAATTTTTTTTTTTTAATTTTTTTAAATCATTTGTTATAAACAAATGAATAAAAATTAATTTTCATAAAAACTGATAGCACCATTCGATTCTACGCGAAAAACTACTACGAGATCATATATTACATAATTTTTAAAAAAAGTCCTATTGTTGTAAAAACGTTAAAAATAATGAGCCTGCATTCATACTGCATGAGGTCTAAGAATACTCTTTGACGTTAAAAATTTTGTTTAAAAAAATTTTTAACATCAAAAACTGTCCTAATTAAACTAATTTTGCTTAAAATAAATTTTTAACGTCAAAAACTATCTTTAGACCTCATGCAGTATAAATGCAGACTAATTGTTTATAACATTTTTACAACATTTTTACAACAATAAGCCTTTTTTAAAAAAATTATGTAATATATGTTCTCGTTGTAGTTTTTCTCGTATAGAATCGAATGGCCTTATCAGTTTTTTATGAAAATTAATTTTTATTCATTGTTTATAACAAATTATTTTTAAAAAATTATTTAAAAAAAAATTTTTTTTTTTAAATTTTTAAATAAAAATTTTTAACGTCAAAAATCATTATTAGACCCTATGCCAGGATCCTAATAGTTACTTTTTTATATATGCGTTCCTGTGCTCATGGGAATTAATGGGTTAATAAAAAATTATTAAAAATTTGTAAGACAATTTTTTTGGCGTCTTTATCCCCATTTTTCTTAAGATTCTTTATTTTTTTGTTTTGCACTCATGGTTCTCAAAGTAAACGTTTCATGCTTTTATTTAACACCTTATACAAGTCTCTATCATGTCAGGTTAAACAGAAAAGAATCTTAAAAACCGCCTTTTAATTCCACGTTTTTCAAAATCCTAACGTGCTAGGCAAAATTCGGATCCGTTATCGTGTTATGCGGACGAAAATGCATTGAAAACTTTTCTAACAATTATAAATAAGAAAATTTTGAAAGATATTTAATGCCTTTTCACTTAAAGGTTGTTTTTAAGTGAATTACCTTAAGCAAATTTACCTCAGTATTTTTCGGCCCTACTTTCCTAAAATGATTGATTTTTTATGTCTGCAGACAAATTTTTTACTTTATTGGACAGTATTATTAAAAATACTGATATAAACAATTTTCTAATAATAAATTGTAATGTTAAAATTTGATGGTATAATTTTTTTTAAACTTTTTGTCGTTGCTAACTAATTGTAGCTCCAGCAACATATGTCATACAATTTCTAGGAAAGTACATACAAGATCGAGAATCTAGAGCTAATAGTTTGTATGCAAAATTATTAACTTTTAGAAAAGCTCGAATGTAACTTGATATTTGACATGTTTTTTAAAAAAAAAATCCTGACGTGATAAAGGAAATGTAATTTTTCATTTGGATCGAGTGTACCAAAATATAAATAACTATGGTATTTCATTTTTCGCGAGAGATAGTTTTATATAGGGTTGAATAATTTCTGTTCAATCTATTACAAACCGTCATCTAAATCATCATTTTCCTCCACGCTTTCTTGTGATTCTTCATCATCCTTTCCATCATGCTGTGGTGGAGCAGGTTTCTTTTTATCAATAACCTCAACGTCAGTTCGAATCCTTTCAAAAGGATTGTGTCCAGTTTGAACATGCATCCTATCGACAGGTCCATTATTCGGATTAAAATGTAACTGCGGTTGGTTCGTGAGAAACTGATATGCCCCAGAAGGATGTACAAAGTCACTTCGCGAATGTGCCGGAATACTCGCTCCTTTATATTGCGGAAATTGAGGAGTACTACTTGATGTTTGAACCGGCAGAATCTGACGTTGTTGCTGAAGATCCTGAAGAGTTAAAAACGGTTGATTTCTACTCTCCGTTCCGAAATCAAAAGGAATTCCAAAATTCGGAGCTTGAAAATTAAAGCCATTGTCAGTATTAAATAAAACCGGTTGTGACTCCTGTCCTTCAATGAATCCTGAAAATTGTGTATTGTGTGTTGGCAAGGAAGTAGATAAACTCTCGTAGGATTGAGACGATGGCGGTAAATTGATTTCAGTCTGATGAGTCGGTGAGAATATTTGTTGCGAATTTTGTAAACCCACGTGCTGAGTATTTTCAACTGCATTCTGAGTTGGGGGATTTAATGTTCTAAAAGAATTGCTATTTAGATTTTGAAAGGAATTTTGAGCGAAAGGTCCTTGATCGAATAGGCTATTTTGAAAGGAGCTTTGACCGAATCCTTTGAAAGTTTGATCAGAGGATGTAAACTGTGATCCGCCATCAACGAAAGGAGAATCGAATCTGTCATGAGGTGTTGTAACGTAATTGATTGGTGTTGCTGAACTACCAACGTATTCTACATTTGAGTCACTGTAAATAGGTCCATTTGAGGATAAATCTTTGGAATTACTATTATCCTGATTTTTGGGATATTTATAATTCTCCTTAGAAGGAGAGTCATAAGATTTAGCCCTTGAATTCGATGCCTGGGGTCCATAAACATTGGAAAAATCTCTATATTCCTTATTTCTGCCTGAACTATATGGAGGACTTCTTTTTGCATTACTAAAATCGGGTTCGAAAGAACTTGGCTTTTTTGTTGTTGGCTCATCGCTTTCAAAATTAGAAGGATCAATGTTATATTGAGTATCTTCCTCCTCCTCCTCTTTATTTTGTGTCTCTTCCTCTTCTTCGAAGGATGTGCTCCCGATATTGAAAGCTGTATCATCATTAAAGTTTTCACTGTCAAGACTAAAGGTTGGTGTATCTACATCAAAAGAAGAACTTTCCTTAATCTTAGGACTAACGATACCAAAACTAGGATTATTTTTTATTCCCGAATCTTCAATACCAAAAGAAGTTGATTTGATATCAATGTCATCAATATCAAACTCATCTTTATTTATAGGTCTACTGTCTCTAAATCCTGAAAATGAATCTGCATAAATGCCTCCAGATGGTTCGTCAAAAGTTGAAAGAGAACCGCCAAAGGATGGACTGTCTTGTCTTTTACTGATATCAGTCGGAGTATTAATGGATTGTTTCGATGTTCTTCGATTTAATTTTGATGTTTGTGATTCATTGGTTATTGGTTTCGTTAGATCAATGACTTTTGAAACTGTGTAGGTGATTGGTATTTTTGTTGTTTTATTGTAGGTATATGAAGATACTAGAGATGCTATCGAGAGCAACATTATCTTTAGGATCTGCAAAATATTCATAATCTTTATCAATTATAAAATTCAAACTATAAAAAAATCGAAATGATAAATTAGCCATTTATAAGAATTTAAGAATCAAAAAAATGTATATTGAAAGAATGTGTCTGAATTTTCGGTGATATCAAAGAATTGAATCTGAGTTGTTATTATTGTAGACATGTAACACTTATGCACATAACACATTATTCCAGAATACACTTTTTTAAATCCAGTTGTTCTAAACACTAAACATATGTACAATACGTAATCACTCAAAAATATATAGAATAAAATTTTTAGTTTGTTAAACGAAGGAATAAATTATCAAACTAACAAATTAAAACTTTAAAATTTTAAAAATATATTTAATATTTATTTCTCTTGTAATGGAAAGATAAGTGAAAAATCTTCACGTACTAGCATGGTATTCATTTAGACGAGTTGACAGATACAAAAGTTTAATCCTAACTGTACTGTGCTTAGGTTTCGCTTTCTTTTATATTCTCTGTTTAGTGGTGCGAAACAATTTGAACAAATTACACTTTTCAGAAAGTGACAAAAACCAAGGCAAAGAAAAAAAAAATGCCTAATCTCTTTGCCTCTCTCTTTATGGATGTACGACATAAACCAGCCACGCCATTGGCACCTTTATGCTTTGATTTAAATTTTTTCAGCGAATTAATATTTTATCACCTCCAAAGGTGGTAGACTACTTTAGTCGTGAAAAATGTCTATTATAAAACTATGATTATGGGTGGTTTGTGGTTTACTTTCAACTTCTCCATTATATTTCATAACAAAGTACTTCCTCGACATTAATAATACAATTTTTTTTTTGAAATAACAAGAATAAATGAAAAATAGAACAAATATTTCGTGATAATGTCCGCTACTTTAGATCCGCTATTTTAAAATTTTTAATTTTGCAAAATCGAATATTTCTCAAAGAGTGGCCTATTTTCAAAATATAAAAAATAGTGTTTGATAAATTTTTACTTTCTATCATTTTGACAAGTTTGAAATAAATTTGTGTTTTATAGGAGGAAATTTTCTTTGTTAGTCAAAAGTATCTGCAAAATAAAATCAATCAATATAATAGTTATGTATATTTGAAAGTAACAGTATCACATAATAAAACCTCCCTACTTTCTTCAAAGTTTTTTTTAAATGAGCTATAATATTTTAAAGATTTGTTACCTTCATGTATAAAAACAATTTACTAAAGTTAGAAGCTAACACCAACAGCATCTGGATATTAAGGATTCGTGCATGAAAACTAAATATTTTGCCCTTTGAACTCATATCTCTGTAATTAACTGTTTTAGAGAAATTCCATTTGTGTCAACTGCACTACTTGTCAACCGCACCTAGTCTCCTCTATACGCAAGGATGATGGGTAATGTTTAGAATCGTACCTAAATATGACAATATTATAATACAACAATTTTTAAAGCGTTTACTCTATAGAATGAGTACGAAATATTGAACCCTACCTGACAATTTTAATATCAAACCCCTCAATAAAATACTTTTTAAAACTTCTAATTTTTTAAATTTTTAATAATTTTAAAATTTTAAAATTTTTAATTTTTTTTAAAAATTTTTAATAACTTTTAAATAACTGACCATCATGATGACAGAATGTTGATCATCATATACCAAAGATAAGTCCTTATTAATGTTCATCAAACTTAAAGAAAACCCAAAATAGATATCAACAATTTTTCTAACAAACATGATTTTTGGATTC
Source organism: Leptopilina heterotoma (assembly GCF_015476425.1). Classification (NCBI taxonomy): domain Eukaryota; kingdom Metazoa; phylum Arthropoda; class Insecta; order Hymenoptera; family Figitidae; genus Leptopilina; species Leptopilina heterotoma. The sequence continues at coordinate 403,963 of NW_025110914.1, forward strand.
TTGGTCAGAAACAGAAAATTGAATTTTTAAATATCTAGTAAAACAATGCTTCGCTGAAGAGTAATATAATATTATTATAATACAACAATTAAGTAAAGAATTATTAAAATTTTTTTTTTACACTTTTAGTGTCATAATTTTTTGAAATATAAAAGGCGAAATATTCCAAGTGAATTCTTGCAACGATAATTTGAAATGAACTGGAAATTATAATTTCCTGTTCTATAGTAGCTGCTTTAATTGCTTTTAGAGTTTTAGGATAATAATGAATGATGTAAACGAAATTGTTTTCTAGTTCATGATTAGTTTCGTCAGTGATATTTACTGGTATTGTAATAATATTAGTTTCTGTAGATTAACGGTTCAGGTGTTAAAAATTTCGTGATTTATGAATCGTGCAAGATTCACGGGTAATTAAATTTCGTGAGAATTCATGCGTGACAAATCTATTTCACTAGGTGTAAAAAAAAAGTTTGAATTTATGTGAGGTAACATTGTCAGGACAGAAACCACAAATGTGTCAAATTTATAGATGAGATAGTATTTTTTTTAGTAATCGACCTTTAGTGTTAATTGATTTTAATTTCACTTTCATTTAATTCACAGCATTTGGATTTGTAGCAATATTGATCTCATTACTTCAATCCTAGCAAACATATAGATGCGTCTGTGTATTTTTTTAGTTAAAGTTTATTAAGAAAACTTATTAATAAAATAGTTTAGATTTGTTAAAGTTAAAAGGCTTGAAGAAAGAAATGATCATATATTAAATATAATATTTAATATTAAATAATTTGTCCCCAGGTAAAAATGATTCGTACGAAATTCGTACGTATTTCGTTCCGAAATCCGTCCAGATTCGTACGGAATTCCTATCGAAATTGGTATGAAATTACTAGCGAAATTCGTGTGGCGTTTTGAAACGTTTTTTCGCACGAATATTCGTGCGAATAATACCCGGATTTTTTAAAATGGATTTTCAAGAAATATTTTTGTTCGGAAATCCGTATGGAAATTCGCAGGGAATAATTTTTGACAATTTCTTCAAAAATTTTCGGTCTAATTTCCATACGAAATTCGTACGAAATTCGAGCGAATTACGAACGAATTTATTTTGAAAAACTTTTATAAAATTCTGCTCGGAAATTCGTATGGAATTACGCACGAAATGTCAGCCAAAAATTTCCTCAAAAAATTCGACGAAATTTCCATACGAAATTCGTACGAAATTCAAGCGAAGAATGAACGAGTGTATTTTGAAAATTTTCTATAAAATTCTGCTCGGAAATTCGTATGGAATTCCGCACGAAATGTCACCTAAAAATTCCCTCAAAAATTTTCGACGAAATTTCCATAAGAAATTCGTACAAAATTCGAGCGAAGAACAAACGAATGTATTTTGAAAATTTTTTATAAAATTCTGCTCGGAAATTCGTACGTAATTCCGCACGAAATGTCACCTAAAAATTTCTTTTAAAATTGTCAGCGAAATTTCCATATGAAATTCGTACGAAATTCGAGCGAATTACGAACGAATTTATTTTGGAAATGTGGCCGAAAATTTTAAAAGAAATTTTTGGCTGACATTTCGTGCGGAATTCCGTACGAATTTCCGAGCAGAATTTTATAAAAATTGACTAAAATAAATCCGGTGGTAATTCGCTCGAATTTCATACGAATTTCGTATGGAAATTTCGCCGAAAACTTTTGAGGGAATTTTTAGCTGACATTTCGTGCGGATTCCATACGAATTGCCGAGCAGAATTTTTTAAAAATTTTCCAAAATAAATCTGTTCGTAATTCGATTGAATTTTGTACGAAATTCGTAAGGAAATTTGTCCGAAAATTTTTTTAAGAAATTGTCAAACGAATTTCCGTGTGAATTTCCATACGGATTTCTGAACGAAACATCTTTTTTAAAATCCATTTTAATAAATCCGGGTACTATTCGCACGAATATTCGTGCGAAAAAACGTTTCAAAACGCCACACGAATTTCGCTAGTAATTTCATACGAATTCGATAGGAATTCTGTACGAATCTGGCCGGATATAAAGTGTGAAAATATAATAAGTATAATCTAGACTTTAGTTTTTAAATAAGGAGAATAAAAATAATATTGCCATTAAAAATAATTAATCAAATTAGGGATCTGGATAAAATAACTTGACGGACGCTCATACACACGCTCTAATGTCAGTAGGGAAGCAGTGCCCTGAGGCACTCACTGGTACTTGACTGGCGTTATGTTATCGTGATCATCCGAAAGATAGTTGACTTATTTAATCCAATTGATAATGAAAATATACATATGTGTCAAAATTTTTCAAAAATAGCACTTTGAAAATAGTTTAAAAATTATATTCATGGCATGAACTTTTTTTTTTGTTTTCTTAAGCAGAAATTTGTTTATTATATTAAGGAAGCTAAATGGTCATGAAATGAACAACTTTTGTTTAGAATTAACATAAGATTTATAAATGTTTTAAAAAATTTACAATTTTTACATTACTTGGAGGTTTATTGGGTTTCTGATAATTAGTATACGTCAGATTTCAAGAATTATAATGGCGAATCCGGTATATCGAAAAAAAATTTAAATTTCAATGATTTCTCGAGGATTTTCAAGGTTTCTGATGACAAATATAATGTTAGATTTTAAAAATGGAAAATGGTGAATCGAATACATTGGTTAAAACTTAAAACACCCGAGAAACGAATTTCAATCACATTCATCTAAATTTGATTATTTTTGTCAATCTTATTTGAATTATTTTTTAAATCTGTAGACTGCGTGGAGCGGAAGCCCCAAGAAGAAAATCGTTTTTCAAGAACTGCTCTGACGGCGCCATTTTGTAATAATTTTCAATAAAAAATTTTTTTTAATCTTCAAAACCAAAAAAAATCTTGAAGTTAAACGTTTAATTCAAGCCTCTTGTATTTAATCACAGCAGTCCAAAAAACACTTCAAACAAAATATGTCACTAAAAGTATCAATAAATAAATTCACTTTGTAACAAAGACTGTACTTAAAATAAAAATTTTTACCAAAAATTAACTATTCTTAATCAAAAATCTTTGTTTAAAGACACGCTTAAATTTGAAAGTTCGAGAGTAAAAACTTTTCTGTGCCATATGAGAATGTGATGAAAATTGGGCGTGTTTCTTTTTAAAATCTAGTCGCTTAATGATCAATTAAATATATTAAATTCATAAATGAATTCTTATATTTTAATTAAGAACGAAAAACATTAATCAAATAATAAATAATTTTACATTTAGAAGAATTAAATGCACATTTTTAATTTGAAGAGAAAAGAATAAGCTAATGAGAACACAGGACATCTATTCGTCATAACTAATAGGATAGGTGATAGGTGATCCGCATATCTACAGCTTCTTCTCTTACAGTCCTCAATAATACAAAAAGTATTTAATAATAGAATAAGAATAGTAGTAAAATAGACGATACTAAATTATTATAATTAATTTCATACGATTTTTTAACAATACCAATAAATTTGGTGTAACAAGCAGGCCGGAAAGATAAATTTGGATTAATTTATTAACTCATACTATAATGTTAGTGGAAGAAACCAACCCCGCGTACCTATATATAGGAAAAGCATTTTCAGTGAAAGTAACTATCGGCTTCATTTTATTTCATTTTATTTATTTTAAGCCAATATACAAAGATGAAAGATTTGTAATGATTTGAAGTTAATTTTGCTCTAATTAAACAATTAGCTTAATTTATTTCCTATGTATGTGCATTTTAAAAATAAAACATTATTTAAAATAATAACGTAGTCTTCAAACAATAAATGTCATTTTAAACAAGCGCTCTTTCTATTTTATTTTGTGATTTACTAAGTTTTAAAATAATTGCTCTTGTGAATAATATTTTTTTATTTATAGGAGCCATAAAACTGCCAACGTCAATCGATAATTTGCTTATAATAATTTTATAAATACCTAAACAAAATGCGATACATCTGAACCAATTGGTATTAACAGTTTTTAAAAATTTTACATTTTGTGATAATTTGTTGAAACAACTACTTATTGTTGAACAATTGGAAATTAAAAACAAAACAACAGTTATTTCTTCTTTTCAATTTGCTTATAACTAATGTATTTTTTCTCGTTAATATTAATAAATATTATTAAATAAATTTTAATAAATATATAATAGATAATAAATTAATGAAAAAATTAATAAAACATATAAAATATAAAAATTGAACAAAAAAACTAAAAACAATAAACTATTAATAGCATCATTCATTGTTTATACTTTTCAACCTATTTAGTCTCTAATGTTCAAATGAAAAAAATTTCTTCAATTTAATAATAAAAGACTATCAAATAGGCATGATGCCAGAAAACAATTTTTCAAAATTCAAAATAACATAAAAAAATTCTACTTAACTTTTTTTTTAACTTAAATGCTTCAGTAAAAAAAAGTGATACTATTACAAGAAAAACTATTATTTTCTAATGTTACTTAACAATATTATAAATAATTTACTTTAATAAATTAAAAGCAATGAACCAAAGTAGGTAATAAAATAAAATTATTTTAAGCAATCGTTTTGTTTTTTTGCTATCAGAATTTTATAAACATTTTGTTTAAAAAATTTGCAAACTATCAAGTGCAACAGTAGAAAAATATGATTTTTTATAATATATATTGTCCTCTAATAATCAAAATGTTTATTGATGGTATTAATTTTCATTTAGCATTATTTGGTGATATTTACAATTTTTATCCATTTGTTATTACAACTAAACATATTAATATAATAATTTTTCAAAATTTTAATTTTTACTAATAAATTATTCGTTTAGGACAAAATTAGTATTTTAGTTAGTTAATTAGTTAGTAAGTTAGTTAGTAAATTAGTTAGTAAGTTAGTTAGTAAATTAGTTAGTAAGTTAGTAAGTAAATTAGTAAGTTAGTTAGTAACTAAGTTAGTAAGTTAGTTTAAAACTAAGTTAGTAAGTTAGTTAGTAACTAAGTTAGTCAGTTAGTTAGTTAGTTAGTTAGTTAGTTAGTTAGTAACAAGGTTTTAAGGTTTAACAAAGTTATAAACAATTTTGATAAAGAAAACTGTTCAGAGTAAAAAAAATTGTTCTCTCTTCAACACTAAAATTTTTTGTCATTAAAATAAAAACTAAAGGATCAAGTTTCTTTAAAATTAATAAACCATGTTAAGCAATATTATTAACTAGTTTTATAAACAATTTGCAAACTTTAAAGGACAATCGTAGAAGAAAGGTTTTTTAATTATATATTGCCCTCTTGACTTCAAAAATAGGTGTCTTAAATAAGTGGGACAAAATTGTCTAAGACACTAAAAGTGTCTTACTTTAAAACACTTTCGTATTTTTTGCCTGTGTTGAAATCAAAATGTTTGTTGAAGGTATAAACTTCATTTAAAATTATTTAGCAATATTGATTTTTATGAATTCCTTGAATATTATGGTACAATTCTCAGACAATTTTTTAGGAGTCTACGCAACACAATTTACAATATAGATAATAATTAAGTGTCAGAGCGTCGCTTATTGTAAATCTTAAATTTATAATCTTATATCTTATATTAAGGGCCAGTTTCACTAACTCTAAATTGAAAGTTAATCAATGATTATAAAGTCATTTTAATCACCCATGATTGGTCGGTTAAGGATTTAATCATTGATGAAATTTTAATCGCAGTTGGGTGAAACTGGCCCTAAGTAAATTTTTACGAAAGGACACTGACCATTTATATGTTAAGTAAATAAATATTTAAAAATGTTATAAACAAAATGGAAAACTTTAATTACTCGCTGTATGTGTTTCCCACTGTTTTTAGATTTAATGCATTAATTTTACTTAATTTTAAATGCTAATACCTACACTCATATTTAGCTAAAGACGATGATATTTATTTAATTAAGTATCTAATTTACCACCCAACGAATATTTAGCTAAAAAAACTATATTTTACTTAAAAACAATTTTTAAATTAACACAAAAGTTTATTTAAAAATACCCTATAATTAATTACGGGTTCTTTAAATAAAGTTTGATGAAGTAGAAAAAGAAGTACGTTGAACTTAACGTACTTCCTCTATATCACTTTTCTATCTTCTTATAAACGTATTATTCACGTTTTACTTTTTGCAGCGCGTTATATTATGCTGACAATCCAGGAAAAAAAACGAAATGATTACAAGCAAAAAAGAAATAAAATCCACTAAATTAAGTTTGTCACCTCTTACTTAAAAGTGTGAAAAAAAAAGTTATTTAAGTCTCTCATTGTGAAGACATTGGAGAAATTAGCAAAGAAATTGCATTAAATATTCGATATTTAGTAACCAGTTTATTTGGAGTTGAATTTCTCTTGGGGTTCGATTTGGTCTTTAAGAGCGCGCCACAACTTTTTGGCAAATGCGTCATCTTCTTTTACAAAATCGACAAGAGAATAAGCATTCAACTCGTTGTGCGGTGAAATTATACTGCGTCCTCCTCGCTCACGAGAAACCGAAGGCATATAAGGTGGGATGCTGTTGTCTCTACTTCATCAGTACCAAACATACAAGATTCATCTTCTGAGTCAGCAGGTTTAAGAATTTGTTCACCATGCGGTCCGCCTGGACACATGTAAGTTGCAATTAAATTAATTGTTCCTAATTCGCTTTCTAATCAAACTGTGCGTTCTAATTCCTTTAATTTACATCGCAACTCAATCTCTAATCTACGCGTCTTGATCACCTGTAATTTTCGGACTTTGTTTGCTCACTCTCTATGGACTCATTGTGCAGCCGTTTAGTTCTAACATTATCATTTACTGAATGTCTGACAATCAGCCAAGCATGCCAAACGTTAAGGGAACAACTTATGCATGAAGTTTACATTTTGCCTCGCATTTTGCTGCCATTCTTTTATTGTCAAGTTCACAGCATTCATAGAAAACTTCTCGAATAATCACTTACTAACTAAAACATAATTCAATTGTTTCGCTTTCATTCATAAATAACAATTCACTTAATATTTGAATGTAGATTTATATTCGATACATTAAATTATAATATATTCGATCATATTTGTATTCCTAAATAAATTATCCTAGAGATTAGAATGAAATTTTCAAAATCAGTGCCAATGAAACGTGATTGATTTAATTAAGTTTTATAACTTTATGTCGTTTGATAAAGAGTGTAATTAACTGACATGAATTAGTTGTTGATAATAGTAATCAAGTTTGTTAAAATTGTCGATTTACGGTTGAAATTAGTGCCATATATTACCATGAGAGACAAACTTGTTCAATATGAGTAATCCATTTGTGGGACACTAGGAAATCGCTGTTCCACTTTTGGTTTTTCCTTTCATAAACGAAATTTATGTGGTTTTCTAGTTAACCTGGTTATGATATCAGCCTAGAAATTTAATCTTCTTTTATAAGAATTATTCCTTTGATATTTATAAACAATTTCTTTACAATGAAACATTTCTTTTAGATTGAAACATTTCTGTTAGATTGAAACATTTCTTTTTGATTAAAACATTTCTTTTTTATTAAAACATTTCTTTTTTATTAAAACATTTCTTTTAGATTAAAAATTATTTTAGATTAAAAATTATTTTTCTTTCAGTTTTGTGTTCTTTATATATTTAATGAAATGTTTGTAATCAATAATTCTTTGCATATCAATGTTTCACTTTTTGTTTCTAACCTTTGATTATATTCTTATTATGTTTACTCAAATCTTCATTTTTATTCTCTTACTTTCTCTTCATTCCAGTACTACCATCACCGTTGCTCAAGTTTCTGAAAAACTTGTTTCTCTTTGATTCCCTTATCGCATTCAATCATCCTCTTTTTCGGCTACTATGCCCCACAACTTTTTCTTTCTGCTCATTCTTATAATTTTTTTCGTTATCTTCATTTCTCTATTTTCTTCTTTTTATCCTTCTTTTTATACTTTTAATTTTTATTCTAGTTTTAAATTGTTTCATTTTCTTCAGGTTCTATTATCAACTTCTATAATCTTTATCTTTTTTTCTATTTCTTAACTTTTTCCTTCATTACATTTTTCTTTTTACAATACAACTATACTCTGTTCTTTTTGTCCTTATATACATTTCTTTTCATCCCCTTTTTTTTATTTTTCATTATAGTATCACTACCACTTTGTTTCTTTCTCTTTCTGTTTCTACTTTTTTTAAATAATTGACCCTCAGTTTTTTTTTATTGTATTATTAAATTTTTATCAAATTTAATATGTTCAAATTTAATATGTTCTCCAAAAAATCATTTTTTAAATTCAAGACATTATAAATTTTTAAATATTACAATCTTAATCATAATTAATGGAGTTTATCAAATTAGAAATTTAACAATCTTCTTTATTTTTAATGTTTTATTGTAAATATTACATACATAGCTAATTTTATTATTTATTTTGAATAATATTCGCTCATATAAACGAATATTGCTATATACCTGCAAAATTTTAATATTTATCTATAACATGTATAAAGAAAACAAACAAATAAGAAAGGTGAGATGATATACATTATTAGGAGAAGAGTAAACAACCGTTAAGTTCCAATGCATCAATATTTTAATTACAAATTTAGAATAAGTGTTTGTATACTTTCTTCCACTTGATTAAATTTAGAATAAGTGTCTGTATACTTTCTTTCACTTGATCTGCGCTCTTCCGTTATTGTGCTCCTTTCAAAAATTTTTTATTATCATCTCTTCGACTTGTGCAAGTAATAAACCTAATTTAAATAACTTAAAAATAATCATCCAAGTAGAACGTAATATTACTTTGATATTACTGCAATGTTACATGCAATATTAGTAATGTTACGTGAAATATTAGTAAAGTTACATGTAACATTAGTAATGTTAAAATGTAATATTAGTAATGTTAAAATGTAATATTAGTAATGTTACAATGTAATATTAGTAATGTTACAATACCTACTATATTATTAATAAAAGTAAAATGTAATATTAAAGTATTGTTAGAGGTGATGTTTATGTAATATCTAAGTAATACTTTTGTTGAGACAACATTGACTCAACATTTTATTACATCAAGATTTTATTATATTCTAACTTCAATATTCAAAATTAAAAAAATTTTGTTCAAAGAAATGATTTTTTTGATAAAAATAAAAAAAAAATTTCTTAGGATTTTAAAAATCCTTCTGTCAGTTTTGAGATATTTAGGTATATGATAAATAAAGGTATAAATTTTTATCAAAATTTTTAAATATAATTAGTAATTTTTAAAATAATAGAATTTAAAAATTTTCTAATTTAAATTCATGTTGAAAACACTACAAAAAATCAATTTTAAAATAATTACAAAAAATAATTAAAAAAAAATAAAATTCTTCTTACAAAATTCAACTATGTTCAAAATTTAAAAAAATTCTCGTAAAAATCCCAATTGACTTTATAAATAAAAAAATTCTTCTCCAAATATAAAAAATATTAAAAATTTTTCCTAAGAATTCAATTATTTCCAAAAAATAATAAAATTTTTTAAAAAAATTTCAATTATTTCAAAGATTTTAATCAAAATTTTTTGTAAAGAATGTAATTTTTTTATAAATAATTAAATTTTTCTATAGGTAATTTAATTATTTTTTAAAATTTTAACAAAATTCTTTACAAAAATTCAATTATTTTCATAAATAATAAAATTCTTCTGACGAATTCAAGTATTTCAAAAAAATAATAAAATTTTTGTAAAGAATTAAATTATATTTATAAATAAGTAAATTTTTTTTAGGGGATTTCAATTTTTTTTTATAAATAATTAAATTTTTCAGGGGAATTCAATTATTTTTTAAAATTTTAACAAAATTCTTCATAAAAATTCAATTATTTTCATAAGTAAGAAAATTCTTGTGAGGAATTCAATTATTTCAAAGATCTTAATCAATTTTTTGAAAAGAATTGAATTAATTTCATAAAAATAATAAAATTCTTTTGAGAAATTAAATTATTTTTAACAATAATAAAATTGTTTGCAAAATTTGAATGATTTAAAAGATTTTAATCAATTTTTTGGGCAAGAATTCAATTAATTTTCTAAATAATAACATTTTTCTGAAGAATCTAATTTTTTTTTCAATTAAAATTGATGCAAAAATTTAATTATTTCTGTAAATAATAAAATACAATGTAGAATTTTAATTATTTTTTCATACAATTTTAAATAAATCCGCGAAAAGTGGAATTATTTAAAAAAAAATTTATTAAAATATATTTATAAAATAAAAAATCTGATGTAAAAACAAAATTCATTTTTTCGAAAAAATTTTTGAATAAAAATAATAGAATTTTTTAAATAATTGCAGAAATTCAATTATTTGAAGAAAAAATTCTTGTCCTAATTTCAATAATTTTTAACAAATTTTCTAATTTTAACGATTTTCAATATCTACTATTTTAATAAAATTTCCCAAAAATAATTCAATTATTTAGAAAAAATTGAATGTCTTAATTTCTGTGGAAAATCTTGTTCCAAAAATAAAATTATAAATATAAATTGTGCAAATATTTTTCTTCTTTTTCTAAAACAAAATAATAATTTTGTTCAAAAAATTGTGATTCATAAACAGAAATAATGCAAAATAAATAGATTTTCTATTTCTTAATCACAGTTGTTTAACAATTTTCTAATTTTCTTTAGAAGTAAAGAACAAAAATAATTTCAATTTGACAAAACATAATATTTAAGAAAATTTTAGTCTTTTAATGAAAAGATGTGAAAAAAATTCTGATGATTTCTATTTGTCATTAAAATTTTGAATTAATTATTATAAAATAAAAATAATTATAACATAATAATATAATATGCATACAATCTTTCTAATGTTAACAAAAAATAAAAGTATTTAAATAAAAGACAACTTCAGAGTGTGAGGGACAGAAAAAGTGAATGAATGAAAGAATGAAAGAACATTCAAATTAATATAGTTAATTAGTTGCAGTTGTGTTATATTTTCGATTAATTAGCAGTTTTTAAATATTTTTTTTAATTCCTAAATTTACTAAACTGACTTAGCTGTGAAACTTCCTCACTGAGATAGGGTACTAAAACTATAGTTGGCCATGTATGACAGCACCACGCATAACTTTGAAAAGTTTTCAGTATATGTTTAGACTGTGCTTGTATTATGTGTTTCCTTCTTTACAATTTTGTATTTCCCGCGGGAAACAAGGATCTCTTCGCGTCCGTGTTGGCTATTGTAGCATTTTTCATAGAAGAAGGAAGTCATTAAAACAAACAAATAACAAGTATCAAAGAACTTTTCTTATTTTCGTTGAAACTTGGAACATTATTTCTAAGGTAAGTTAGTTTCCTTAAATATAAATATATGAAAAACAATTTATTATATGTAATATTATTATAAGAAAAACAATTATAATGGTTTCTACTGTTAATGTCAAAATATAAGTTTCAAAGAAGTATTCTTTTACGGTTATATTTTAGTAGTGCAAAGTGTTAAGTATGGCACATTTAATAAAAATTCAAATATTGTTGTACTATTTTTGTATCAGCAATTTCTTTTTTTTTTTTTTTTGCTTGCAATATTTCATTTCATCCTGATTTAGCTTTAGAAAATGTTGATTATACTCACAAGTTGCTTGTCAAATTCTTTAAAAATCAGCCGTCTACTTTACGGAGAAGAACACAAGTCATTAATCATCGTAATCTTATTTATTTACAAGATAATGTTAAATATGCGTAAAAACCCATTTGACTTTTAATTCCGTATTTCTATTTGAAAGTTATTTAGAAAAATTGAAACGCATAATAATATTAATATTAAAGTAATATTAAAGTAAAATGAATTACAAAGTATGATAATTTATAAAACTGATTATATTACAGATTGGCATGAAGAAGAGCATGAATCCCTTATAGTTAAATGAAGATAAAATCCAGTCTGATGTTACTAAATTGGCAAACGCATTTAGTAATGAAAAATATAAACTAACATGTATTCGTATAATTTAAAATTTTTCATTACTTAATCTCGTTTTCTGAGCTTGGAGTTGAAAACAGCAATTCTAGAAGAGGTACTTAATTTAACACTCTGAGAGAAGTGCGAGACTTCAGACGCGCAGCTATATATACCTTAGTCTTTGCTTTTTTGCTGGGTGGAACTAAAGCTGTCTCATATTCTGGTGATTTAACGCCCTTAATGCGACGTCTCAATTTGTAAGCTATTTAAGTACCGCTACGGGGCATCACACGACTCACAAGGGAGCTCAGCGTTCCTGAATCGTTGGTTCATATGAGAACCACAATTAATACTCTCTTTGGAAGTCTGAAGTTCCTTGATTCTCTAACTGTACAGTTTGTAATTTATTTTCTAAAATATTTTTGTCACAGGTAAAGATATAGCAAAGAAATAATTGTCAGTGATTTAATTTAAAAACTCAAAAAAGTTAATTAAGGTAAATTTAGCAAATTAAGGTAAACTTAGCAAATTGTGGTAACGTTTCCAAGATATGTTGACGCAACATTGCATGGTAATTTTAAAATACATTATACTATTATAATAATTATATATTAATATTATATTCATGTATAATATATCGAATTCTTATTGAAATTATATCTTTTTCTTTTAGATGCATTTTATACAAAGAGACCAAACAAAACCACATTTGAAATTATAAGCAGGATGAATGGTTGGCTGTCAAGGGTCATTGATTGAAATGGTGGGCACAGAGAAAAGAACAGGAAGAAAGTTATTGCAAGCGAAACTTTGGACGTCGAACGCGCAAATCTGCTTTGTAAAATGTTAAATGTATTGTAAAAAGAATGTAAAATGTTTGCTTGTCATGCATTAATATCAATAACGTTTTGTTCCTTTTCAAAACTAATACTTTGTTATTGAAAAATAAACAAGAACTTTTTTTTAAAAATTGCAATTCAAGATTTCATGCTAGACCCATACTTGTCACTAAAATTAGTTAAAAGTCACTGTTTAACTGACAATCACTGAGACTGATTTTTAGTTTTTGCAATCTGTAAAAATAACTGATTGTCATGCTTTAATTACCATCAGTTATATTTAACTAAAAGATTGTGAGATAAAAAAATAGTTAAAGAGATTAAAGTTGATGATCATAGTATTGTTAAGGAATTTGGCCATTTGTTCAAAAATACTGAACTACTGAATACTAAATACTACTAAATACTACTAAATACTATGAATACTGTTTTTTTCATGTTCTTAATTAACAAAGTTATAAGTACAATTAGCTAACTTTTGAGCGAGGGATCAATATAAATATGAAGTACAATCACAAAGTATATATGTAACGGGCAGAATTTGTCGAATACTGTTTTTTCCCCCAACAGGACAGATATTTACTGTTACTGGTACGCGTAATTGTGGAGAAAGTGTTTCCGATTTTCTATCATATACGGAACCGTATCTTTGTGATTCACTCAAGTCACTTGGAATACAAGAGACTGAGCAGATGCTTTTAAGCAAAATAGTGAAAGTTTTGTACCCAGAATAACATTTTAAATATCTCAACTCACCTCCGTTTGTTAGATAACCAGCGTCTTCATTCAAGAATCTTTCTTTTTTGATAATCTGACTATATATAAGAAAAAAGGATTCAAAAAGGACACGAATTTTATTGACATATCCTATCTTATTATTACGTATTAATAGACACTTGGGACCTTATTTAGTAGTGGTTAAAACATTTATGTGGATCCTAGGTATAAAATTTGTTATCCATTATAGAAGTTAATCAATAAAGAAAAATACGAAAGATAAAGGAACATATTAAATCTATTATTGAGAAAGCAAGAATAAATTACTATTAATCTCTTTTCCTTTTGATACATCTTAATATTTCAAGGTCCAGTAAAGCTGACATACAATCAGAGTCAAGGCTGCATCATAGTTTCAAAAATTTTTATATTAATACAATGCGAAAGTATTACAATAGTCGAAAATGATTTTTGCTAATTTTATGAAATCTTCACGTATTAAGTTGTCCAGAATTTGGAAATCATACACAAACTAATCTAACTTTTTAATTGTAAATATCTTATTAACATTTGTCAACTAAAAAATCAGATCTCGAACTTTAAACGTTTATTTAAATGTTAAAAATGAATTAAAACTTATATTTAAAGACGTTTCCACTTTTCCTATACAAAAAGTGTTGAAATACATTTTGCACTGATCAAAGCGTAACGGTTGCGTAGATCTGAGTTTGTTCTTTTCAATTTTAATCTAAATATATTATAATACCTCAAGTGATTTCTCTATAATTTTTGTGAACATAATTAAGATGTTTATTAATCATTTACATGTATTCCAGTCTTGGAAAGTAAAATAATGCTTACCGCATATTTGATAAGTTAATTTTGTTAAAGCATTAATGACTAAGTTGAACTTTATTTGCAGGTTATTTGCACGCTACTGGTTGTCGGAAGAACTCAGGCGCTACGATCACAATTGCACGAGAGTGAAAGGAAAGCAGGGGTCGAAGACATCTCGAATCACGATTCTTTACTTGACCTTGATAAAGAACTCAAGTATGACCTCAAGAATAAAAACATTTCCGTTCTGCCTCCGATATTTCTCTTTGAATATACGAACGGTACCAACGTGACAAATGATGATAAATCAAAAAGAACGATAGATGGAGTCCTAGGTTATGGTTTTCAATCAAATAATATTAATTCCGGTCATTATAATTATTATTTTCCCGCTGGTAAGTCCGGAACGTCAGTCAGCATTGAAGAATCCATCAGTCCATTTCTACCAAAAACTATTGTTGAACCTGAAAATAATTCCGAAATTCAATACGACGGTGATAGACAAAAAAATTATTTCGTTAATCAGAAATCGAATAGTAATTCAAATCAGGAATTACCGCATTATGATCAAACACAAGCATTTTTTAGACAGAGGACAAAGTTGCTAAAAACATCGGCTGATTTGGAAACTTATCAAGAAGCTCCAATAATTCCGAATGCTCAATTAAGTACGTATACAACGGAAAGTCCGGGACTTTCGGCCTACAACTCGTTTTCAACAACTGTAAAGTCAAATTTGGAAGTGACCACTTACTCTGGCCAAGAGAATAATGGACTAACAGAGAGTTCAACACCAGAATCACTTTTGGACATCACGCCAGCTGCATATCGAGCGAAATATCGATTCCGTCCTTACAGCAATCCAAGGCCTTCAGCTTCCGAACACAGAAATCCTAGTCTTCAGGAAGATTACTATTCTGAACCCGAGCACGATTTAAGTAGCTATCCCAAATACTCCGTGGAAAATGGTGTCAAATACGAACACAAAATCGTTTGGAAATATCCTGATGGAAGGGTCTCTGATACACCTCCAACTTCCTATGTCACCTACTCGAAACCTACTCCAAAAACGGTTACATCTTCTAATTTTCAAACTAATACTTATAAAGAAAAATCTAACTTTCCACCAATCACACATAATTACAATCCTAGTCAAGCGATATACTCTCAAAAACCAGCACAGTTTCTGAAAGATGACACAAAATTGAAGAGTAATCAATATCCTCAGTCTGCATTTACAGATTCAAATTACGAATCAGGACATGCGGATTCTCCATTACCAACTCATAAGATAGTTTATCAGAATTCCTTCAATATGAAACCAGGCACAAGGCATCGTTTTTCATCAAATTTAGGCCATCGTCTAAATCAGAGAATTTCGTACAATTCCGCGAAAACCGTTAGACCAATTTCCAAGTATGCCATTAATAGTCCAAATCCAGAGTATATTGAGACAACAGAAAATCCTGGAAAAATTGATTCGGAAAAAGTCACAAACGAAGCTCAAGATTATTTCAACAAAATGTATAATGAAGCAAAATTTCCGAAAAATAGTTACGGCCATAAAATTGCCGATCCTCAATATGATGATTTATTGAAGTATAATCCGTCAATTTCACAGTACATCAAGAATCCATCGTCGATATTGAACGCTCAGCCGACATTTGTCCAGGCTGGAAATTCATTGATTCCGGTGATAATTCTTCGTGTTGACGGTGCGCCACCAGTACGACAGAAAGCAACTCCCAATATTAATTTGAAGGCTTTATTGCAACAATATCTAACGCAATATGCACAGAGTCTCAATGAAATGAGTAAGGATTCATCCTACGATTTAGGAAATGATTATGTAAGAACAAAATCTAAGGAAGGAAATCCCATTTCGGATTTGACGGAATTCACTCAGAATTTAAGTCAGTATTCTAATAGTCCGGATATTGCTGCTGGATTTCAAAATAAATTTACCCATAATAATCGTTATGACAGAAGACATTATCAATCTAGTAATTATGTTCCGATTATAAAGCAAGGTCAACGATTCATGGAAGATGAGGCTAAAATGATTGAGACCGTTAACAGATATACGAGTCAGGGTAGGAAAGCTCAGAAAATAAAGAATGTTGAAATTATCGATGATCCGCGATACACAACTTATCATAGAAGCTAAATTTTTCGAGAATGGAAGATTTTAATTTTTTTAAATAGATTAAAACTGAAAGAAATGTTTTTTTATTTAAAAAAGGGACTTCGACGTTTAAAATTTACTGGAAAAATGTTTAATTTGTGAGAGTATTATTTTTCAACTGTTCATATTTTCTTTTAATTTTAAGGCAATCGACAATTCAAACAGATAAATTAGTTCTACTGTCCTAAATTTTTTGATTCAAATAATCAATTACACTGGAGATGGAGTGCTGCTCGAGAGGACACCGCTCGAGTGAATTCACAAGTAAACCTATACCTAATTGTAATTCTACGATTTTAATGAAACTTGGTACTTTCGTAGAACCCACAGAAATAACAGGATCCGTATTTTTTATATCTTCCAATCATAAAAGTTTAAGGGTTGGAAGTACTTCTTGTATTGACGAAAATCTTCAAAAAGAATGAAAATGCGCAACACAATAAGTGAAAATAATTTCCATAATTCTTTTATGTAGGATTTTTCTGGATCATTTATTTTGAACATAAGATCCAAAATCAAAAATTTCAAATAGCGAATCTAAAAAGTTAAGATATGAGAATTATAGAAATTTATTTCTCTAAGTTTTTTACTACACATGTACTTATTTTTAATAATTTTTTTTTGTTTGATCAATTCAGGGGATAGTTTCATAAAAATCGTCGTGTTACATTTGCATTTGTCAGTAAGCAACTTTTTTGACTTAGAAAAATAATTTTGCCTTTAATAAAAATTTAAAGTGTTATTTACTTTTTGTGATAAATTTTTATGTTTTGAATGCATAGAGAATCCCAGACGAGGGTATAGAGGTTTAACTCTCCTGCGCATAAAGCCGAGTACAATCGTCCCAACTAAACTGTAACTGTATGCATAAGGACGAGTGCTGTGTCGCTCAATAACTTTTGCCCACCCTACTGCAATTAAGGGCATTATAGAAAGTTTTATATTTTATTTTCTGTTGAAGTTACGAAAGTCGAAAAAGGTCTCATTAGAAAGCTCATTTTTTGAGCAAACAAACCAATTTAACATGTTATTTATGTAATTGTTTTCAATAATTTTGACTTTCAAATAATTACAAAACTTTTAATTGTTACTATAATGATCATATTTTAATAAGTTTTGACATTAAATCTCAATTTCACAATGATGAATGGAACCATGTGCTTGACTGCAACGTAATTATCTGTAATATTTTTCCTAAATTTAACACTTTTAAGTGTTATAAACACTTTTGAAAGTGTTTATGATTAAAATTTTCAAAGTGTTTATATTAATACTTTTAAGTGTTATTAAAAGGAATGATGATAAAGTTTTGGCCAAATTAACATACTGTATCAACGACCTAGTAAAAAATAAGTGTCAAACTAAAACTTAAGAAAGAAAGTTAAGTTACTCTGATAATACAGTATTCACATTGAAAAAAAATTAATTAACGAAATCAAACTAAATTTTGATGAATTTTAAAATTTAGTTAATGTTCTATTTAGATGAAAATCAATTAGAATTTAAAAAATTGACTTTAGATTGTTTCTAATATTTGATTCATAATTAAATTTCACTGACTAAGAAGTTATAAAAAGTAAGTTACAAATGTATAATTACAGTTATAACTTCTTTATCACAGCGACATCAGAAGCATGTCCTAAAGATTTCTGTCTAATACTCATTTTGATAAGCAGCATAAGCGAGCAAAATTGACCCTACTAGGTATCACTATGTTTTCTGTCATTACAAATTGGTTCAATTTGACACACAACATAAGTAAATCCAAGAATTTTTGTAATTCGGTGCTGAAGAGGTGAAATGAATTTTTAAAAAGTTGTTTATAATGTATATACACGTATGAACAGAATAGTTTCTTCGGTTGAAAATGTAAAGTCGTTCTTTCATCAAAAACTGTTTGTACGATAAATTGTGCACCACAATAGCCATCATGGTAGGATGCACGTCAATAAGACGCAAGGTACCGTTTTTTAAAAAAACCTTTTAGTAAAATATTTTAATAATTATAATTAAGCTATTATGTACTCATCTTATTTATCTATTTTGTGTACCTGAACTCACAGAAACTATTTCCTTACTCTGTTGAAAAAATAAGCATGCAATTACACTTGCAATATTATAATAATGTAATATATCATATCATTAAAAAATACTTGTATCTTCACTTGTAAATCCCGTTTCAAATTCACATGTGTAAAAAAATTTGTAATTTCACGTGCAATTTAACACGTAATTCATCATACAATTCTACATATAATAGCGCATGATATTACATGTGTGATTACATACATATTTTTCAATAGGGTAAAGTTAGTAAAGTATATGATGAATTTTCAAATAACTGACATTTTTGCGATAGATTAAATATTGATAATCTTCTATTTCATACAGAAGACTATATTTAATATTTTATCTCAAAATTTAATCTTTACTGTGCCATGTGAAGTCTAATTCTCATGAATTCAAAAATTTTCTTTTTCTACGTAGAAAATATGAAAATGATAAAAATATTGATTACTTTATGAAAACTGAATATTATATATCTTTAAGCAGAGACTGACATTTTATAATTTATATTTTTTATGGTAATTAACTCAAAAAAATTTCTGTAAGATTTTTAGCATTATGAACATGCAGAAATGATAGTTATTTGTAAATCACCAGTATCTGTGTTAAATTTGTCAACCTCTGTATCTATAATATAAGTATAATTGATAAGGTTTTTAATTTTTGACTACTTTCTAATCACGTATTACAATTTTGTATAACTGTTAATTTTTCTATTTGTTCTACAATTATTTTGCTTAATTAAAAAGATAAATGAAATAAAAAAAGTAGAATAATAAGCAAACTTACATTAGATTTTTTTTATAATAAAATTTTTTAATTATTAAGTTGCTGAAATAAGTGTTTGTGCCATGATGCATAAATTTGAAATTTACAATTAGATGGAATTCACTAATTTTCTTGACTTGTTTTTCATGATTTTAATCAATAAAATTGTATTGAAAATCAGAGAAAATGATAAAATCGTCATTAATTTTCCAATTTTCCACTGATGAAACAATTTACTAAAGCAAATACTTACTAACTTGTAGATTGAAATTGTGAAAAGAGAAAAAGAAATTAGTTTTTCGCTGTTTCAGTTTTAGATAGTATAGAATGGAAATGTGCAATTATAACGAATGTTAAATTATAATGATATTGTTAATTTTATACATTTTTACTGATTAATGATAATCTAGTGAGAAAAAGTTACGGGTACTTCAAGAAGATAACTAAATTTTTTGACATATCAAATTGTTACCTTCTCGAGAATATTTGTTAAAATACCTTTTTTGTATCTTTGCAATGTATATTTTGAATTTAATAATAAAAAATAAAAATGTAAAGAGTTTTTAAGTTTAATATATATTAGTGACATATTCCTCACTCACTAACTCTAATTTAATTACTTATTAAATTACTTATTAAATTATATTAAGAATATTTTTTATACACTGAGAGAAATGGATAGTCAGATTTTGATGTTAAAAAGATGATGTTACACGATACTATCATTATGCTACTGCCAACCATCACAGATGCTAAAAAAAATATAGTTATGCTACCCCTTACTACCAAGATGTTACTCCTGATGATATTGATGGTAACGGTGACTATCTAGATAGCTGTCTGTATACGTAGCATTAAAGATGGTCACCCTAACCACAATTATGTTACCCACTACTATAAATTTCTCTCCGTGTAATTTAATTATAGGTATTAAAGCTATAGATTTATTACAGTTATGTCGATGACACGATTATATGTATACACTATCTGAAGAAAAATTTCATAATGAAAACATGGACATTGCTTTTCGATTATTACAAGAAAATAATTTCCCTTATGACTTCATAAAGAATAATATCGAAAAAAGACTAACCTATTTGACAAATAAAACTAACAATAATACAATTATCCATAATTTCGACTTATCACGATCCTTAGTTTTACCTTAAATATGTTCAATATATTTCACAAGCAATAATCACATTATGCAAAAAATTAAAAATGTCAGTTATTTTCTCCATAAAAAATCAATTACAAAATTCTTCATTACCTTCATCCAAGGACAAAATCCCCAAAATCGAAAGCACAAATATGATCTATAGAGTTCCATGTAAAAATAATTGTAACAGTGTATACATTGGACAAACCAGCAGACAATTAAAAAAGAGAATCTATGAGCATAATTATTCTCAAAATAAAGATCACACAAAAACAGCCTTATGCAAATACCCACATAATTTTAAACATAAATTTGATTTTAATTGTAACAACATTAAAATTTTAGACAGTGCAAAATTGCAAATAATTCTAGAAAAAGAAATATCCTTGAAATGTATCACATTGTAAAAAATAGTAATGCCAAAACTTTAAGAACCGATAAAGAAGGATTATCCGGATTCTCCATAATTTACCACGATGTTATAGGCACTTTAAACTATTTTAATAAACATTCTACGTATATACCCAGATAACAATCGTGCGTCGCATTTAAACGCATGTTTCTTGCACTAACTGCGACTTACCAGATGAGTCGGTTCATATACGCATCTTACTATCGTCTGCGACGCTGGTAATAATGCGAGTGTTGTGAACTGCATTTCGTAAGCGCCTGTGATACAAAATGATAAGCATGTTCCGTTCACAAGTGCGACTTGCTAGAAGAGTCAATCCATACGCATTTTACCATCCACAGTGCGAATGCTGTGAATGCGTGTGCAGTGAACTGCACTTAATACGCACGCAATTAATGATGCGCAACCACCCGTATCGGCAATCACACATTTTATAATGGCGACAGCATTGTTTGTGGTGTGTTATCAAAATAAGTTTTTATTGTGATTTCATTTTTTATTGTTTTTATTGCGATATTATTGTGAGGAATTATTGTGGATTTAATTTTTAGTACTGCAGCAAAATAAGAAAGTTAAATTTAATTTGTTTAAAGTACATATATATTTTTGTTGTATTAGATATAACCTCAAAAAAAGAATTTGGAAGTTTTTAACAATTTCAATTCCAAAATTGTACTGAAATATTAAATTAAAATCGTTTTTATAAATAACATTTTAATTTAAAAAAAATTACTAATGTCAATAATCTTTTCTTTTTATTTAATTCAAATAAGGCTGAAGTATAAATATAATTTATTCGCATTATACCGTCACGCATGTGCCCATCACAATATGCGACAGTTATGGATCGCATATGATGACGCATCTGAGTGGTCCAGTGAACGCGCATAGTGCGGATAAATCGGCACGCGTGCAGATGATATTAGTAGCACACAACGCGCATTTTGTTATCTGGGTACGTTATTTGACTTGGAAAGTTATTTGACCCTTATCGACAAAAATTGTCATTTCGGACGCCCGGTGGGGACTATGGAAGCTATACCTATGTAGAAATTTCACTAAGTTTCCTTATCAAAAATTGAATTCCAGTAAGAATCTTGTAAGGAAAAATGTAGGGAATTGGTTGGGCCCCGGGATTGCAAAAATTTATTTCATCCAAATTTAAGAATTCTAATCATATAAAAATCACCTTAGTTCTAGTAGGGACTGCGGTCTACACATTCCTAAAGGATAAAGAATTTTATTGCAATTTTTAAGTAGAAGAACCCGTACCCGAACGCTATCAGACAATCAACATTTTGGTAAAAAGTCATTAAAAATTTATTTCTTCCAAATTGAATGACTCTAATAATCCAAAAATTACCTGAGTTCTAGTAGGGACTGAGCCCTTCGTAATCCTTAAGAATAGAGAATTTTATTTCAATTTTTTAGTAGTAGCAGGTCCACCCGAACGCCATCAGACAATCAAAATTTGGTAAAAATGAAAATGAAAATTTATTTCTTCCAAATTGAATGACTCTAAAAATCCAAAAATTACCTGAGTTCTAGTAGGGACTAAGCCCTTCGAAATCCTTAAGAATAGAGAATTTTATTTCAATTTTTTAGTAGTAGCAGGTCCACCCGAACGCCATCAGACAATCAAAAATTGGTAAAAATTAAAATAAAAATTTATTTCTTCCAAATTGAATGACTCTAATTATCCAAAAATTACCTGAGTTGTAGTAGGGACTGAGCCCTTCGTAATCCTTAAGAATAGAGAATTTTATTTCAATTTTTTAATAGTAGCACCCTCACCCGAACGCCATCAGACAATCAAAATTTGGTAAAAATGAAAATGAAAATTTATTTCTTCCAAATTGAATGACTCTAAAAATCCAAAAATTACCTGAGTTCTAGTAGGGACTGAGCCCTTCGTAATCCTTAAGAATAGAGAATTTTATTTCAATTTTTTAGTAGTAGCAGGTCCACCCGAACGCCATCAGACAATCAAAATTTGGTAAATATTAAAATAAAAATTTATTTCTTCCAAATTGAATGACTCTAATAATCCAAAAATTACCTGAGTTCTAGTAGGGACTGAGCCCTTCGTAATCCTTAAGAATAGAGAATTTTATTTCAATTTTTAAGTAGTAGCACCCTCACCCGTGTGACAGATATTAATTTAAAGACAATAAATTTGCATCAACTGCACAATAAAATATTAAATAAACAAAGGGGAGATTCCGCTTCGAACCCAAACCGATTGATGCGAAAACGGCGAGACAGAACGACAGGTTTTCTGAGATTAACTTGGACTTACCAAAGTCGAACGACGGCAGCAAAAATGAGACGACACAAAACACAACAATTATTAATAATAAAATTGACACGAATTCAAGTTAATGCTCGTATTTATTAATCACTGAGTTACACTCGAACTTCTAATTTAAATTTACGGCAAAGACAAAGTATTGACTCGTTAATTAATTTGATAAATGGAAACGAACTGTCTTTCAAACAAGCGATTATTATAATGACGCCGGCCGGCTTCCTCTCACGACACTCCCTCGAAGATCCAACGGACGAACTTCTAAAACGCTTCACCCATTGGACGCTGGAACCACCGCACAAGACGAAACCCAAAACCTCCAGCCCAATCACGAAATAACCGCGAATATTCAAATGTCAATAATGACCCAAAAGGAAATTATAACGAAATGCTTCGTTACAATCCCCTCTCCTAGGCCAACAATAATCCAAAAATTGTTGCCGATTAAACCCAAAATTAACAAAGAAAAACTACCAATTAAAGATAAGAAAATAAATGTATTTATTCAAATGAAAAACCTTCCATTAACCAATAATTAACTAATTTTAAATTACAAAAAATAATAAGGATAATTAAATGAAAATAAAATATTTCTTCAAAAATTAGTCAACACTTAACTTAAGAAAACTAATCAAATTAAATTAAAGAATAATGAAAAACCAAAATAATAATAAAAACCAAAAATAATCCTTTTTTACTGGGGCCCCCATTCTATGGGAAACCTCTTCGTTGACGATCCTGCCAAAAGGCAGTGCGAGCCGCAATCGCCAATTCCTGCGGGAGGCCAACCAAAGATGCCTCCAGCAACCTTAAATCGTCCATTAACCCAGTGGCCGAAGGTACTGGATCCGGAACCACCACATCAGCCAATGGCTCAGCCGCTGAGCCATCCAATGGCAACCTTTCAGCCATCGGAACTGAAGCAAGTTGCCCCGGTCCATCAACCTCAGTCTGTACGACCACCGAGGCCACTTTTTTATGAAAGACGGCTCCCTTATTGCCGCCCCTAGTCCCCTGACCTCTTCTTCCTGACTCCGATTGGTCAGATTTCTCCAACGACATCGCTGACCCCGAACGCTTCATCCACAAGCGGTAGGCTCGTGCACAGCGTGGGCAAACCTCCATAGTGACCCCATATCGGCCACAATTTCGGCAGAAAATGTCGATTGACTCCGGACAATAAGCCAACTTATGGGACATACTCCAGCAATTAAAGCATGCCCCCATAGGAGGATCCAACTCCGGATCCGTCGGGATGCGGTCCAAACGACAGAAAATCCGTCCCACAGTCAAAACAGGCCGTGCGAGCCTAGCCTCCTCCCTGAATCGGTCCGCTGGACGAGGAACCACCATTACATTTGGCTCCCGTGGTCGGACCTGAACCTCTGGTTCCTCACGACCACAAGCCTTATGTTTCTTAGCTCCCTCGTTGACCAAAACAGGATCATCCTCTTGGTCCATCAAGATTGAGTCCAATTCCTCAACAGCGTACTGGCTCTCCAAAAACTCACGACTTTCCGCTGAACAAGCTCCACGATCCACACCTGTGCCGGGGCGAGCTGCACAAGCTTGCTCCTCATCCTGCCAGGCGAAAGAAATTCCGCGACCCACAGAACGAACACCAGCTGGAGGCAAGGACACGTCGGACTCCGAGGAACTAGAAACCTCATGGCTTCTCACCACCCGTCTAATGGCACCTCCTGATGCCTGACCAGAGCCTGAAGGGAGTTTGATGCGCCACATATCGCCCATGATGACGATGATCCTTGAAGAATTAAACTTGGCTCGAACAAATCTAAAACATAGAACAAATAAGTAACACATTCAAAATCATTGCCGAGAACGTGGAGGTATAAAACGTTTGAGATCGGACACATGAACCTTAGCCACACGGCGGTTATTACCCGAACCCAATTCGAAAACCGAAGGAGACAATTGCCTAACAATTCCGTAGGGACCTTCAAATTTAGGAGCCAATTTTGCCGAAAACCTATTTGCCGCATTCGACAATTTATGAGTTCTCCATAAAACCTGATCCCCCACATGAAAAGTAGCCTCTCGTTTATTACGGTTATAATAACGACTCTGTTTTTTACGTTTCTCGTCAATAAACCTCGCAACCAAATCTCTCAACGCGTCCAACCTACGCAACCTATCGCACCAAACCTCTGGATCAATCCTCTGAACCGTAACCTTACCTTCAACTTCTCTCCTCAAACTCTTAACCGGTTGAGGTTGACGGCCATAATTCAAAAAGGCCGGTGAAACCTTTGTCGAAGACTGCACGGCCGTATTGACCGCATGTCGGAACTCATGGACATGTTTGTCCCAATTCCGATGATCCTCGCCCACAAAAGTCGCAATCATCGTTTTCAAAGTACGATTACTTCGTTCGACCGGGTTAGCCTGGGGGTGGTATGGCGGCGTTGTTAAATGCCTGACACCATAGTCTTCCAAAATGGATTTGAGGTGTTGGTTGTCAAACTCCTTTCCGTTATCCGTTAACAGAAATTGAGGAGTGTCCCACCTGAAGACTACCAATTCCTCAAATGCCTTCGCAATGGATTTGCCATCAGCCGACCTGATTGGTTTAACCTCAATCCAGCGTGTAAACAAATCCTGGAAAACAACCAAATGCTTACATTGATTCTTGCTGGATGGAAACTTCATAGAGTCCGCTGCAACCACCGTCCACGGTTGTTCCAAAATCCTTTGACCCATTAACCCTTGAGGTCCTTCTTGCGAAACCTTAAACCTTTGACAGTCAGGACACTCTCGAACAAACTTCTGGACATCATGCCAAATGCCTGGCCAGTAATATTCTGCAGCCACCCTAGCATATGTCTTCTCTATTCCCAAATGACCTGCTGCAATTTCAGAATGAGCATTCCTGAGTATTCTACTCCGATGCTCCTCTGGGACAACCAACTTCCAACCCTGTTCCTCGCCCGTGATTTGTAACAATAAAGGATCGTTCCTATGACGATATAACGATAAACGTCACACAAGTCGTAACAGTGCTACTGCTGGCCGAAGCTATTTCGGCACTTCCTACTTGTTGTTCTCTTTCAAAACCCAAAAAGTAATCGTCATTTCTCGACAAAACCTGAGAATCTAGTTCCCCTAACAGGTTGCCCTCATATGAACTTAAATCAATGGCCGCTTCCTGTTCTGTTTCATAACCCGAGTAATCGACCCTTCTTGCCCTACGAGGTGCAAGTGCCTCGCTCAAGAAAACTCTTTGAGAATCTGCCGCATCATACATTTCCAACCATGGAACCGAAATTATTCCCGCTAAAATTTCCTTGGTCCTGAATCGTAATAAGCGTTCCCGTAATACCTGGATTGATCCCTTTGTACTACAATTAGCCTTAACCAATTCTTGAACCACATCATTAACGGGGGTTCTTTGAATTTCCCTCCAAATGACCCTAGCTTGCCGACTTTCCAAAATTTTGAGCATATGCTTTTGATACGAATCCATAATCGACACGTTTTAACCAAAATGCGAAATTTAAATAAATAAATCCACGACAAATCCAAACAATTAATTAACAAAATTATTTGTCAACCAATTTAAAATTTTTCAGCAAACACTACAAACAAATAATATTCAAAAAAATTTCCAAATCCAAAAACAAATTTGTAAAATGTCACTTAAAACAAATCTAAATCCTCATGGATTTACCCAATTTGTTTTGACCTTTACGACCAATCGCCGTGCCAAACCCAAATTATTTATTCGCTAAATCCACAAAAAAAAATTATTGTTCATCAATTAACCATCAATTTGCCATATAAAAATTAAATATCAATTTTTCCAACAAATGATAAAATGATAAACAACCCAAAAATGTCTAGTGACAATTAACCACAATTTTGGAAATTTTTACACTAAAACAAAAACCAAAATTTTATGCTATAACACCAATCAAAAATAAAAATAAAGTTTACACTGTGAAAAATTTCCAAAGTCCTGAAAATTTTACTTTTGAGAAAAAAAAATAATAAATAAAAAAAAAAATTATTTTCCCCACAAAATAGCATAAAATTAAAAATCCAAACACAAACAATAATCACAAAAAATTTCACTCGAAATTCGGGTTAAAATAATAAAAACTTTCAATAATTAAAATTTTTGTTCAAAATTAAAACCACAATATGGCCGCCAGTAACGCTCAAAATTTTCCTACGGCCCAAAATCGCCGTCCTGTAAAATTTTTCAACATTTGTTGGCAACCGCGTCACTGGATTAAATTTCCAGAATTTTGTAAAAAATTATTTTAACCCAAATAATACCCAAAAAACAAAAAATATTTTACAAATTAACACCATAAACGCGACAAAAACCTAAAAAATATTTGACAAAAATACTTGTTGAATTTTAATTAATGTTCATTAATTAAAATGGCCGGGAAACAATTTCGAAAAATCAACCTTTCTTTCCGACGCAATAGTATTGACCACCAATACTCAATCGGCGTCTCTTGCCATGTGCTCGGTGCACTTGCACTCAACCATTGCTTCCTCGAAAATTTGTCAAATTTCCCAAGTTTCCCGAATTTTATTTCCGCCAAAAATATTTTTCCCAATAAAAATAAAAGTCAATTTATCAAATTGCCGTAAAATAAAAATAATTACTCGCGAACAATTTCGAGAAAAATCCACCAAAAGTTCAACTTTTGAACCAACAGCCAAAGTATTGACATTACAATACCAACCCAACACGACAAACACTATGTCAATACTTTTACGGACAAAAAATAATCCGTTCGATTTTTCCCAATTTATTTCATCAATTAAATTCGCGTCACTTGCCCAAAATTTTACCATCAATAAATTCACTGCCAAAAATTTCCACTTATTTCACTAAAATTCCCGAAAAATTAGCCTCACAGAAAAACAATTGTCTCAACTTCGACATTTTTCAACTTTGCTTTTCGCGCCTATTCAAAATGTCTGCCCATATTTCACGAGCACATGTTTTCAGACAAATTTTTCAAACCAACTTTTATCACTTAAAATAATCCCAAATATGGCCAATTCGACCATCACTCAAACCCAAAAAATTCTGTGTCCAAACACAAACCTCTTAGCCTCCAAAAATATTATTTATAAAGCCATAAAATACAAATATTAACCATGTCGCCTTGTCTCTCAGTCCAACGCTTTGCCCCACGTTGGGCGCCAAATTTGTGACAGATATTAATTTAAAGACAATAAATTTGCATCAACTGCACAATAAAATATTAAATAAACAAAGGGGAGATTCCGCTTCGAACCCAAACCGATTGATGCGAAAACGGCGAGACAGAACGACAGGTTTTCTGAGATTAACTTGGACTTACCAAAGTCGAACGACGGCAGCAAAAATGAGACGACACAAAACACAACAATTATTAATAATAAAATTGACACGAATTCAAGTTAATGCTCGTATTTATTAATCACTGAGTTACACTCGAACTTCTAATTTAAATTTACGGCAAAGACAAAGTATTGACTCGTTAATTAATTTGATAAATGGAAACGAACTGTCTTTCAAACAAGTGATTATTATAATGACGCCGGCCGGCTTCCTCTCACGACACTCCCTCGAAGATCCAACGGACGAACTTCTAAAACGCTTCACCCATTGGACGCTGGAACCACCGCACAAGACGAAACCCAAAACCTCCAGCCCAATCACGAAATAACCGCGAATATTCAAATGTCAATAATGACCCAAAAGGAAATTATAACGAAATGCTTCGTTACACCCGAACGCCATCAGACAATCAAAATTTGGTAAAAATGAAAATAAAAATTTATTTCTTCCAAATTGAATGACTCTAATAATCCAAAAATTACCTGACTTGTAGTAGGGACTGAGCCCTTCGTAATCCTTAAGAACAGAGAATTTTATTTCAATTTTTTAGTAGTAGCAGGTCCACCCGAACGCCATCAGACAATCAAGATTTGATAAAAATGAAAATAAAAATTTATTTCTTCCAAATTGAATGATTCTAATAATTAAAAAATGACCTGAGTTCTAGTAGAGACTGAGCCCTTCGTAATCCTTAAGAATAGAGAATTTTATTTCAATTTTTTAGTAGTAGCAGGTCCACCCGAACGCCATCAGACAATCAAAATTTAGTAAAAATGAAAATAAAAATTTATTTCTTCCAAATTGAATGAGTCTATTAATCCAAAAATTACCTGAGTTCTAGTAGGGACTGAGCCCTTCGTAATCCTTAAGAATAGAGAATTTTATTTCAATTTTTAAGTAGTAGCACCCTCACCCGAACGCCATCAGATAATCAAAATTTAGTAAAAATTAAAATAAAAATTTATTTCTTCCAAATTGAATGACTCTAATAATCCAAAAATTACCTGAGTTCTAGTAGGGACTGAGCCCTTCGAAATCCTTAAGAATAGAGAATTTTATTTCAATTTTTAAGTAGTAGCACCCTCACCCGAACGCCATCAGACAATCAAAATTTGGTAAAAATGAAAATAAAAATTTATTTCTTCCAAATTGAATGACTCTATTAATTCAAAAATTACCTGAGTTCTAGAAGGGACTGAGCCCTTCGTAATCCTTAAGAATAGAGAATTTTATTTCAATTTTTTAGTAGTAGCACCCTCACCCGAACGCCATCAGACAATCAAAATTTGGTAAATATTAAAATAAAAATTGATTTCTTCCAAATTAAATGACTCTAATAATCCAAAAATTACCTGAGTTCTAGTAGGGACTGAGCTCTTCGTAATCCTTAAGAAAAGAGAATTTTATTTCAATTTTTTAGTAGTAGCACCCTCCACCCGAACGGC